>NC_139347.1:190881586-191221586 GCF_055883805.1 Amblyomma maculatum
ATCGTTATAAATTGCGTTCAAAATAGGTGTGATTTCGTACTTAAATTCTTTGTAAAAACCCGCGCTGAACCCATCCGGTCCCGGCGATTTACCGGCATTTAAACTGTCAATAGCGTGCTCCACTTCTGTTTCAGTTATCTTTAGTTCTAATCTCTCTTTCACTTCATCGTCCAGACGCGGTATCGTCGCCAGAAACTTATTCTTAAAAGTGATAGCGTCTACCGTGTGGGATGCGAAGAGGGTTTGGTAATGGGCGTTGAACGCTGCTTTGATGTGGTCGTTGTCCGCCGCCAAGATACCGCCCCAATCTATTTGGTCGATGTGGTTCCGTTGAGCGTTTGCTTTTTCGAACCCCAGCGCTCGTTTTGATGGCGCCTCCAGCAACCACCAGCAAAGGCGCCTCAAACAAGGAGGCCCACGTTGAAGCTTCGCCCAAACCTTGCGAGCGAGAGGCGGGCCGGCGACACGGCGCCTCTCGAGCACGGCCAGAAGCTCGAGGAGGACGGCGCCAGCAGCGGCGGAGGCGTCTAGCCTTGTGCTAGGCGCGGGAGGTAAGCACCGTGCTTTCGGTCTCTTCTTCTTATTTAAAAAATGGCTCCTGCATCACCGTTGAAGGTCGCCACGTTAAATGTTAGAGGTCTGGCAGGAAAGAGAAAACAAGGCCAGGTGTACCGACTTTTAACGGAGCATGATATTGATGTATTAGCTGTGCAGGAGACGAAAGTTGACGGTGAGGAAGAGACCGAGAGCATGGTGCAACGTTTCACGCCTAGGTTTTTTGCTGTGGTTAGCCACGCTGTAGGCACATCGGCTGGCTGTGTTCTTTTTGTGAAGAAGTTGCCGGGGCTTGAAGTGCTTGGTCATTTTTCTTGTGAGTCGGGCCGGTGTGCACTTCTAGATTTTTCGCTGAATAGCACGGATTGGCGGATTGTCTGTCTCTACGCGCCTAATGTAGCAGATGAAAGGGCGCAGTTTTTCCAAGGCATCCAGCAGCGGCTCTGCACCGATAGACAACTGATCGTCCTAGGTGATTTTAATTGCGTCCTTAGTGCGCGAGACAAGACAAGCCGGCGGCCATACCGAGACGCAAGCACTGAAGTGCTATCGCGAATTGTTGAGGAGTGTAACCTCGAGGATGTGGCAGAGTGTCTCGAGGGAGCCCGCACCGTAAAGCTCACGCACTTCCAGGGTTCGAGCCATGCAAGGCTGGACCGCATTTATGCATCCCTCGACATCTTACCTGAATGCAATAGTTATGAAGTAGAGCCGGTATCGTTTTCATACCATTGTTTAGTTAAATGTTCTTTTGGATGGGTAAAGAGAGGGAATTCTTTTTCGTGGGAAATGTGGAAATTCAATAATAAACTCTTGCAGGATGAACATTTTACCCGCATAGTAAAAGAAGAAATTGAAAAAATAAACCCAAGTAAAAATATGCACCTTTGGCAACAGTGGGAGCTGTGTAAAGAAACTATAAAAATTAAAGCAATAGAGAGGGCAACCTGTATACGGTTTGAGGAAAAACAGAAAGAGACGGAGTTACGGACACTGCTCCGTACGTTGCTTAAACAGGAAGCTCGAGCGCCGGGAAAATGGATTGAAGATATACGGAAAACAAAGCAAAAAATAGAATTGATAGACGAAGATCGTTATCGAGGTGCGTTAGTGAGGGCAAGGGCAGAAGACACTCCGCCACAAAATCACATTCCTTCTCTTCGAATAAAGGTACACCTAATGTATGCATTGCCTTATTACTGTCAGCTAGTTTTTAGATGCGTCATTAGAACGAAAATAATTACGGAGGTAACAGTTAAGTGACAGCAAAGATGATTTCCACTTTGCTTACCTGCGATGAGGCGACCAATGGAAAATTCCTTCGATCGTACGGCGCTGCCGCAACAGATGGCACGAGCCGCCACACGTTTTAAAGCCTTATACATTCATCTATCCATCGTCTTCAAAGCGCTAAGGTTTAAGGACAACGCGGCAATCGCATTGAACTCTTAAAGGCGAAACTTAAGCGTCTTCTAATTTTGGATGTGATATTGTGTTGTTTCATATCTACAAGCATTTAAAGTTGCCCTTATTTTAATAAAGGTTTAACACAGACGCAAATTTTTAGGAAAAACCGACAATTCAAACACAAAAACACATTCATAAAAAGGCATTCGCTGCACAATAAACAAGATATATTAGAGATAAACCAAATAAGCTACTGAAACACTTCTGCTCATTGAATGTTACGGTGCAAAAGAGATCTTTATCTACTTGTTATGCAAATGGAAGGCAGAGGTTTCAGTTCTGGACCCTCATGTAAACAGCTGTGCAAGAGGATACAGGCAGGTCGTTGTTATATAGATTCGAATGAACAATGTTCACATCATATATTACCGAGCCGGATATAACGCTCAGGCACTACTACTACTAGGCTGAATGCTGTGCTTCCACGTAAAATATCAGTTTGCTGCCAAGTGCAAGTGGATACGCTCGCACACGTGAGATCCTGTGACAGTGTGCATGCGAAGAGTCTCCGGTGGTGCCGGAACTTACCGTCATCCTAAGCGACGCTCGCCTGGCCAGCGTGACCACCGCCTGTCCAGGGACAAAGTGAAGCACGACACGTTACACCAGCAATGCAGTTGTGTTGTATAAGCTCTAGCTGAGTGAGCTGAGTGCCAGTAAAAGCAATTCATTCGCAGTTTCATTGAATAATTAAAGCTTAGAATCCAGTCATATTTCTCATGAAGTGTAAAAGAACGCAAGAATAATACCTTTCGGAAAACATCTCCATAAACGAACAAGGGTGGATAACTGGTCGCAACATTGATCCTCTCGATTTTGCTTCCGGTAACCAAGCAACAAACGTAAAAGAATAGTGACACAGCAGCAGAGATGGCTGAAATCCAGGGCTCCTCATCGCTGGATGTGCCACTAATAGACTAACCCACCTCAAAACACCAAGTGTAGGTTACTTATGGCACTGGCAGCCTTCATTTTCTTATGAAGAAGCATCACAATACTCGAACTTTTTTGCACAAAAGCTCAGCAACCTGTATGAAGGACAAGAGGCCACAGTCAGAACTGGGCATGGTCTTACTGATTGGTTTCCGATTGAGAAAGGAGTGAGGCAAGGCTGCATACTGTCGCCCTGCCTATTTAACCTATATGCAGAGTGCATCATGAGCAAGGCCGGTCTGGACGAGTCTTCAGCTGGAGTGAAGATTGCTGGAAAACGTATCAACCATCTTAGATATGCGGATGATACCACTTTAATGGCAGAAAGTGAAGTGGAGCTCAAGAGACTTCTGATGAGCGTAGAAGAAGGGAGTGAGAAGTTTGGGCTTAAACTGAACATTAAAAAGACAAAGATCATGGCGTCTTGCCCTATCAAGTCCTGGAGCATCAATGGACAAGAAGTGGAAGCTGTGACAGATTTTCTCTTCTTGGGCTCCAACATTACCTCGGAAGGAGACTGCAGCCATGAAATTAGGAGACGCCTGCTTCTGGGAAAGAGAGCAATGGTTAGCCTTGACCGCCTAGTAAAGAGCAGAGACATTAGTCTGCCAACCAATATCCGTATAACTCGTGCTACGGTCTTTCCAGTTGTGATGTATGGATGCGAGAGTTGGACTGTGAAAAAGGCTGACCGCCGAAGAATTGACGCGTTTGAATTGTGGTGCTGGCGAAGACTCTTGAGAGTTCCTTGGACTGCCAGAAGATCAAATCAGTCGATATTGTCGACCATAAACCGTGACTGCTCATTGGAGGGTCAAATTCTAAAGTTAAAGCTCAGCTACTTTGGTCACCTGATGAGAAGAGAGGAGTCGCTGGAGAAAGATTTGATGTTGGGAAAGGTTGAGGGTCGCCGGAGAAGGGGTAGGCAGCGAACGCGATGGTTAGATGGCATCCTCGAGGCACTGCAGATGAAGTTATGTGATGTTAGGAAGATAGTGAGAGACCGGAAAGCGTGGCGTGGCATGGTCCATAGGGTCACGAAGAGTCGGAAACTACTGAACGACTGAACTGAACTGCAGTTACCGAAGAGATGGTTTCTCGTCAAGTGATAATTGCAAAAGTGCAGCCGTCGTAACTAGTGCACGTGCCGACGATCATTCCTGACATTGCTACCGCTCTCATGTTTTTAATTCTTCAGTGGCTATAGACTCGTGCTCAGATGTTTCTGGTCTCAGTATTAGCTGTGATTCAAATCGGCGGGAACTATAGTTATGAAGATCGGATGTTCAGTTGCGCAAGGGTTTGTTGTGTTTCTTTTAAACTTGGCCGCATATTCATGACTCCGGGAGGAGAGTCACGTGTTATGACGTCACGGACACGCCTCCATTGCGCCGCATGAAAGTCAAATGTGCGGTGCCAGATGGCCTTCAGGTTTGCCATGGCAAAAGTACAGCTTAATGTCTAAAGGGGGTAGAACTGGGCTAAGTCATTGAGTGCTTAGTGAGATTTCTTAGCCGATTAAGCGGTGTTCCTTAACTATCTCTGTCGCCAGGGCTGTATTATATAGGCTGTGAAATATGAAGAAATAGTGAAAATTTTGTCACCCGTGCTAACTGAGTCAGTCGTGGAGGGGAAGAAGAGGACGATCGCGCGCAGTGCGCGTCGTTCTTGGCCACCGCTGCTTTACCTGGTCGAGCCCCTGTTCTCTGGCTCCTGCGCCTCAGCACCCCGCCCCGTCCTTTGACCCTTTTCTTCTGAGCTGCCGTCCGTGTAGCGAAAGAACCCGTGACATTCTAGTGGAGGTTCGGGGTAAATGTAGCATAGCCCCTCAACGCCCGCTACTGTGAGTGCGCTCCCAAGTCTCAGCCACCGCCCCTTCGACGAGAAGGCCTAGATACGTGCCAGCTGGCGACTTCAAGGGCTTTTTCCCAAATTTGGTCTTTGCCTAACTGCAGTTCTGCACGACTTACAATGGCCCGAGATACAACGACCCAATGTCAGCAGGCGTACTCGTTTCTCGTACCGTCCAAGACGCCTCTGATCTCCGGACATATGAGGAACAAACCCCGTGATCACATGACCCGTCTCGAGTCAGTTCGTGAACTCCTCGGGCAGAGGAATCGCCTACAAAATGGCGCCAAACGTGGGTCCTGGACCCACGACTCTGAGATTAAGAGTCACTCTGAAGAACGTTTAACAACGTTGGCACTTTTCTTCAATTAGGCTATTCCGATGTCATAGGTCGTCACTGCAAAAGACGGAAAATTACGCTGTGATACACAGCGAATACATGTTGCAACTTAAGAACACGCAGGAAATGAGCTCAATTCATACTTTCAAACCACCCTCGCTGAATTCTGCCAGTCCCGGTGCGGGAAGCTAGCGCAGCGCATACCTGCTGGATGACAATCCCCACTGCAGATCAGAGACGCGCTGCGGTAGATATGCTGGGTGAAACTAAAGCGGAACTTCTACAGTAGAGTCCCGTTGAAACGAACACTTGTCACAAAAGCGCTGACCGCGTTCACAACCTCCAAAAGGAACTCACTCATTTCTTTCCTTGAACATTCGCGCAGAATACGCTGATTCTACTCAACCGACGTGCGTACTAGAAAATACTGAGTATTTCATAATGGAATACCGAATTTACTGTTGTAATCTAACCTCAATGATATGAACTGCGGCTGAGAGGTCAACTCATCAGGAAGTGAAGTATAGTAAACATCTTGCCAAAAAGTGCATGTCTGGTGATTTTACCGAGAGATACTAAAGGTGGCAGATTAAGGCGTGATTTGATTGTAGATGCTCGGACTGTTTTGTTATAATTAGAAAGAATAAAATGCGCGGAGTTGTTATGTACCACTTCTAATGAGTGAAGTACGTTTCGCTGAAGAGAATCCCAGACTGCTGTGCTATATTCAAGCTTTTAAAGGACTAGTGATTTATATAAATGTAGTTTAATACAAGAAGTTGCTATAGAGAAATTTTCATTTAAAGGACACAACATACGACTAGCGTTATTAATTACATAAGAAGTGTGTACGAACCAGGTAAAGTAATATGGATACCAAGATACTTGTAAGCAGAAACTAGATCAAGAGGGATAGCATTAAAACGATAAGAAGGCAGTTCGTTAGAAGTTTGAGACACACGCCGAAATGTACAATTTTGATGTTTAATTTCATTGACCATAATTCAGTTCAGTTAAACATTTCTAACGTGACACGCATATTGGCTCCGAGTGTTAGCTATATCCCTAGAGGCAAATGAATCGGTACATACTCCCAGTAATTTAAGCTCTAATCAAGGATGTTATGATATAGCTGGCACTAACTTCACGACCAAATTTGCCGCCCTTGGTTTCTTGAAAGCTAGAAAAGAGTAAACATTCGTTCCTCCAGAGCGGCGGCATTCGCCACTCAGCTTGATGTTGTAATGAGCAGTAAAGGTAGCGGTGCCGCTTGGGAGCCACACGCAAAAATAAATCCTCACCCGTGCGTACCTGAAACTCCCGCACAGAACAGGACATAATAGTAGCGGTGCTAACAACGCACTTTTGACTGTACGCAAAGAGATCCAAAAATAAAACAAAGCGCATATCAAGCGCACCACTCAAACGCCCCCACAGAGAAAATGCTGTCAGCTTTATTCATGCGCAATTAGTTTTCCCTTTGTATTACTTTGTGTGCAGTAGGACTTCAGTTGGTAGCCCAGCGCTCGTGTTGTGTCCTGTTCTGTGCGCGAGTTTCGGTTATGCGGAACCGAAATCAACTTCATGTGTTGACGAGCCTCACCTGTGGTTCGCCGGTGTCTGCAATGCAGCCATATTCGCTGACAGGCAGCGTTTTTTCGGAGAGCCGGACCCAGTACGCGATCACGTTGACTGGCAGGCCGATAAGCGCCGAGGCGGTGTTCCACAATAGGAACATCTCGAGGGGCACCACAAAGTTCTGCATGTTGTAGGTTGCTATGCTGCAGGTCGCTGGGTCGATTACGCATTACGCCGTAAAATGAGCCGTTTTTTAAGCGTGTATACCATATGGGGCTAATGTTGAGTGAAGTGCTTGTAAAAATAATTAAACGGTCTCTTACATGCTCTTAGCAGGAGAATGGCGAAAGCTTACCCTTCCTCTCCTATCATTTGCCTCTCATCGTTTGCCTTTTATCGGCGTTCGTTGCAGTGCTACTTATAAATACTTATAAATACAGTAAAGGGAAGGCGCTCTATCTATTACACGTTCTCCGGCAAGTGTGAGTTTGGACAGTATACACCATCGCTCTTGTCGGGTGGAGTTCCTTTGCGCGAGTTCAAGTGCGGCATTGCAGATGGCAGGGACGCTGGGCAAGAACTAATCTCGTAGAATCTCGTGGAATATAACAGATTTTGCGCACTTCTCTCGCGCACGGGATTTTGCTCATGCTTAAAAAGGCATTCGACTTAAAAACGTACCCTGGTCATGGTCATTGGCTTCTCCATGGCGAAATACCTTTGCAAAAAGAAGGAAAGGGCCTTTGCCCCCTCCCCTTCCCCTGGCCACGTGAAAAACGTTAAAGATGACATTATGCTTCGCATTTTAACAAGTATAGTCGATTCGGGGGCAGATTTTGAGTTACAGTTACCAACGGTAAATTGACTGTTTCGGTAGCGTACAAGTGTACATAACGTGGCCAGCAAGTCAGTTGCACTTAAATCAAGAACTCGATAGGGTCCTCTTCAGTACCTGTTTAATACCAATATCCAGCAGCTACTTCAGTCGCCTTATCCGAACAATGCAGAAATGGTGTAGTCCAAAAGGGCGAGAATGATCGGCTTCCCATAGCTACAGCATATCCGCCACTGCATGACCAAATGCGTGGGAACAATGGCGGGAGCATTTCCCATTTCTGGTGCAGAGACGTTCTCGGATGGAAGCGGGGTGATGATGCATTGATAAAGCCAGAACTTTATCCTTCCTCAACAACGCAACAGGGGTGTTCTTCAGCTACTGTCACTCATTCTCTTCACGCAAACGACGCCTTCGGACGTAATTACCGGCACTGTTCCACAAGTCAAATTCTTCAGTTTCTCTGTATTACATTTCTCTAATGAGAAAATAAGGCGCATTTTAGTAAACTTAAACAAACAGAGTGTGTTATATAATGTTCCCTAAGACGGTACACATTTATTGATTAATTGCCGTTTTCTGATGAATGCCCTACTGAACACCTAGTTCCTAATCTGCTCGTTTTAATAGCCAGGCGAACACATGCTTTGTGCAGAGCGGTTAATTGTCGGCAAAAATCTCTCACACAGTTTATTAACAAAATATCTCACGCGCTGACGTACCGAGCTCAGGGTGAAGAAAGAGCCAATGGCTGTGAAGCATCCGAAGGAGGCACCGGTGGTTTTCAGGAACATGAGAAGGACCATCAACGCTAGAAGAGGGAAATAAAATGGGGATCAGCACAAAATAAACTACTGAGTAGCATTTTCAGCGCTGAACGAATTTCGCAGCGCGTGTTCCTTTTCGTGGCGTTAAACATGTATCTGCGTCCCCGCCCTTTGCGGTATTTCTTTTTTCAACTATTTCTGAGGCGGTAGTTCTCGAAGAAGATGTCAGCATATTGATGCGTGAAGCGCCAGATTTTAACACTGGTTTTCATGAAGACGACACTGATTGTAGACGGATCACAAACCGTGAAGCTGGTCAAGAATTTAACTTGGATTTTCAGAAAAGTTCTTAAGAGTCACAGCAGCGATTAGAGGTTCTGCTAATGTGCGCGCAGCCTGCCATACTGACTCGCAAAGCCGTAGCTTTATCTCGCGCGTTTTGGGGTAAGACGCGGCAGCGTATGGCTACTGTCTTTCGGCTCCCAATGCGGATCATACTTCCAGTACATGCACTTCGCCATTCGCCCAATAACTATACTTAATTAGCGCCTGTATTATTTCTCACATACTCGTCGGCACAGAAGCGAGAAAATCTACCCGACATGTAAAGCCGAGCCATACAAACGTGACTGTGTGGCCCATATAGGGGTAACGTGTCTGACCCGGTACACAATGGTGCTGGAGGGTTCGATTCTACCCGAGCAAAGGAGCTGTCAGCAGCTACTGTGAACTTGGCCGCCATGTGGCCACATGATGTCACAGAACTCGGTGGTGTTTGTGGAGAACGGGGCAATCAAGGCTCCAGCATTAAAAAGTTAGGTACTTACCGCTTGTGCATCCGTCATCTCCAGACGAAGGTATGGAAGCCAGTATTATAGCTTCAACTATTTCAAGGCTGCCCAGACACTGTAAGGCGGAAAGAAGAACACAGAAGCTGTGAAGTGCAAACAGCGGGCTTTGTAACTGTTACTGGTCGTTGTGAGTTTACGGAGGTTCTGTCTACTAAGAAAGATTGAAATTTTGTACGGCTTGGTATCTTTATGTGCAACTTGTGCACGCGATAGAAGTCAACTAGCCACGATTATTTCACGAAGTTGTCGCCGTCATCGCCATCTTCAAGCATTCTATCAGCATTAAGTGCGCTTATCAGAACCGCATGCCTCCTAGTCCAATACCAACACCACATTTCTCCGGCACGAGAATTTCTTTGGCGTTCAAAGCCGTATCTCGACGTAGATTGGCGGTGCATTTATAAGTTAAACTCTTTAGCATAAATCATAGAAAGCACTGCGTGATAAGGGGCAAAGCGTAGATGCCCTGTGAAGGTGTTGGTCTTGGGCCAGATGTCAACAGTTCGTAGTTTCTCAATCAAGGCATCCAGCTCCTAGTGGGGTTTGGTATGCTCAAAGAATTAGTGACGCTAGGGCGAGACTGATGGCGTACAGGTGATGTGCGAGGTCATTCCCAGGTTCACTGCGTGGTCGCAAACCAACGTATTGGAGTGGCAGGGCACTGCAGATCACGGCTCGTGTTAATTCATTGGACGCACTGCAGCCCCAGAAAGACTCGTTCGAGGCACAATGCAGTTAGCAGAATGTTTACATGGCTCCCAAGTTGGAACGAAGCTTAAAGGTGGTGGGTAAACGGGATAAAGAGGAGGTATCTGAAGCATGCAATTTGGGAATCCCATGTAACATATGTGTTGATAAACGGCGGATTCCCCTCAATCTGTGCGACAATGGGCGCGTTTCGTAGGCGACCGCAGCGGATAGAAAGATGCGCTCGTACTGGACAGTCTGGCGGCAAACGTGGACCAAAAGTCAGATGGGAGTAGCAGTAGGTTTGTAGGGCTGGCAATGGGGAACCTCCAACTTAGGTATTTTGGCTTGCACAAGAAGCCAGACATTCCGCCTAGAGATGGAGAGGCGGTCGAGTAAAGCAAGGTGACTACATACTAAGAATAAGCTCAGCTTGTTGCGCTGACAGATACACCGGGTGTTTTTTTTTTTTTTTTTTTTTTGCTATTTGGAAAGTTGCATTTTAAAAATGCCGAGAAAGAGTAAGCGCAGGTGAGATTTACTGCTAGATGGATGTCATGTACGAGATAGAGCTATCAACCTTTTTTTATTTTAAGAGAGTGTAATATGGATATAATAATGAAGGCCATCAACATCAAATGTCAGCCTCGTTTTTAAGATTTCGCATCCAGCAGCGCGGTTGAAGTAGCTAAAGTAATAACGCGCGTTCGAAAGATTGTTAGGTTCACTTTCCCGCATTGCATAAATATGTAATGGCGTCGTTACGTGTGGCAATGTTGCCAAACCCATCGTACTTTCTTCTATATCATTTATTACACAAACAGCGTATGCATTTCGCCCATAAATGAAATACACTCCATTTCACGAATGTGTAATGCCGGAAAGCCAACTCAGCGAGCGTTCGAATATGGATTTCTGACACAAAATTTAGGTGAAAGCATTTATAGGCTCATGAGTGTCCGTCTGTCCGTGCGAGCTTCCACGAGAAGTTTCACGGTTGACAAGATTCGGCGGGTTTCTGTTTACCTTTAAAGATGTCGGTGAACTTGAGTTAGAGGTATATATCTAGTGACCGATAATGATAGTCGTAGTCAGCTATAGTGACATTTATTGGTGATATTGACTTCAGCACTGATGACCGACAGTGAAGGCATCACCTGGTAAATGACATGTCATGACATGACAAGACGTCATTAATAACGGCTGTGATGTCATAATGAGGTCACATCTAATTAATTATCCAATAGCAGTTAACCACATGACAGCGTAATCTTGACGGCACATCTGGTCACGAATGATGACATCACCAGGGCGTTTACGCACATACGAACCTGACCCAGCCGGGCATCCAATCCAACCAAACGACATCATCACTTGATTGGTGACGCCATTGGTCATGACGTCATATCCGATCATGTTTAATGACCGAAACTGACGTCATGATTTTTTCATGACGTCATGAGTTTCATGAGTTTTCATGAGTTTCATGACGTCATGATGACGTCATGAAACTGACGTCATGACGCCATTGGTCATGGCGTCACCCGACCCTCCCTCTGGCCTGCGTGCGGGAGGAGGAAAACAGAGGGCCCCTTTTCGGTGGAAAATAAAAGTTTGTATTCACGCATATACGAAGCTGACCCCGCCAGGCATCCGACCCAGACGTCTGTGCTACACCTTTCATTTGGCGCTTCCTCGAACGCCGCACGAACAGCATACAGACGCAAATGCGGTAAAGCAGGAATGAAAGACGTTTCAAACTGGTTAATTATTATTATTACAGGAAACAAAAGGCGCCGTATCTGTCACACTTCGCGGACACCTGAACTGCGTTGTAAGCACGGTGCAATAGCTGTAAGGGAAGGCAGGAATGTGGAAGCGAAAGAACAGAAAAAGAGAAGGCGCAGTGGCGGGATTCACAGTAATTTTGACCACCTGGGGTTCTTAACTATATGCTGGCACGTTCGTAGGGCTGTTCCTGGCCCTACGGGGCTGAGAAGGTAGGTCAACGCCGCTTGCGGCGGGGGCTAGCCAGCCACCAAATTTTTATCTCTTGTAGGGCGTCATTGCACCCGCCACCGCTTAGGTAGTGGACGACGGCTGTTGCGGCGCGCGTCTTTCTCTCCATTTTCGCGAACGGTAGGGGACATGTTTCAGTAGCAACTAGAGAAGACGAGGGCTCGATAGTTTGCTGCAGCACCCGAAATTCGACCACAACGGACGCGGAAGAGGTGGCCATCGCGCTAGCTCTAACACAACAACAGGTCAAAATTATAGTTACAGACTCGAAATCAGCGATTGGAAACTTTCACGCGGGCCGCATTTCGGCCATATCAGCAAGAGTGTTGGCTAGTGGTCCACCACCGGCAGAGCAGGTCGCGCTCATTTGGACACCGGCGCACCAGGGGTTGAGGGGGAACGAGAAAGCGCACGTACTGGCCCGAGGATTAGCTACATTCCGGGATCCCAGTGACGACTTATGCGCAACCCCGTACCTCTTGCGCGATGAGGAGCCCCTACAGTTCGACGATGACCTTAACACCTACCAAGATATCCTAAATCATTACAAATTAGGCAGATCAGTACTACCAAAAGCGTGTAAGCAACTCACCAAAAGCGAGGAGGTTATGTGGCGTAAGCTACAGGCTGGAGTATTCCCGAACCCCCAGCTTTACAGCAAGTGGCACCCGGAAATTTTTAGCCCCAGGTGCAAACGTTGCGATGGCATAGCGGACATGATCCATATGATATGGACGTGTCCTAGATTTGGAGAACCTGACAGAACAGATGAGTCCTGGAAGGCACTACTTCTCAAGCAGGACGAAAAAGGGCAACGAGAAGTCATCCGTCTTGCTCTGGCCGCTGCTCAGATCCAAGGGATCTAGGTCGACGGCTGAGGGGAGGACATGGTTGGGACAGAGCTTCGCCTCGGATCCTCACCAACCTTTCGACGGGTGCAATAAATGTTATTTCTCTCTCTCTCTTCTTTTTCTTTTTCTGTCTGAGGGGAGGACATGGTTGGGACAGAGCTTCGCCTCGGATCCTCACCAACCTTTCGACGGGTGCATTAAATGTTATTTCTCTCTCTCTCTCTTCTTTTTCTTTTTCTGTACTTTCTCTCTGCTGTCTGCACGAGGCAGCGGAGGTGGCTCCGCTCAACACCACCGCGACTACTCAAGGTCTCTCCGCTCCAGTTGCTTTGGGACTTTAAACCCCACAAACCAACCAACCAGCCTCTCCGCTCCTCCGTGACGTCATCACAACACTACGACGTTCGCGGAAACTGCGCGCTTATTCTTGTTTCCCTAGAATCGTGGTTGTTGCCGCATGTGAAAACATTATTTGGTGTTTTAAGCCACGTTGTTTAATAATAATAGTAATAGTAATAATAATAATGATAATAATAATAATAATAATAATAATAATAATAATAATAATAATAATAATAATAATAATAATAATAATAATATAATAATAATAATAATAATAATTGGTTCATAGGAAGAAAAAGGCGCAGTATCTGTCACACTTGTTTCTGTGAACACCTGAACCGCGCCGTATGGGAACCGAGGAAGGTAATACATAACATTTAGGTCGGCTCCAATATCGCAAGTAAATGTCTGGATATTCGTGCAGTGGATTTTCCACAGAAGATTAATGTTTAAGGAAACAGCCCATGATCTAAATGAGTTTATGAAAAACCAAAAGCATTGCTTTTATTGTGCTTTTCTACGATCCAAACACACACTTGTCGGAGAAAGTGTGACAGATACTGCGCCTTTCCTCCAGAAGTCTCATCTTGTCCAGCGTTCCTGCGCTCTGCAATCCCAAACTTGAACACGCGCTAAGGGACGCCACGCGACAGCCGTCGCAAAAGCGGGACACACTTTGTCCACGACAGTATGAGCCATTAAAGGCTTCCGCCTTAAAAAAGCAGCCCTACGTTTTAAGGTCCTAATGATCGCAATTTAAAGTCCGCGCGCACTAAATATCAGTAATAGCTTGTCTCTAAGCCGCATTCACGTAGTATGGAATAAGGTTCGCACCATAGCTATGCAAACTTTCTTTTTAAGGCAAGTACCGAGTACATATAACCTCGGAGTATCTAGGTAATATGCAGCGTTAATGATGCAAAAAAAAAAAAAAACAACTGTCGACAGCAACTTGTAAAGAGGAATCTGCCTTACCACCGATCACTTTCCTGGTGTGAAATCGGCACGATGGATGGCTTTTATCCATTGAGCCCTTCTCACTGGTTCCGACGGGAACGTGAAGACTCTCACTGTATCCCTACCATCACAGTTTCCGCGGAACCGTGATACACAGTAATGTCCAGGCATTCTCAAAACGTGCACACTTGATGAAAACACTGCAGCATCAGCGTAGACCTGTCACCGCCACTCATCCAGTGCTTATTTCTAAAAAAAATCTGGAAAGCTTTTGCGACACACGTTGCACAAAGGCTAAATCTCGCACTGCAGTTGGAGCATATGAACCGCGAAAAAGTCGAACAAACAACTTGTGTTTACTGCACTGCGGATGCATTTTTTCAACCGAGCAATGCATCAAAAATTACTTTAATCGGAGAAATCTCGTGCACAAAGCAGTTTAAACGTTTCAAATTTTTTTTAACACAAAAGTAACTTCTTTTGCAAAACATAATATTTATTTTAAAATTTGCGCATGCGCAGCCGGGCTACAGTCCGGTTTTAACCTGGTAAAAAGTTTTAATTAACCAGTTAAAACTGACAACCGGGCTTAAGGCGGGAGCAGGACACCTCTCGCATCTGTCGCATCCGCCTCCCGGATATGCACCGAGACGGGAGACGACGGAAAAGCTCCGTCGTAGAGTGACGACGTACGCGAGGAGGAGGAGGATATGGAGAGGGGGAGAGGGTGGTGTTGCTCAGCTAGAGAGCCAGTAGCAGGCCGGAGCATTTTCTTTTCCATCTTCCTACAGCCACAACAACAACAACAGCTCCGCGTCAGTTGCTTCCTGACCGCTGTATTGGACTGATGGCGCCAAGCAAAGATCCCGGTTCTCTAGCAACCAAAATGGCTGGCGCTACCGAGCGTACGTGTAAGCAGCAACAAGCTGAGCGACAAGCTCAACAAGGTTCAAGTCGAAGTAGTAATTTCTCGCCACCCTCTCCCAACACAGGACGACGGAAGAATAATCCTTCACCTTCAGTAGTAAACATCGCACTAAAGGCTCAATCATCGTGACATAAAGGCTTTCGCCTCATCGCACTTGAGTGGTCCAAAGTACCCCAATAGAATGTTTTCAAACCACCCCGCTGATTAATAAAAAAGAGTTTGAAATGAAACTTCACTTCGAAGGGGACTGTCTTTAGTTCCACAATAAGGCCCCTTGAAGTAAAAAATAAAGATGTTTAGGTATTTTTTTATTAATCGTTAATCATCAAGCTATAAGACGCAGATGGCTCCCGCTTTGCTGTAAAGCTCACATGCACAGACCACGTAGACGAATATCTCCTAAGGTTTGAAACGCACGTTTGTAAAGGATATGCATGTATGTATAACTTTATTGAAATGCCGGCCAACGATGGTTTAATGCGTCGTGACGCTGGCCAAGCGTCGACCCGGGGTTATGCCCTACTCTGCATTGCCTGATTTTGGACCGTTTGTGATGGGCCGTGAGGCTTGGGCTTTTCGAGAGCAGCCCGAGCCTGCTGGACGGCCCATAGTTGACTGTCCTTGTCTGTAATTTGCACAGCACTGTACATGAAGCGGCGGCTATGTCTTGGATGTAGCTTAAAAATCAACTTGTATGCTGTTATAATCGCAAGGGCTGCGGGTGGTTATATGGACAAAAGGCAGCCACAAGAAGCCTTCTCTCCTGCTCGGGATAACCACAAAATTATGAGTTGAAATAAAATAAAATGTAAAATGAAAAAATAAAGCGTACGTGAGCGTCTGCAGTTTTCTAAGGGCCACCACGTGCACCCTCTCCAGCTTGTCGCTGGGCGAAGGGAAGGTTCGACGGGCCAGGCAGAGGACCTCAGTAATTTCGTTGTCGCTGGTCAGCAGTCTTTGGTGCTGGACTATGAACAACGGTCTCCGGCGCCGTTCGCGAGCTCGCGCGCCTTGGCGTGTGCCGTCTCGTTTCGGTTGCAATGAATCTTCGATGCTTCTCGCTTTTGCGCCCGGACTTCTGATTTGAAATTCTACCTCCCGCTGTGCTTTTTGACTGCTCAGGACTCGGGCCGCTATCTGGGAGATCCATTCTTTGGCGAAGTTTCTGACCGTTCGGACGCGAGTAGCAGAGAACCGTGGTGCACGTCGGATCCGTGAGGGCCAGTGCCACCGGTGTCAACCAACTTTGTCCCAGTGTCGTCTCCGTGGATGTGTAGGAGAGCTCTGGCACTGGCCACTCTTCTTTCCCGGTTGTGTTCCGAGCCGACGTTCCGTAGAATCTGATAGCGCCCGGAATGGCGAATTTAGTGCCTTATTGTTGTGCGTGGTAAGGGATGCCGAGACTTTCCAGGATCTGGCGGTCTGCGGCCGTTCCCGTTACCCTTTCTTGTTGTGAAGTGCGCTGCGCTTCGACGATTTCGCTAAGTGTGTTGTGAATCCCGAGCTGGAGCAGGCGGTGCATGCTGGTGGACTCAGGCAGACCCAGTGCAATCTTGTACACCCTACGGATGAGGACATTGATCTTGGCTTCTACTCCTTTGTATCAGTTGTGGAATGCCGCAACGTACACAATATGGCTAATTACGAAAAAATGTATGAGTCGTATGAGACTCTCCTTCCTCATTCTGTTTATTTTGCTAAAGACCCTCTTGAGGATTCGCATGGCGTTAGCCGTCTTGTGCTTTAATTTAGTGATCATTTCCCCGTTGACGCCGTTGGCTTCGATTATTATGCCGAGGGCCCTAATTCTGAGCACTATCGGGATGGTTGCTCCTGTTTCTCGTGCGTAGTCTGATCTCTTCGTTTTCTCGCTTGGTCGCATTCCGACCTTTCCCGGGTGATCTGTGTTCCAGATTCAAAACGACGAGAGGGAAGACGAGGATTGGAAGCGGAAGCGCACGGGGGAGACTGAGTGCCATGTTGCTACATCGAGAAACGTAAAGACAGTCGGGTATTAAACACAGTGTAGAGGCGGCCTGGTGTGTGCGCTTCTTCTACATTTTGGTGCCGAAACCTGGGAGTGTAATATGAGCTCCTTCATCAATCCTTCCTGGAGGCTGCTAGAGGAACGACAACGACCCTCTAAGAAGATACAAGGAGCTCCGCCATCGAACCCCACCGGACAGAGAGAAGAGGGTTTCCGCGATACGCCATGGACCGCATCATGAGGAAGCGCGTGTTTCAACGAGATCTTCCGTTCCGGCTGTGGCATGAGGCAAGTATGTTACTAAAATTCTACTGCTATTCTACTACTATTCTTGACCTAAAGCTTATTCACTCCAGACTAAAAAGCTGCAACGATGGTCTACGCGTTTTGAATGAGAAAATGCATGCTTTCGGAGTCGAAGTTTGTGCAGAAGACGTCACACCTGTATAGGAATACGGAAACCGCGACTTGGACAATGAGGCTCCTCAGCCCCCACAATCGAGGGTTTTCAGGCGCTACTGCGGCTGCCGACAGCCGTCATATTACGAAACCAGCAGATGAGCACCCTACAGCAGCTGCATTGTCTACGAACGCAGCTTTACCGGAAATGTTCGACGAACTGTACCTTTCGACTTTAACGCCGCTTCTCACAGCGATGCCAGATTTCCGTTTATTCGAGTCAACCTCAAAGGCACCTACAAAGGAAGCCGAGTACAAAGGGCATCGCTGACATTCGTTGACAGGAGTGATGATTTTACGCCCAAGAGGGATGTCAGCAATCACCCAGGAGCGCCAGTTGTATTTTGGGGGTTACCTTTGGGTGAGACGTATTGTAATCAGAGACCTATCCAAATGGGGTGGTCCCAGAGTAAACAAAGCATCGAGCCAATTACGAACGCTGAAAGGCGAGCAGAGGCTTCTGTTCTGTTTGTAAGCAAGACTGTTTTCGGACCTACAATAAAAGAAGATTGTGAACGAGCGCAACATGTGAATTGTGCATCTGATAACATGCACACAGAACAACCATCAAAACGAATCGATTTTATCAGCCCGCAGGGGTACGAGACTGGCAAAGAGGAGCTTATGGGATATAACGACTTCACTCGAGGCGCCCAGAAGCCACCAAAAACAAAAATGATGGAAGCGCATGCAGTAGCCTTCAGTAAATTATGGGAGACAGTGAACAGCATAAAAACTAAAATTCCGCTGAAGAGCTTCGTAGTGCGGCTTCTGTAAAGCATTTATGAGAGGAAGACCCCCAAGCAGTTATTTTAGTTGATATGCCGACCTCTGTAGACAAAGATGCCAAGGTGCCGAGGTGAAAACCGAACAGATAGTATACGATATGTTATTACACAAGCGCGAGAACTGAGTCATGCAATGCTGCAAGCACTTCTGAAGTGCGTGCGGTTGTTGAAGACAGTCAACAAACCTTTGAACAGTCTGAAAAATTGGCGGCCACTCTTTCACAAGCATAGGAAAAAAGAAAGGCCAGTGCGCTGAAAAAGAACATGGTGGAAACACATGTGCTGTGTTAGATTGTTTTATTGTGTCAGACTTGTGAGATGCGTCAATGTTGAGATGAACAAGATCTATAATGATTATGCTGCAGTGTAGTGGGACGACATCTCAATAAGACCTTTATGTCGGGAAGAAGGGCGGCAATCATCAGATGGCGTCCAAGTCCTGCACCCCGTCCGTATTGCGCCAGCTGTTGCCCGTTGAGTATATCGCGCCTTACGTGACGGGTAGCAAGATTACTGAGAGCGAGCAGGAGCTTTGCGAAGAGAGCCTCAAGCTAGGCGTACAGCACGAACTGCGTAAAGCAATGAGTGTTTTGGGCACCGAAGATTGTCGCTCTTCCAGAAAACATGCCACAGCTAAGTGCACCCCCCTAGAAACGTCCCTTAGAAACAGTGCAAATGTTGTCACAGCTTATACAAGAAGGGGCGGTGCGCTGGTCTCAACAGAAACGTACCCTCTGGACATTGTGCAGCATTAACAAGGACCCATGTCTACGATGGAATTCAAGCAGATCAGAGATGAATGTAATATCTCGGACAGTTAGAATCATCAGTGGGGCCACGAAGCAAAACAGAAGAAAACGCTGGACGAGCACAATGAACTTCCGATATATGCGGCTCTTACGACCGCATCTTAAACACCTTCCATCCGTCAGTTGTATAATCGCATCAGTCGCATGGCGGTCATCTGAGGCCATTGAGGTGACATCGTTCAAGCTTCGAGCTACCTCTCACCTCAGAACAACCAGAAAGAAGATATGGTTTGAGACTGGGGCGCGGGAGAGAAACTTAGCGCCATGTTGCTACACCGACCAAATGAAGGAGAACCGGGTATTAAACGCAGTATTCAGAGGTGCCCTGGCGTTCGCCCTGCTTTCATAGTCTGCCCTCTGCGTGGAACGGTAGAGTAGGAGTTCCAGCTTTTTCGGCGAACATCGTAATACCGTACCCACGAGGTATTTTTTTATTGGCTTGTGAGCCCGAGTTTGTGCTTCTTTGGCGCGCCCGCTATTGACGACTAGCTCCGACTGGTGACAGACGGAGGGACTGTGGAGATCACGTGTCTCACCGAGAGACGCAGAGACGCCATGGAGACGCTGCTAGCCTCAAGGGGGAGCAGAAGAGACATCGTCGAGGCGTGTTGGCAAGCGGACACGCAGACACGCATCAGAAGGCAAGATTATGTAAACTTATTGTTTCATAAACCCACTTCAACTCTTTAATATTCGAGTATTAGTTCAGTTATCTAGTACGACTTCTAACATGGCGCAGTCGCCCTCAGAAGCTGAACGGAGCCCCAATGAAGACCCTGGCAACGAAATCAAGGACATCCGGTCGCAGCTACAGACGCTACTGCACGCCTTGAACCTCGACAATGATCATGGTCAAGATAAATGAGCCGAGGGAGCGGTACGCGTCTCGCAGTCACGGTACGAAGAACCCGGCACCACTACGAGCGGCGTCCACGACACTGTCCACGAGACGCACGAATTACGCAGACGAAGACTGCGGGACACGGCCTCGAAGTTCGAGAAACGCAGCGGCAGCTAGCCCAAGCCATGTAACGGAACATGCGTTCATTTCAAGTACATTCATCTGGAGACACGGTCGCATTGATCCGCGTTTTGAAGGTATTGTACAAAAGAGCCTAAAAGCGTGGCTCGAAGAGGTTGAACGTTTCGCATCTCTTGCAAACTGGGCTCAATCTCTCACGATGCTCAATACAATCTCGCAACTTCTCTGAGAAGCACGTGATTGGCAAGCGTCTTACGGTAGCCATATTCACGATTGGAGAACATGGAAGCCAGCTATTGCTGAACGCTTCCAACACAAAATGACCCACCAAGGATTTCTGGAATTTCAAAATGAACGCACACTTCGGCCAGACGAAACCCCTGTCCAGTATATGTATGCCAAAAATGCAATGTTGGAAAAAGCACCGCACAGCCTCAGCACGAAGGACGCATCTCTCTTATACTGAGCGGCGTTCACGAAGACAAGTGGGCGACTTCTCTGGCTGCCCAGGACTGTCATTTTGTGCTAGAGCTCATCGATCGAGCCGCAAACCTCGACAGTCGCCGACAACTGCAGCAAGTGTTAACGGAAGGAAGGCATCTTAGTGAATACAGGGTGCCAGGACGCCAACAAAGCAATCTCAGAATGCCACGACAAGAATTTGGATGCCAGCCAAGTCATCCCCCACTGCAACGGCGAGAACAGTTAAACCTGAGGCCACGGGAAAGCTATCAACACAGAGAACGCAAGTGCTATAACTGTCCGGAAATGGGACATATATCTCGAGAATGCTCGCTAACTGAGAGGCAGGCAACTCTACGAGCAGAGGAGAAAAGGAACAGGAGGCTGAACGAGAATCACGACAGAAACGTGCATTTTTTCCTGCGCACACATGAGGACACGCTTTCGATCATCACTGCCTACATCAATCGGAACACTCCAGTGAGAGCATGCATTGATACAGAAGCAAACGTTTCCATAATAGACCCCAAGATACTGTCTTCCGACTTAGAGGAGAGTGCCTATACAATAACGGAACAAGGCACCGTTGTGGACCGGCCACATGTGCCTGAGTGGAAGAGATGCGTGTCAATCAGCGTCGGCAAGGTGTGCATCAGTCTGCCTGAAGTCTGTTTTGCCTCTTCCACCTACAATGGACATTCTTCTCGGTTCAAACTGAAGCAAAATGGCCTATGTCGATGTCACTTTTCATGTGTCCAACAGAGTGACCTTACTGAAGCTTTCAGTAGAAGGCAGTACAGTCGCGGAGGACCAGTCTTCAAGGCCTGCAGGTGAGGCAGAAGCGCTTATTTCATCGTTTGTGACCGAAGACAAACCTCAGGAACTTAGCAATATTGCCATGTTTGTCACGATAGAGCCTACCTCGTCAGGTCCAGACCCTGAACGTAATGAGAAGATCATAGAAGCAGTTGCACTAATGACATCTGATGCAACCCCAGATGAACGCAAGAGATTACATGAAATCTTGACGACTCACCACAAAGCTTTTGCTACGAAGGAGAATAAGATAGGAAAGTGTCCACACACAGAATACTCGACTGAATTGAAAGACAGCATTCCTGTAGCATCAGACGCATACCATGCCTCATATGCAGATCGCGAGTTCATGAAGGAAAATGTCGACGAACACATCTGACTAGGAATAGTCAGACCAAGTCAGAGCGAATACGCTGCACCGACGCAAGTCGTAGATCCGCCAAACTAATCAACGACACCTAGGAGAATGGTTCATGACTACTGCAACCTCAATGCCAAAACAGTGAACCCGCTATATCCGATGCCCCTAATAGGAGATGCTGTGGATGAAGTCAGGAGAGATCGCTCACATTACTTCACGGCCATGGATATCAAGTCAGCATTCCTCTCAATCCGTGCCAAACCTGAGGACACGCCTAAAACAGCCTTCGTAACCCCAGATGGGAAGTACGAATACCTTCGTATGACATTTCAATTTTGTAAAGCCCCACAAACAATGCAAACTGTAATGAGAAAGACATTTGATGATCTGCCTCGAACAAGTACATATATAGATAACATTGCGCAAGGTGCAAGAGCCATCCCAGAGGCATTCGAACTTTTGGAAGAAGCGTTACGCCGCATAAATAGACATTGAAAAGTGCCAGTTCGTCCGCAGTCGGATTTCCTTCCTAGGCTATGTGCTCACAAAAGAAGGACGCATCCCAGACCCTAAACGCATAGAGGCCATCAACAAGTTCACGCCATCTACGGATGCCAAGCACCTTTTCTCATTCCTGCAGTTTGCAAACCATTTCAGAAAAGTCATCCAAGGATTTTCTGCAAAGACTTCACCACTACGGAAGCTACTGGACAAAGGCAATGTGTTCACATGGACTGAAGAACATCAGAGGATATGTGACACAATCAAGCATGCTCTGATCAAACCGCCATTGCTTGCAAACTTTCGAAATAACTGTCACTATACAATGCCATAGCCTCCTTTATACACTATAAAGGAAGCTATGACAGTGCACACCGATGATAGCGAGCATGGATTTGGAGCTATCTTGACTCAAGAGCAGGACTCTCAAGAGTGTGCGATCGAATACGCCAGTCGTGCTCTAAACGCACATGACAGCCAACTCCACTCTAACCTGCTGGAATGTATGGCTTTGCACTGGACTGTCACGGAAAAATTTGCCATTTACCTGAAAGGAGGACCAAGGATCACGTATCTGGCACAAAAAGCAGCGACAAACCACCGATTTGCACGATGGACTATAAACCTAGCAGAGTATGACTTTGAGGTCCGCCGTCACCCAGCAAAACTAAACAAAAGAGACGCACTTTCCAGGCTAGAGATCCCGTCGGAGTTACCGAAACTAGACCCGGTGTGTCAACAACTACGCCAACAAGCTGAAATGGAAAACAGAATTTGCACTGAGAAGTGATATTCTTGTGAGGGATACTGTAGACGGAAAGGGTGCCAAGGTTGTAGTACCTACACTCTTGAGGGACAATGTACTTCAAATGTGTTACGATTCCACGGGGTACATGGATGCACAGCGCACTCAACGCGAAATTCGGAGACGATGCTGGTGGCCAAAAATGCAACAGGAAGTAAAGAACTATGTTATGTCTTGCGACACTTGCAAAAGGGTGAACCGAAGGACGACCATAACGGAGGGTTGTTTGCAACCTAGAAGCATCCCAACCCATAAAAACACAGTCTTATTGCCGCGAAACCTTCAAACTGTATTTGTTGTTTCTTAACAGCCGTCGCCACACGGTCTTATCAATCTGATTCTGGATCACGTATCAGTTCTGTATTCTTTGTTTGTTAATGCTCGATGTCGCCAGTCACACCTTTATCAGTTTCGTTGTAGCGCAAGATGCACCGAGATCTGTCCCGAAGATTCCGGCCACTCGTGTGTCTTTCTACAATGTTTCAGCTTGTGTTGGTAGCTGTTTGAGACGTTATCTAGATTGTTCTGAGCAGCCTTTAAATTGAGCGTTGACGAGCGTGACGGGCATTCTTTGTCCGACGACCGACGAGTACGTTTGTTGCTATCGCCGCCGCCGAGTTGCTTAATTATTTTGCGGGCGCAAGTCAGCCCCTTAAAGAGTTATTTCAGTACCATCACGCCTGTGTCTTCTTTTGGCGTGTACGGCCTTGTCACCACTACGTGACATCTGGTGGAGGTGCTGCCTTTGATCCTTCAAGCGAAGACCCAAGCAGTGTTCCTGTCGCTGGTCACCGAACCAGCCGCCGACTTCAAGGCCTACAACCCGAACACGGTCTGCTGTCAGACCCCATTCGATCTCGGAAGGCATTGACGCTGACAATGGCCCAGCCTACAGCACCGGTTGTTTTCGTCAACCCCGTGAGCCCCCCAGTTTCCACGGACGACCGGATGAAGATGCTGGAGACTGGATGGACCTTTTAGGCCGTGTGGCAGTATTCAACGGCTGCAACGACGCTGCGAAACTCAGGCAAGTCTACATTGTTCATCAAGGACATGCCCGAGTTTGGTTCGAAAATCATGAAGCAGCTATGAAGGATTGTGAGATTTTCAAGGAAGCGTTTTTGACTGCCTTTTCAAGTGTCGTCCGAAAGGAGAGAGCCCAGGCCCTCCTTCAGTCAAGACTTCAACTTCCTAACGAGCCTGTCCTGGCGTATGTTGAGGAGATGAAGCGCCTCTTTCGCCGCGGCGACCCTAACATGACCGAAGGTGAGAGAGTCAAATTTTTAATGCGAGGCGTTAAAGAATCGCTTTTTGCAAGTCTTGCCCGAAATCCGCCAAAAACCGTGGCGGAATTTGAAACGGAGGCATCTACTATCGAGAAAACGTTGGCCACCCGGATTCGCCACTACGAGCGACCACTTCAGCCGGACTACCCAACCCACTACCTCAGCGCATCTGCAAGCGGAGAGAACCTTTGGGACCTCATCCGGGAGATCGTGCGAGAAGATCTCCGCCGATTGATGCCATCATCGCAACAACCGCAGGTGGCGACGCTTGCGGACGTCGTCAGTGAAGACGTCCAGCAGGCGCTGGGCGTTCCTCAAGCGACGGCTGCGACTGTTCCTGCACAAGAGGCAACAGCGATGAACTACGCTGGTGCATTACGTCGCCCTGCGCCCCGACGTGATGACTTTCCGAACCCTCGCTGGTACCATCCTGTTCCTGAAAACCGTCCTTTGGCCCCCGCCCGCCAATCCTACCAGCGACCAACAAGCCCCAAGAAGTGCGAAGCCTGGAGGACAACAAACAACCGGCCATTATGCTTCCACTGCGGTGAGGCCGGCCACATTCTGCGCCACTGCCCGTACCGACGAATCGGTCTCCGCGGATTTGCAGTCGACGCTCCACGACCACGCCCAGGTGAACGACCGCAAGAAATCGACAACTATCTGTGTAGCGGTGAGATTTCGCCACCAAGCCGTCGGTTCAGGTCTCTATCGCCGTACAGGGCCCGCTTTGCGTCGCCAGGCCGTAACTACAATGAAAGTGTGCGCGGAAGGTCAAAGCCCGCGCAGGGGAAACTAAATAGAGCAACCTTTGGAGGTGAGGTTGCTCAACGGCGAAAAGACGAACATCCTCCGCCGCCGACGACCACTAACGACGACGCAGCCATTTCACCGCCGCTCCACACAACATCGACGACAACACGACCACAGTGCAAGCCGACACCGCCGCCCAGCGAAGAAACAACGGTATGCCAAGGCCAAGACCTGAAGAAACGACGGAGCCGAGATCGGGACCAAGGCCCACGTGCAATGTGAGGAAGCGAACAAGTGACCTTGAGGTTGATATCGACGGTCGCAGAGTCATTGCACTAGTAGACGCCGGAGCTGACCAGTCATTAGTGGACTGTTGGCCTCTCAGCTCAGGAAAGTTACCACCGCTTGGGATGGCCCGCTGATTCGCACCGCAGGTGGCAACCTGATTACTCCATCGGGACGATGCACTGCAAGAATAACTGTAAATGGGAGTACTTACCCCACCAGCTTTGTGGTCTTGCAGCAGTGCTCCCGCGACGTGATTTTAGGCATGGACATCCTAAATGAACATAGGGCTATCATCGACCTGCGATCCAAGCTCATCAAGCTCTCTGCAGACAAAGCCATTCCTGCTACGACGACGTCGATGCAACACATCGCTCTAAACGTCCTCGATGAAGAATGGACCGTCCCGCCCCGATCAAGCATCGCAGTCTGCGTAGGTAGCGCAAACATCGAAACCGCTGAAGGCATCATCGAAGGAAATATCCAATTGCTCTTAGAACGAGGTGTCGACATCGCAAGAGGCACCGCGAAATTCCGGAGAGGTCAAGCTCAGGTGCTGGTAACAAACTTCACCGACGAATACCGGCATCTCAACAAGGGCACGACGGTCGCTTTTCTCGACGTATTAGCCGACTTAAAAGATGTATTCGCCCTCAACGACCAAACGCTGGAAGACGCTCCGGACCAATTCCGTCAGCCCAAATTTGACATCAACCCGGCATTGACCCACAGCAGGAAAGACCAGATTCTCAGTCTTCTTCGAAGCTACGGGGAGTGCTTCTCGTCATCATCGAAGGTACGACAAACACCACTGGCAAAGCACCGCCATATAACGGACGAACACGCCCGACCTCTGCGCCAAAGCCCTTACCGTGTATCGCCGCGAGAACGCCAGGCCATTCGCGATCAAGTTGAGGAAATGCTGCGTGATGACGTAATCCACCCATCGAACAGCCCCTGGGCGGCACCAGTCGTTTTGGTGAAGAAGACTGCACACTTCGCTTCTGCGTTGATACCGCCGCTTGAATAGCATAACCAAGAAGGATGTCTACTCGCTTCCCCGCATCGACGACACTCTCAATCGGCTCTGCAATGCAAGGTACTTCTCATCGATGGACCTGAAGAGCGGATATTGGCAAATTGAGGTCGACGAAAGAGATCGCGAGAAGACCGCATTCGTCACACCGGACGGTCTTTTTGAGTTCAAGGTGATGCTATTTGGCCTCTGCTCCGCACCAGCCACATTTCAACGAGTAATGGACACAGTTCTGGCAGGATTGAAGTGGCAAATTTGTTTGGTATATTTGGACGACGTTGTTGTCTTCTGGTCAAACTTTAAAGACCACCTAAAACGATTACAGACAGTGCTGGAAGCCATCAAGTCATCGGGACTAACGCTAAAAGCAGAGGAGTGTAACTTCGCCTACGAAGAACTCCGGTTCCTAGGTCACATCGTTTGCAAGGACGGTATTCGCCCAGACCCGGAGAAAACAGCTGCAATTGCACAATTCCCACCGCCTGCCGACAAGAAAGCTGTGCGCCGATTCCTTGGGCTGTGCGCTTATTATCGACGATTTGTCAGAAACTTTTCGCGCATCGCCGAACCGTTGACCCAGCTTACAAAGGCTGACGTACCCTTTAAATGGGAAGTGCCGCAAGGAGAAGACTTCGATGAACTTAAGCGCCGCCTGCATGCCCTTCTGTACTTGGCCACTTTGATGAAAACGCCAAGACCGAAATTCACACCGACTCGAGCAGTGTGGGCCTAGGAGCCGTTCTCGTCCAGAAGAGTGCCGGACAGGAGAAAGTAATCGCCATACGCAAGCAGGTCCCTCACAAAAGCCGAAGTCAACTACTCGACGACCGAGAAGGAGTGCCTCGCGATTATCTGGGCCACTTCAAAGTTTCGTCCATACCTATACGGCCGACCATTCAAGGTGGTAAGCGACCATCATGAGCTCTGCTGGCTGGCTAATTTAAAAGATCCCTCAGGCCGCATTGCCAGATGGAGCCTACGACTTCAAGAATTTGACTTGACTGTAAGTCGGGCCGGTAGCATTCCGACGCAGACTGCTTATCACGCGCTCCCGTCGACGCTGCCCCGAAGGACGATGACGACGACGCCTTTTTATTACCGGTAAGCGCCAGCAGTTTCGCAGAACAACAGCGATCAGACCCTGAGCTGAAAGCACAAGCCGATTACTTAGAAGGAATGATCACTTCTCCTCCTGGTGTGTTCAGGCGACAGTTATCATCGTTCGCGTTAAGCAATGGCCTCCTTGTGAAGAAGAACTTCGCAACCAATAAGACCGCGCAACTTCTTGTAGTGCCTAAAACCTCCGGCAGGAAATTCTGCAGGCGTTGCACGATGAGCCCACAGCAGGCCATCTCGGATTTGCACGCACGTTGCGTCCAATCCAGGAGAAGTACTACTGGCCGCGACTGCCTGCCGAAGTTGCCCACTACGTGAAGACATGTCGGAGTGCCAACGACGCAAGACGCCGCCTATCAGACCAGCAGGACTACTAAATCTGATTCCGCCCCCAGACCTGCCCTTTCAACAAATTGGGATGTGTCTCCTCGGCCCCTTCCCAGCTTCGTCTATGGGTAACAAGTGGATCATCGTGGCCACTAACTACGTTACCCGTTACGCCGAAGCAAAAGCACTACCAAATGGTACCGCGGCAGAAGTCGCCAAATTTTTTTGTCGAACAAATTCTCTTGCGACACGGCGCCCCAGAAGTGCTCATCACGGACAGGGGAACGGCGCTTACGTCAGAGTTGACGCAAGCCATCCTGGAATACAGTCATACAAGCCATCGACGAACCACTGCGTACCATCCCCAGATCTATGGTCTTACGGAGCGCCTGAATAAAACGATCGCGGACATGATCGCCATGTACGTCGACGCTGAACACAAGACCTGGGACGCCATCTTGCCGTACGTGATCTTCGCGTATAACACGGCAGTCCAGGAAATGACCAGAGCGACCCCGTTCAAGCTTGTGTACGACAGGAAGCCCCCGACGACGCTCGACGCAATGCTGCCGCACGTAACCAACGAGTACAACCTTGACTTCGCCGCCTACCTGCAGCGTGCAGAGGAAGTCCGACGACTCGCACGGCTACGTATTAAAGACCAACAGCGCACCGACAGCCGACAATACAACTCACGACGACGCCACGCACAGTACAACCTAGGAGATCAAGCGTGGATTTGGGCACCAATTCGCCGTCGCGGACTAAGTGAAAAGTTGTTGCGTCGATACTTTGGGCCATACAAATTTATTCGCCACGGCGGACCACTGGACTATGAAGTCATTCCCGACGAAACGTCAGCATCACAACGGCGACGCGCACACCCAGAAATTGTACATCTTGTACGAATGAAGCCATATTACGCGCGTTAAAGAATCTTCGGTGTTTAAACTTTGCAGTGTTTATGTTTAAGTTGTTTTGTTTTGGAACATCGAGGGGATGTTTTTTTTAAGGGGGTAGTAATGCCGCGAAACCTTCAAAACTGTATTTGTGGTTTCTTAGCCGCCGCCACACGGCCTTATGACTCTGATTCTGGATAGCGTAGCAGTTCCGTGTTCTTTGTTTGTTAATGCTCGATGTCGCGAGTCACACCTTTATCAGTTTCGTTGTAGCGCAAGATGCACCGAGATCTGTCTCCAAGATTCCGGCCACTCGTGTGTCTTTCTACAATGTTCCAGCTTGTGCTGGTGGCTGTTTGCGACGTTCTGATTGATCTAGATTGTTCTGAGCAGCCTTTAAATTGAGCGTTGACGAGTGTGATGGGCATTCTTTGTCCGACGACCGACGAGTACGATTGTCGCTATCGCCACCGCCGAGTTGGTTAGTTATTTTGCGGGCGCAAATCAGCCCCAATAAAGAGTTATTTCAGTACCATCACGCCTGTGTCTTCTTTTGGCGTGTACGGCCTTGTCCCCACTACGTGACAATATCACTCGATCACTTAGGTCCATTGGACGATTTTCAAGGTTACCAGCCCGTACGCGTGTGCGTCGACCATGCCACACGCTACATCGACGCTGTCCTCGTGCCTTCAAAAGCTGCACTCTACTATATCGACTACATGATAAACAGATGGATACCAAGATTCGGAATCCAAAAGATGATTGTGACAGATCAGACAGGAGGGTTTATCAACAAAATGAGAGCTGCCCTGCATCACCGTCTCGGAATCGCTCACATCACAACGCCGTCATACTGGCCTCAAGCCAACGGTTTGGTGGAGCGACTAGTCGGAGTGTTAAAGAACATACTTCGAAAGATTCTAGACACGCATCGACTGGTACAAGAAGCTTCCGGAAGCTGTACTTGCTGTAAACGTCTCGAAGCACAAGTCAACGCAATATACGCCGTTTCAGCTAATGCATAGCTACACCCCCGGCTTCGTGGACAACTCCCCCTTTCAGATGTCGAAGATCTGGAAGAAACCACGAGACTCCACGAATTAGCCAAGATCAGAGGCCTAGCGAAAGAGAACCTCGAGGAGTGCCAGAAGGGTGCTAAGGAACGTTATGACGGTAATCGGAAGGCACCTTACTTCCAAATCGGTGACATCGTCTACTGCACGCTCGGCTCCCGATCTGTTTGACGGCCCTTGTGAAATTTCTGAAATCTTGGGAGAGAACACGGTGAAGAGCCGACGTGTGCATCGGGCGTTGCACGAAGTAGTAGCAAAGGTCGTCAACACGGAGCAACTGAGGAGACATACCCCTAGAGAAGCCAGCTTCCCTGAACTTGGAGACTTATTGGACGTCAGTTTGCAGCGAACAACGCCAACAACGACCGTGAAAGAGTAGAGCTGACTGAACATCTCCATGACAGATGCAATCGTCTCCCAACAGTGACGGGACAGCTTCCAACCCGGGTGAAGTAACGCAATATATGCAACCCCAACAGCACCACCACGTTCCACACGGACACGCCAAATCCCAGCACACCTCAAGGATTTTGTGAACTGAGGAGAGATCAACATGAGTGAGGGGTGTGTGAGTCCTAGTTTATGTTCCTTTGGCGCGCCCGCTACTGACGACTAGCGCCGACTGGTGACAGACGGAGGGACCATGGAGATCACGTGTTCTATGGAGAGACGCAGAGACACCATGGGGACTCTGCTAGTACTGCTAGCCTCAAGAGTCAAGGGGGAGCAGAGGAGGCAGCGTGGAGGTACAGTGAAATAGTTCACTGTAGTGGAGGCGAGCTGGCGAACGGACACGCAGAGGCGCATCAGAAGGCAAGATTATGTAAACGTATTGTTTCATAAATCCAGCTGAACTTTATGATCTTCGAGTATTCAGTTATCTAGTACAATATCTAACAGTCTCGATTTCTAGTTGCAGTGTCGTTTCGATATGACCGTCGCTGCCTTCGTGCACGCAACGGGTTATATCGTTGGCGTATATGGTGTGCCGGACGTCTTTAAGTTCTTGTAGCTTTTCTGCTAGCCCGATCATGACCAGGTTGAAGAGTGTGGGCGAGATAAAGGAGCCCTCTGGTGCTTCCCAACGTTTGCTCTTCAGCTGGATGTCCTTGCCACTAAAACAACTCACTTGTCTGTCAAGAAATTTTTAACGTAGTTGTACGTGCGTAAACCTAGGTTTTGCCACGATATGTGATGTAAGATCGCCGAGTGCGCAATTTTATCGAACGCACTTTCAAGGCCGAGGCCGAGAATTGCTCTGGTGCGTCTCGTCTTGCCGTTAAGCACGTGGGGCTTCAGTTGTATCATCGTGGGCGGAATCCTATGAATAGTGGATATGTCCCTCTGCTCTAAGTGGGCTTGCCAACGGTTAAGCAGTGCGTGTTCTATGGCCATGCCGACGCACGACGTTAGCGATGTGGGGCGAAGGTTGTAGAGGCTCGGCGCTTTTCCGGGTTCCGTGATTATCTCCCAGTTTTCCATTGTTTCGAGGATTGCCGCGCTGCTAGCAGTCATTTATGAATGCCGTTAACTGCTCCACGTATTTGTCGTCGAGATTCTTCAGAGCGCGATTAGGCATACTGTCGGGGCCTGGCGCTGATCTTCTGTGAAGGTTGTGCAGCGCCGTCCTGATCTCTTCTGCACTAAGTCCTTATCCAGTTCTACATTCGGATCCCCCTCATGTTGTGCGGTCGAAGTGAGTATACTTCGTTTGTAACCGTACGGTCACTGCATCTTCACCGTACTTCTCAAGCTCCTTGTATAATAGACGTGCGAGGCAGTTCCTCTGGTGGGACTTGGTCTTGGTTTCGTCCAACAGATACCTGAGCAGGTTCCGCGATTTCCCGTTGTGTAATTGGCAGTCGATTGCATTGCATGACTCATCCCATTGCTGGCGGTTCAGCGTTCGGCAGTGCTCCTCGATGTTGCTGTGGATCTCCGCTATTTTCGTTCTGAGTCTCCGATTGAGTCTTTGTCCCTTCCACCTGGCCAGGACCGAATCCTGCGCCTCGATGAGATGCGCCAAACGGCGGTCCATCTTATCAGTTTCAACCTCGGTTTCGACGGTTTTGGCTGTGGCTTTGGCGTCTGCAAGCCGCGAGTGGGTCCACCTCCTAAATACTGTTTTTGGTCTCGTTTCGGAAATCGCGCTTGTCGGTCCATCGAAAATTTCCATACTGCCCTGCGTCTTGTCCGGAGTCTGTGCGTGTATGTCGACGATTATGTGGTCGCTCCCAATATCGGTCGATGTATGTTTCCACGTGGTGGCAACATGTGTTCCTGGTAGTTGATGGAGTTACCGATTCTTGTCGGGTGCTCTGGGTCCGTAAATAAATTGAAGTCGAGTTCCTGCGCATCTTGCCCGAGTTGTCTTCTCTTGGTCCTGCTGTATTCGTAACCCCATGCCGTGTCTGCCACGTTGAAATCGCTCCCTTCAATCAGCGTCCAGTACCTGGCAATCTTTTGCGTCTTCTGAAACAGCGCACGGAAGCGTTGGCGGCATCTCGACGGGCTACTGTATATGTTCAATATGAATATGCTTTGTTTCCTCTGCTTGGTGGGTATCAGTTCGATGAGAGCGTGCTCCTTCAGTTCGATGAGAGCGTGTTCCATCTGGACGCCGCTTAGTACGTGTTCGAATGTGAGACACTTCCTAACGAGGGAGCATAAACCCCTCCCTTTGATTTTACTGTCATGCGTTCTGTACCCAGTTAAGGTAGCCGTGTTGGTGAATGTTTCTTGGTGTAAGATTACGTTCGGTTTAAAGCAGTGCACGGGGGGGGGGGGGACTGCCCGAAGGCCCGTAGCCGGTCCTGCCCTCGGGCCGGGCTCGGGCCGCTCTCTAAAGCCCTTTCGCTCGGGCTCGGGCAGGCTTCAGGCTAAGATATATTTGCCTCGGGCGGGCCGGGCCGGACACCCCAATCGCGAATACATGGAGCGTTTCGAAAGCACGAATACGGCAGTAGTGCGATAAGCGTCTAGAATACACACAGCATTTTCCCGCGTCGTCCCCACGCGAGAGCTTTTCCCGACGTTGACCCGCCTTTCCTTCTCGTCACGAAGGAATTTTTGATAACCATCAGTGACCGAGCAGAGGGGCCACTTGTGGGCTATTTAGTTTCGAGTTTCGCATCTCCGCTTTCGTAACACCGATGGCGATGCTCAGGTATTAGTTTCAAAATTCGCACCACGCTGTTGTTTATCACACGTCTCTATTGTGACTTATCATGCCTCGGCATGGCCTCGTTTAAAGATGGACATAGCTCAAAGCATCTGCGGTGTAAGAGTTTCCTCTTGTTACTATTGTTGCGAAAATTTCACGTGAAAGGCACACGATGATGCAGGCGAGCTCACTGAATACTTGGCCACAAAATCAACCCCTTGTTTATGTTTATAGCTAGCGCACTCTTGGAGAAGCAAACAGGCTGCATACCGAAAACTTGTTTTCCTATCGAAGAACGTGCTAGTATATCCAGCCAGAAGTTGTAGCACTGTAAGAAACTTAAGCGCTACCGGGTTCATTATCCAAGAGTACCACAAATGCCTTAATTAATCGATAACTTGTTTTTGCACAAGCCTTTAACTATACGTACGTCTGTTGCCCCTATAGGTTTAGCAAACTTGTCATTTAAAAAGTGAGAACTCAATATTTTAAGATCTTGGATAAACCTATCATCCTGATGGCGCTGGCTATGCCCTCCGCGCAGCGAATCTTTTTTTGAGAAAATGGTTTTTCGGTACGCATGCTTTCGATAAGATCCGCACTGCGAAGATGTCTAGGCATGCGAAGCAAGTTATTACAAACGTATATGCTCGAAATAGAGCCCATTTCAACAGGAACCACTCGGCCTCAAAACGAGCGCGTAGTGATACGCCTCCTTTTTTTTTTCTTGTGGACTACTTGCGTAGCTTTCGCTGCGTTGCACCTATGTATGAAACAGAGTATAATCGCCAATACAGCTGGTGCTACATACAGCGAACGTTCGTGAGGGAGCATGATAGGTAAATAAAAATTATGTTTCAGGGACTGAGCAAAAACACTGCTGCAGCAACTTTTGCAGAAAGCGTTATTTCTAAGTGGTTTGTTTTCATTAGATACTGTTGATGTAAAGAGGGTTTCTTACAATTAGAACAGCCATCGCAGTGCGAACAGACGTGGTGGTGGGACCTAGGTGGAGGGGAGAAAAAGAATGCGGCACACGCTAAAGTCAGTCGTCCGCGTGTACACGCCGTTCGACATAAAGAATAAATGCAACAAAATGTACGTTTATTTTTCTTGCTCGTCTCTCAAAAATAACGTATATTCAAACGCTGAGCGTAGCGGTGGCACTTAATTCAGAAGGCTGCATGTTTTTCTCGACAGTGGCTTAAAACTACATTAAAACGAAAGGAAGTAAGGATGGCTGCTTAGCGCATGCAGCGTCCGTGACGGCGGCACCTTTTAGCAACGGGCTCGTGATAAGTTAGGAATACTTCGGCCAGACTTCACGGCCGTATACATATATGCTCTTTCAACACTCTCCAATTGCTCCGACAGGCGGCTCAATTCTTGAACAAAGGTAAAAAGCGCATCATTTGTGAGAGAAAAAGATGATCTTACCCATTTTTCTGAGCGTGGCTGAATTCGCGGGTAGCTTGCTTTCTTTTTCTTCGTCGTCGTCTCAAGTACCTTTTCCCCGAAGTAAGTTCCTTAATCTGCAGCTGTTTGTACAAGCCAGCTTCACTTTACCGAGAAGAAAATGAGTGCCGATGTATTTGTCTCACAATAGCTGGAAACTCAACTGAACATTGCTGCGTGTAATTCAATGGCCGTTTGTTGTGTTACTGAGAGTTGGAATGTGCTCGTTCGCTGATATAGTTGGCAAGTAATTTTAATGCGAAAGCTTTTCTAGGCTCGTGAAACGGAATCCCGTGCGTGAGCGTTTTGCGCGAGGTCCATCACCGGTTCCTATTAAGAGGTGAGATTTGTGCGCGAGATTTCGCGAGATGTCCTCTCTTATTCTAGCGTTCCAGCATCTGCAATTGCACCCTTTAATTCGCGCCAAGGAACGACACGTGACAGGAGCGATGGTGTACCTCGCTCCTGTCAAAGCAGTGACTACCTCAAAGCAGTGACTACCTCGAGATCAGAAGAAGTTAATTTCTCCAGTCCTCTGCGCCGTTCACCAGAAGTTAAACTCTCCTTGGCTTCCATATCAAGCGCGTCTAAGTTCACCGGCGTTCTGTAATTCGTTTACAGGAAAGGAAAGGCTCAGCATCTGACACTCGCGAAAGGCAAGAAGCGCTGCCCGGCAGCGTTGGAGGTTCCCGCTTGGTCCTCATAGATGACAGCAGATTGGAGACGTCACATCCTCGACGTCACCCTGATTGAGTGACTTGACAATTTTAGTCTTTGGTACTTTCCATTTGCGCGCAATATCTGCCACTGGGAATCTGCAATATCTAACAAGCGGAATTAAAAAGAGCGTTTCAAGACCCGGGGCGTGGCACAGCGGTGAAGCGCTCGGCTGGGGATCCAGGGGATTGAGGTTCGGTTCCCGGATGGAGTCTTTTTTTTTTAATGAGGAGGAGTCGCACACCTCTTAAGCGTTGCTAGGCAACGCCAGCAGAGCCTGGCGAGGGGGCTGCGCAGCTGGCCTTGGCTGTGACGTCACTCGGTCGCGGCATACGGCATACGCAAAGCTCGGCTCCGACCTCGGGAGGGGGGTATCATAGTTTTCTCCCTACATTTAGGAGGTCGTTAGTTTTAGGGTGCAGCCCGCGGTCAGACTACAAGCCTGCCATCTGCAAGATGGCTCTGCCAGGGGTGGTGCTGCTAAGTCTCTCTAGGTGAGATATGCGAACTGCCTCTGCGTATTCTTCCCAGTTATTATGATTGATTGATTTATATGAAGCAAAAGGCGAGGTAACTGTCTCACTTTTTTCCTGTGGACGCCTCAACCGCGCCGTAAGGGAAGGGAGAAAGGTGAGAGTGAGAGTGGAAAGAGAGAAAGAGGAGCCATAGTGGACGGATACGGAATAATTTCGGCCACCTGGGGATCTTTAACGTGCGCTGACATCGCACAGCACACGGACGTCCCAGTTATTATGCACCCCCATGGAGAGAAGTTTCTCCGTAGAGGTGCACATCGGGAGTCCTAGGGCTCTTTTGATACATCTTCGGATGAGAGAAACTAATTTCCTCTTTTCATCAGCTCTAAGATTTAGGAAGGAGGAATATGCATCGGAGCATAATAAAGAGAGGGGGAATAAGAGAGCCTATGCGCTAACAAAGCGCTTCGAAAAAAAATGGATCCCGAAGAGGTTTCCTACGTGGACGCGGCTAGTGGGAAGTGGGAAGAGAGAGAGATTATTCAACGGCCCTTCACAATGCAGCTTGCTGTCAGCGCTTGTATGGTGGTGACCGCCGACCGCTTTCATTACGAAAGAATCTAGGCCGAAGGGATTGGTGGTGGTAACAACATAATATGCAAGGAACTATTTCGGGCTGGGGCGAGTCCACGGTGGCCTCCAGTCAGGGGCGACCTCTTGAGCTCGCGTGATGAGGGCCAGTTGCGTAGTTTGTCTTGGGCTGGCCAACGGCTTGTCCCATTCCTCCGCTGAGGGAGCTGGGAAGAGTGTCTTTGGAGGGGGATGCTGGCGCATTCCCATAGTATATGGTCTTGAGTGGCATGCGCCCCGTCACCGCAGTGTCAGCATTCAGGGTTGTATTCTCAGTTCGTAATTAAAGATAATCGGTAGGGGCCTCTGTTTGTCGGCTGTGAGTGCGGTGGCTTGCGTCCGGTCCAGATCGGGGTGAGGGGCGGGGTACGTGCATCTTAGCTCGCAATAAATGTTTGTTATCTCCGCGTATGTGCGCGGCGCCTCGACGGGTGCGTCCGTTCCCGATAGATCTCCCGTCTGCAGGTTGGTTAGGCCTCGGGCTAGACGGTCGACCCCTTCGTTTCTGGAGTTACCCACGTCAGCCGGAACCCATACGAGATTGATGGTTGGTTGGTTTGTGGGGTTTAACGTCCCAAAGCGACTCAGGCTATGAGAGACGCCGTAGTGGAGGACTCCGGAAATTTCGACCACCCGGGGTTCTTTAACATGCACTGACATCGCACAGCACACGGGCGCCTTGCTTTTCGCCTCCATCGAAAATCTTCCGCCGAGGCCGGGATTTGATGATGGGATTGCGAGATCGATAGCGCAGAATTCGCGTCGCGAGCGCGCTTACACAATTTTTGGCGAACTTTTGAACGGCGCTCTGAGTCGCTTAGAATAGTTTTAGTGCGGGGATCCGCGATGGCCAGTGCGATAGCTACTTCTGCCTCGCATAGGGAGCTAGGACGAAATGTTAAGGCGTTAATGAAGGCTGACTTTGGAGTGGCCATACATGCCACGTATGCTCCGTTTTTGATGTGTTGAGCTGCATCAACGTACACTGCTTGTGGATCGCTCTCGTACTGTTTCTTTGTCTTCCTGCGGGTATTATTTCTGCCTGGTTGCATGCTTTTGGCCATTGGCTTAACAACTATATTCAACTAGTAATCCACCGGCAGCCATAACTGACCACCTACCGCACAGTGGCTGACATCGCACAGCCCTATTTTGGTAATGCTGTTTAGTGTCCCAAAGAAATCCACAGACACCGGTGCAAGGCTCCAGATAATTTCAACCATCCGCGGTTCTTTATTTTTTACTTAGATCGCACAATATATAGGCGCCTTGCGCCAGCCGGCATCGAAACGCAGCAGCCGTGCCGGAGTTCCCGGGTTCGAACCCGACCTCGGCGGCTGCGTTTCGAATGAGGCGAAACGAAGTGGCGTCCGTGTGCTGTGCGATGTCAGCGCACGTTAAAAATCCCCAGGTGGTTGAAAGTACTCCGTAGCCCTCCACTGCGGCTCCCCTTTCTCTCTTTCCACTTTCACTCCCACCTTCCTTCCTTCCCTTACGGCGCGGTTCAGGTGTCCACAGAGCGAGTGTGACAGATACTGCGCCTTTCCCTTCCTGTGAACCAACCAAGCAACCAACCTGGTTCGAACCCAGGTCGCCCTGCTTAGCAGTCGAGCGCCATCCATCGAATCACAAGGTGAAGGAAGGTAAATGAAAAAGCCGTTCGAGAATGCTAGCAATCACGATTTTCGTACCATCAACTTCACTCTTGCAGCGCTTGCATGGTTTTTGTTGCGTCATTCCAAGACCAGGCTCTGGCCCTAAGAGGTTTCAAGTCCGAGCTTGGTTCGAGCCTATAGTTTCATTTGCTGCGGAGGAGGCAAACAGCGCACCCTCGCAAGTGCCCTACAGCTACACAAGCATATGGATGGATGGATGGAAAAACTATTTTCGTCAGAGAGCATGTGTGGACGATTCCGTGTTAGATGGCCATCAACCCATGGCTGACGGCGACCTGGGTGGCCCACTCCACGGCCCTGGTCTGGACGACCGGGTCTGAGCTGGCCAACACGGCCTCCTACTGCTCTAGGGAAGGATCACGCACAATATCCGCCGGTGGCGGTGCTACGCTGCAGCTCCATAATATGTGGTCATAGGTTGCCAATTCCTGACACCATTTTCACTCCGGCTGAATGTCCGGGTAGATTTTGCCCAACACGTATGACTTGAAGAAACATCTAGTCTGCAATCGTCGCCAGACGCATTCCTGCGCCTTCACAAATTGCTTGTCCGGGGGTGGGTAAATCCTCCGCTCAAGTTTGAAATGATTAGTAATGTCATGAAAGGATACCAACCCATCTCTCGTGTACCTTCCCGGGACGTCCGGCTCACCTACTCGGCGGACGATACCTCGAGCATTCATGTGAGCCGTCTCGTTCCCAGGGTTCCCAGAGTGTGCAGGTACCCAGACCATTTCCGCCTCCGTACTCCCTCGCCCCGTGGCCCGATTCAGCAATCGCGCCGCTGTGAGAGATATTCTGCCCCTCGCCAAATTTCGGATGGCTGTTTTTGAATCGCTGAAGCTTAGGTCAGCATTACTACTAGTAATAGCTAGTGCTATCTCCGCTTCCTTTGAAATTTCTGGGGAGCGGGTTTTGACTGATCTGGAGGCGATAAAGCATCCCCGCCCGTCCACCACCGCAATTGCAAATGCGTTCTTGTCCTTATACTCGGCGACATCTACATAGACTGCCCCGTTGTACTTCCCGTACTTAGCATGGAAAGCTTTGACTCTTGCCTTCCTGCGGTCCTCGTGATGTATTGAATGCATGTTCTTGGGCAAAGGTTTTATGTACAAGCCCTTGTGCATTTCCCGCCTAATCTGAATTTTAGTGTCACCAGCTGGAGCGCCAACTCCAATGCCGATCCTTTCCAATATGTCCCTTCCTGCTTTTGTTTTTGAAAGCCTACTGAGCTGCATCACCAAGTGCGCCTCCCGTAGTTCTTCTAGAGTGTTGTGCACCCCTAATCACAGCACCATTTCGGTAGACGCATTGTGAGGCAACCCAAGGACCGCTTTACACGCCTGCCTAATCATAGCCTCCACCTTGCCTTTTTCCCTCGCGTCTAACTTCAAATAAGGCGTCGCATACACTATTCTACTGAGCACAAACGCCTGCACCAGCTTACACCAGTCCTTTTTCTTAACACCTATCTTACGATTGACGATTCTCCTGATTAGCCTCACGGTAGCATTGACCGTATTTTTAAGCCTTTTCAAGGACTCGCTATTCTTCCTGTTAGTCTGCAGATACATACCCAGAATCCTGATCGTTTGGACCTCAGCGACCGGTACTCCCCCCACTTTGACCTCTAAATGCGGTGGCGGCACATAGTGCCTCGCATGTATCCCTCTTGGTTTGTCCCTCAGCACAAAAAGCTCGAACTTGAGCTGAGAGCACGAGAGTCCTGCTTCCCCTGCTAGCTCCTCCATAATATCCACCGCGTGCTGTAGAGTTTCTTCCAAATGTGTGTCACTGCCTCTTGTTACCCAGAGTAATGTCATCCGCATAAAATGTATGTTTAAGTCCTGCGATTCCTTGCAGCCTGGGTGGTATCATGATCAAGGTGAGATTAAATAGGAACGGCGATAATACCTACCCTTGCGGTGTCCCCCTGCCCCCCAATGGGAAGGGATTCGATTTCATTTCTCCGACTAGAATCTCCGCAGTCCTACCCTCCAGAAACGATCTGATGTACCGGAAGGTTCTACCCCCCGGTCTTATGTCCGATAGGTTCCTCAATATTGCCTCATGGGTAACATTGTCAAAGGCCTTAGTTAAGTCGAGCCCCAAGATAGCCTTGGTGCCCGTGCCGCACCCAGGATCAACCACGTCGTTTTTGAGCTGTATCATCATGACGTCCTTCGTTGATAAATTAGCCCTGAAGCCAATAATTGTTTCAGGTATCAACGTCTTGTCCTCTACAAAACCCTGAAGCCTGTTCAGGACCGCATGCTCCATCAATTTGGCTAAACACGACGTTAGCGAGATGGAACGCAGATTATCAATGCAGAACTTCTTTCCTGATTTAGGAATAAATGTAATCCTAGCATGCTTCCACTCTGGCGGAATCTCCCCGGCCACCCAAACTTTATTCATCAAATTCGTGAGCGCCCCCACTGACTTGAAATCCAGGTTCCTCAGCATTTTATTAGTAACCCCGTCCGGACCCGCTGCTGACGTGGTACGAAGCTGACCCATTGCAAACTCCACCTCTGCCACCCTAAAGTCTGCATCTAATTCAAGGTTTTCCTCTCCCGAGTAATCCGGCAAGCAACCGCCCGCCTCTGCGTTTATGTAACGTCTTCGGAGTTCGTGTATAAACTCCCCAGTCGTGCTTTGATACCGATGCACTAAACCTAGCCATTTGCCCCTTCTGCGCAGATTTGGTTGCCGCCGGGTCTAAAAGGTGCCTCAACAACTGCCATGTTTTTTTGCATCCGAATTGCCCATTCATCCGGTCACAAATCTGCCCCCACTGTTTGCACTGAAACTCCAATGTGTACGTTTCGATTTCTCGTTCTAACTTGGCCATCTTTCTATGGAGGACGCCATTATGCCTTTGTTTCCTCCACCTCCGAAGGAGATTCGCATGTGCTTCCCACATGTGTAACAATCTGGAGTCAACCATAGAGCCCTCCTCCTCCGTTGGAACCTCTTCTGTGGTACTCTTCACGGCCTGCTTGAGTGTCTCAACCCAGGCTCCTAAGTCTTCGATTTCCCTGTTCACTTTGTCATTCCTGACTTTCCGACATCGGTCCCAGTCCGTCACTCGAGTTCCTTTCACCTTGTCTTTGTGCTTAGTAGCCCTAAATATCGTGGAACGGATATATGTGAATGGTATCAGGGATGCAAAGTGGGTAAACACGGGACAAGCACTAGGAAGTGATCACTATATCCTTTCTACACAAGCATAGAAGCTGCCGGCGAGGGCCCCTGCCAAACGATTTACGAAATGGGGTTCATGTGCACAAAATAGAGCAGCGATTCAGTGAAGGTTAAACCGAGTTAGACATGCGAAATCACGGTTTAAGTCGATTTAGTTGTTGATCGGTATTTGTTTTTGTAGCGAGAGCTACACTACGCCAGGCGCTTCGCAAGGTCAGCGTCACTGCGCGCTGAGCCGTTGCACCACCGCTCCGCCAGCTGCGTGCATGCGCGGAAAGACTTCATAGTCCAGTTTGTAAATTGGTTTATATTGTTGTATATTGGTTATATAATATTGTGGTGGCATATGGCATGCGATGGAACACTGCGACACAACAGAGACAGAACGACGGGGTGGCATGATGATGAAATATGCTTTAATGGCTAGCAGGCATAGCGCGAGCTCTCCGCCCCGCGCCACTTCCCGCTTCGTTGTCTTCTTAACATAACCCGGGGCCACCGAGCGATCTTCCCGATCGATTGCTTGTATTCTATTGCAAGATGTGACAAATGAACAGGACTCGAAGATGAAATGCTTGACACAATGAATGCCAAGATGGGATGAATGCTTGCCCCGGAGCATCAGGTTCAATGTTCACCGTTTGCCGAAAGCCAAGGCTCATGGACACGCCGAACGGCTTGGGCGGGGGTGCTGTCTTCGCTCGAGTGGTCGTGAAGTCGCTTCGTCGTGGGGTCGGTAGGGTCGGCTTTGGGCTCTTCCTTTTCGTTCTGTGTTGTGGTCAGGGCTGGGGACGGGGCTGGTTAGAGCGGCTGGTCGGGTCTGAGCACAAGGGGTTAGGCAGAGCTGGGCGGCGATTTCCACGGGCTTTCGGCCGAGGGACCCGGTGGACGGTTTGCGTCGACGGTGCAAGGCGAGGATGGGAATGAGCCGCACCTCCAACCAAATGTTGGGTAGTGGCCTATGGTAAGTGATGGAACACGGCGACATAGCAGAAACAGAACGACAATATGACATGATGTTGAAATATGCTTTAATGGCCAGCGGGCCTAGCGCGAGCTTTCCGCCCCGCGCCACTGCCCGCTTCGTCGTCTTCGTAACAATATGAAAGAAAAGGCGCATTATCTATCATACTTCGTGGATACCTTAACCGCGCCGTAAGGGAAGAGGACAGGAGTTCAAACTGATAGAGAGAAAGAGTTGCCGTAGTGGAGGGTTGCGGAGTAATTTTGACCATCAGGGTATGATGTAACCTAACCAGAGCAGCGTTAGTGTTGACAGGCCAGTGCACTTCGGATGCCGACAGAGTCCGAAAGGCCGTCGGCTTGCCGAGCTGGCGAATCATGGTGAAGAGCTCAGATTTACGCATGTGCCTGTAATTAATTATTTGAGGGTACGTAGTACATTACAGAGGGGGGGGGGCAAAATACAAGGCAAATTATACAATAATTATAACTGTATAATTATTTTATATAAATTATACAAATAATACAATACAAATATAAAGTGTAGAGAGATAAAAACAGCAAAAAAAGGCAAACAGTAAAATCAATGCTTGCAAGAAAATATATCATTATTGTCCCGAGTTCCACACAGTAGCAAGTACAAAATACAATGTAAGTAAGCAATGTTCCTACACGCATTGAATAATTTGTTACATTAGTTTACAAAATAAAACTTTAATGGCCGTTTTAAAGTTATCTGTAGTGCTTGTGATGCTTGTAAGTGACGCTGGTGAGTTGTTCCAATATATCCTTGTTTGGGGAAGGAAGGAATACGAATAACCTACGGTGTTACTATGAGCAATATTCACTTTTTGGCAGTGATTTAAGCAAAACGAAATATATGATGGTGGTCAACCCAAAGATGACGTAAGTATAAATTGTAATAATATATTTTATGAAAAAGATATAGGCGAGATATTTTTCTGTGGATGAATAACGGCGAGAGGTGTTGGTGGTGGTGGTGAAACTATTTTAATGGAAATGTTTAGGAAGCCGTAGCGGCGGTTGGAGTCCTCAGTCCGGAATCATCTTGGCGTAGGCTGCTGTCCGCACGCTTTCGACGAGTTCTTTTTGACTCGATCTGCGTCCGAGCCGGTCAGAGCTGCCTCCCACCCCTCCCGCGTTGGCTGGCTATTAATAGTGGCACCCTCATTTCGCTGGCAGACCCACACTATATGGTACAAGTCGCCTTCTCACCGCAGAATTTTCATTGTGAGTCAAATGACTCTCGATCTATTGCGTTTAGTCTTCGTGGGTTGTTTAAAGAATTGATCTGTAGCTTGCGGAGATGTAGCTCCTCCCCTTCGTTCAATGTTTTAGCCGGTGGAAGGTAGACCCAGAAAAATAATCTTACGTGCTGAACTATATTTCAGTTTAAGTTATTAATGGGGTAGGACGTTCCACGAGGTCCGTACGGGGTGTCCGGGGGAGAAATGCTCGGGCTGAGGCGTGTGCACTCTCGTTCTCTGGGATGTCCTGGCGACCTGATATCCATATTAAGTGTTTATGTGTGGGTTGGTAGCCAGTGCCACGCGTGTAACTATATTGCAGGACGTGAGCTACTAGCGGTGCAATCCTGCCCCTGAGGTAATTGCGGTATGTTGTCCGTGAATCTGTAAGAATGTATGTGTTAGAGCTAGGCAATCACCACTTCTTCCACAGCCAGTACATCTTGGTTAGACAATATTATTCCATCCACTGTTCTATTTTAGTGCACTATCACGGCGGCCGTCACGCCTTGCTCGGGACCCGCAGCTGCGACATATAGACAAGCCACAGTGAAAGTTAAAACTTCAGCTCGTTCTTGTAGTGTCGACTAGTAAAAATCGGGGTGCATATTCCTCGGCATTGGGTAGCCTTGAATTGTCATCTCCGTGAGGCTGGGGTTTAGCTAAACCTTTGGGTTTTAGCTATGGGGGAGGGGGGGGGGGAGGGGTACAATTGATGTTCAAATCGTTTAAGACTTGTCGGCCAGTCCGAGTTGTGGAGAGCCGTACCACCTGTGACGTGAGGTGTGCCTCTGTCAGCTCGTCTATCGTGTTGTGGATGCCGAGCCGTAAAAATAGGTCCGTGGATGTCGTGGAAGCGAGGCCTAGGGCCTTCTTGTAGGCTGTTATGATTATGACGTCGAAGTTCTTGATGTCAAGCTTCCTGAGACGGAGGTAGGGTGTTGCATAGACGATGCAGCTTATGACGAAAGCCTGTACCTGGCGGAGAGCATCGTCTTCTCTCGTCCTTGATTTTCGCGTCGTTATCCTGGCCATCATCCTGGAGGCTTGCTCGAGAGTGGAGCGGAGAGCAGCCGGGAAGGCCTAGAAGGCCACGCAGGCAGGGCCACCATGCTGGATTCTAGCCAAGGTCATGGCGCAGCTGGCGCGCCTGCTCCGAGAGAGCGCCATGGGCTCGGCGCAGGAGGGAGCGCGAAATTCGAAGCGTGTAAAGGCGGAGAGGCGGAGTATCGGCTCAGGCGCGTGACACCATTGCCGGTGAATGATGCACAGGTGACTTTCAGTCCCCATCAGGGCCTGGTGGGGAAGACCTTGACAACACCCCAAGTGATCAGGGTTATAGCGAAGCCTGTGGAGGTCCACAGAATTTTCGTCTGAAAGACTTGTTGGTCCATCTCCCACCGGGATCCAACATCATCGTCAACACACCAGACATACAGATGGCTGAGCGCATGATGAGCATCCGAAGCTTGAATTTCAAGGGAAGAGACCATCTGGTCCACGCCTTCATGACTACACTTGGAGAGTACCTCAAAGGGGGGCCTACGACATCAACCCGGAGCAAGAATGAACGGAGGATCTGTTCGTCAGGTCTTAGGGCGTGAAAATAATCGCGGCCAGAGCAATGGGCAAGTCCAAGTCGGCCCTCATTGCATTTGAGGGACGACCAGTCGTACCGAAGTGGGTGTACTACTACGGGGGAAAGATGCGATTTGATCCCTACATGCCAGCGAAGCAATTTTCCCTAACCTGCCGAAAGCCAAGACACCGAGGAGACGTATGCCCGAACCTGTCTATCAGGGCATGCAGAAGATGCAACAAGCAAGATCCGGAGGAGGGTCACGAGTGCGAACCCTAATGCGCTGTTTGTGGGGAGCACACGAGATTGGAGCCACCGGCTACCGAAGCAAGATCAAGGAGATTTCAAAGAAGACAGAGGGGCACCCAAAACCATGTCAGAGTCGCCCAGAGACGAGGGGCGTCAAAGGGGGTTCAGTTCGGACAGGGAGGAGGAGACATCGGTTGAGCGGTCCAGTTCCCAGTCACAGCCCAGGTCGGATACCAAGGTGGAACCCAAGACGCCGGCGAAGAAGAGCAAGCTAAATGCCTGGGGGACGAAGAAAGAAGACGTTTATCAGGTGAGCAGGTCAGCATTGGCCTCCCAAAAACAGCTATAGCAGGAGAGAATATAAATTCTAGCTGACCTAAGAGGAATAAGAAAGGAGAACGCATTAATTAAGAAGCGGTTACATCAGATGCAGAACCAAATTAGCATTACACAAAACAAGTTTGAAAAATCTACACTCTCGGTAAATAAGACCGCCTCTGACCGCTCAAGACATGAGAAGGATAGTAGAGGAGGAGCTAGCACAGCTGCTCCCACACATAATTGAGCAAATCACGAAGAACGCCATGGAGCTAGTCACAGCCTATATAGAGCAAAGTTCCAGGTGATGCAAATCGAGATGACCAAACGGATTAGGAAGCAAACAGCAGCCACTACATTAACAGAAAGTGCCGCGAAGCCATACCACACAGGCCCGGACCGACCAGCTTGAATCTGAGACCGATCATGACTAGACATCAGAAGGCGAAGCAAGACCGCCGAGAGATTTGGCAGTGGAATTGTAGGAGCATCAAATGTAAGAAAGGGGTGCTGTCAAGCTGCTGGCCTCCCACCCGGAACCAGTGGCTGTGATAGCCCTATAGGAGGTAGGAAATTCCCCTTAAATTCGCGGGTACGAGGTCTTTGCTGCCGATAGCGAGAGTAGGAAAGTAGCGACAATGGTGGCGAAAACCATTACAAGAATTCGGCATCACCCAGTCAAAGGGATTGAAACTACCCATCTGCTGGTGGAGGTGATCCAAAAGAGTGGCAAAAACAGTGCACTTCTATTCTAATTGTATTATCATGGTCAACAGGGCTAGACGTGACTAAAACGACGGCACGAAGCTGAACCAGCAGGCAAAGTTCCGCGCACAGCACGCGAGCCAACTTCGGCGTCCTTTTCTTCCAGGCGCCACCTAATAACATCAGGGACACCAGGTGGCATTACTCCCCCTCCTAAAAAAAAAAACGAAAGCACAGACTGGGCGGCCCCGCCGGGGTGGTGCAGTGGTAAGACGCCCGACTACTGTGCCGGAGTTCCCGGGTTCGAACCCGACCGCGGCGGCTGCGTTTCGATGGAGGCGAAACGAAGTGGCGTCCGTGTGCTGTGCGATGTCAGCGCACGTTAAAGATCCCCAGGTGGTCGAAATTATTCCGTAGCCCTCCACTACGGCTCCTCTTTCTCTCTTTCCACTTTCATTCCCACCTCCCTCCCTTCCCTTACGGCGCGGTTCGGGTGTCCACAGAGCAAGTGTGACAGTTACTGCGCCTTTCCCTTCCTGTGAACCAATTTAAAAGACTGGGCGCGAGCGATGGGCGATGCAAGTCAGTACAGAAACCGAATATAAAACGGAGGCGGTGCCCTACACAACTAAACGAGTGCATAATACACTGCACATTACCGCGTGAAATACGGTTTCATGCAAACAACGTGCACCACCTCGGAGCGTGGTTGCCGACGCGAGGTCTGCGAGGTCTTAAAACCGCGAGGTTTTAAGACCCCTTGGAGCAGTGCATTCGCACAAAAAGTGTAATTGGCAGAGTCGTCTGCTATCCTAGGAGGAGAAGCAGGAGAAGAAAATTTATTTTCGTCGAGAGTAAGTAGTAAAATATTGTGGGGATATAGCCTCATCAAGTTGCCATGAACTCGTGGCACTCGGCGACTTCTAGGGCTCTTGTCATCACCCGGATCTATGTATCCGAGTCGAAGCTGAGCAAAGCGGCCTCCTACGTGAGCTGCAAACCTGCGGGATGGGGGTCTTGAGAGCACATCTAAAGTATGTGTCAGAAAGTGTCGTTTTTGCCCCATAGCTTAGGATGAGGAGTAGACCCCAGAGTACATGCCAGCATATATCGCAGGGCTCGAGAAAGTGATCGTTTGGAGCTGCTTTCACGCAACCTCTTGATGTTTCGTAAGAGAAATATGTGCGGTGGGCTAGATACATCTACATAAGCGGTAGTGCATGGTGATGACGTAAATTGTAACCATACGATCGTTCGCCGTCCGCAGAACGGGTCACGCCACAGCCCGGCTGACGAATCCTCGGGCATAATTGTGGGCCGCCTTGTTCCATGGATAGGGTGAGTTCGCTGGGACCCAGATCAATTGGATCCGGTGGGAATGGATATGGGTGGAATGGAGGAGAGTTATGACGACGGGGGAGACCCAGCCTTTGGCGAAGTTTCTAATTGTAGATTTAGAATCACTGAAGATGGTCTCTGCAGAGGGGAAGGCTATCGCAACGACTATGTCCGCCTACTCAGCCTCTTCAGATGATCTGACAGGGATGGAGCACGCAACCAACGGCAGTCCACAGTGGTTTGCTACCGCGAGCGAAAAAGCACCGCGAACGGAGAACTCGGCTGTGTCGACATAAACTGCTGTGCGACCTATCGAATATTTTCGTGCAGGGACTTTGCCCTGTCCTTGCGGTAACCGATATGATACACTTGATGCATGCTTTAGGGAGAGGGATAACAATAAGGTTACTGTGGATGCGAGGTGGAAGTTGGCCCTTCTCAGCGACGGTCGCTTCGAAGCCTAATTCTCACCTTGTCGAGTATGTGACGTCCCGTGGGGGTGTGGTTGAGGCGCTCATACTGTGAGATGAGATGAGCTTCCACGAGCTTCGTTAGTGTTATAGAGCCCTAAAGCCAGGAGCTTGTACGTGGGGTCCGGTGAAGGAGGTGAAGGGCTGCCTTGTATACCTGTCTAATAAAACGGCCAACACGGTCTCGTTACTGGCAGCTAAGGTAGAGGTAATGGAGGGTGTATGTTAGACGACTGATAACAAAGGCCTGGACCAGACGTCGTAAGTCAGCTTCCTGCATACCTCTATGTTTGTTAGCAAAGCGCTGAATGAGATGAATGGTCCGCCAGACAGCGGCTGTGAGTTCAGCTTGAGTGTCGGTGTTTTTCCGATTGCTCTGAATAAGAAACCCCAATACCCTAATGGTGGATGCTTATCTTATAAGCTGGCCGCTAGCAGTAATGTAGATGAGATGATCGCGAACGCCGAGTGAACCTAACATGAGCAGCAGCTTGGACTTCTGAGGGGAACATGAGAGATCTACTCTAGCCACGTGACATTCAATGAATCCACCTTTTGCTGTAGTGTGAATTCAATTCTGGCATCGTTGCCGGATGAAATCCAGAGGATGATGTCATCCGTATATAAGGTATAGGATAGCCAGAGAATATCATCTAATTTAGGAGGTAGTGTGGGCAAGGTAAGATCAAAAAAGGAAGGCGAGAGGACTGGTCCTTGGGGCGTTTCATTGCTACCGAGGGTAGTAGGGCCTGAGAGTAAAGAGCCAAAACTTACTTCAGCTGCACGGCCGGTGAGCAACGTACGTATATACTTGTAGGTACGGTAGCCGGGATTTAGTAAGCAGAGGTTAGTGTGCATAGCTGCGTGGGTGACATTGTCGAAGGCTTTGATTATGTCAAGCCCTAGGATAGCCTTTGTGCCCGCCCTATTAGAGAGGCATAATATCTCTCTCGACAGCTGCAGCCAATAATCTTCAACAAAATGGTTAAGCCGGTTGAGAATGGCGTGTTCCCTCCGTTTACCAGCACAGCAAGTGAGAGAGATAGGGCGGAGATGCTCGAGAGCTTCTTGGTTGCCGGGCTTCGGTATGAAAGTCACCCGTTCATGTTTCCACGGTGCGGGGATTTCACCCTGCGTCCTGCATTCATAAAGACGATGAGGGCTTTAATGATGAGTCATCCAAATTACGGAGTTTTGTTGGAAATGCATTCCGGTCCCGGAGCAGTTAGAGCGGAGTTGAGTTAGAGAGAATCTTACCTCGGCCTCCGAAATCTCTGTATCGAGAGCGGGGTTGGCACTGCCCATATAGGGGAGAGGGTTCGGGGTGCGGCGTTGAGATACCGGATACCAAGTTCATCTAGGAGCTCTTAGTCAGAGCCGGGATGTTTGTGAACACCGCGTGAAATGCTGTCTTGGGATGTTTTGCAACCGTTAGGGTCTAAAAGGTAACGGAGAAGGTACCAGGTGTGGGTAAGCCCGAGCTGGCCGTGCATCTTGTCGCAAACCTGACTCTAATGTTGGGTAGCCAAGACAAAAGTGTGAGCTTTGATTTGCTTATCTAATGAGCTTTTCGTCGCCGAAGCATTCTATTGTAACGTTGCGTCTTCTTAGCGGTTTTGCGTGCTTTCGTGGGCAAACTATAGATGGAGCAGACGGCTGTCTGTGCAAGGTTGTTCAGCCGTGGTAGGAGATTCCGTAGTAGTAAGCAGAGACGTCTACCTAAAGCGCGGATACTCATTTGTCCAGGTTACCAAACCGGGTAAGGGCGTTCTGAGCACGTAGCTCAGGAAACTTGTCCCAATCCGTGATGAGGGTCGGGTGCCCTGTTAGACATTACAGAGACGTCATAAAGATGGTCGCGAGGATATAGTGGTCGCTGCTGAGGGTAATCCCGGTGACGAATGGTCAAAACCGAAAACGTACATGGTTGACAAGAGACACTGCACATATCATACCTTATGTCGAGGAAAAACATCAGAATTCACTATTTCCATTCCGAAAAAAATTAATATCTGGCTGATCGTAATGATGATATGTACAATATTAAATTACATCGTAAATGCAATGATACACAGTGTACAATACTTTGACAATAAATATAGGTACAAACATATTTAGCAATCGCATGCACAGTGTGTATTACACATGTGTTTAGGGATATATACAGCTGTGAACAGACATAGATATTTACATTATATTACAAGTACCAAGGTGGCCTGAAAAACACCCGGACACGTCTATTCGACACGGAAACAAAAGGGCAAGACCATTCACGAAGGAACTCTAGCTCCCCAAGGCAGAAAAGTTCCTCAGCCAGAAAGCGCACAATATCCTTTCGCATATGCGCTAGGACGGGGAAAAGAATCACGACGATTGCGCGCCATAACGCGAAAGCGCCAGCTACAATCAGTAATCGTGCAAAGCGACCGCGAGGAAATCTACCATTGATCTGAAATCTATTGATGGAAAGACTTTTGAAACCGGCATGAACTGTCCTCCAAAAGAAACGAGCAACGACGCATTGCTGGGCCATGTGACGATTGGATTCTTGAAATGGCCAGTTGGGGCACTGCGCTGTCCGTACAATGCCCCATCGTTGAAGCCGGTCTCGTATGGGCAAAACCCCCCACTCCAAGAGCCACATAAAGTCACGTAAATTCCCTGGCAGAACGATGCTATCAAAGAAATAGAATCCACCCGTTACCTGCGATCTGCAGGCACGAGCGGGAGAAGTAAAGTTCCCATTGACTAGCTCTGTTCGCCGAGATGCTAAATCCGAGCAGACATCGCGGGTGTGCCGCCGAAAGGCTACCATACTCGAATAAAAAAACTGGCATCCGGAAAGCCTGTGGACCCCTGCTGAGCGGTATATCAGGGACACGCTCCCTAACACTTCTGCCTAAAATATATTAGACAAGCGCCTGCTCTGGGCATGCACTCATCCCCTTGCAGCAAACGAAGAAGGTAGCGCAGAGTCAGCAGCCGGCAGCAGATAAAGAAGGGAAGGCGAACTCACCCTTCGAACGGGGCTGGCCGAGTGCCGCACGGCATAATAGTTCCGTGCGCCCTGCCCCCCCCCCCCCCCCTTCAAAAAAAAAATGATCTGCCAAGAGACTGAAGGGAACGTAAACCTCCTGAGAGGAGGATACGTTACATGTGCGAGGTACCATATACTGCCACAGAAAACAGCGTTGACAAGGTATACCGTTTCTTCAGCATGAGCAGTTGAAAAGCATTAGCCGTTGCAACCTTGCTGCGCACCTCGTCTAAGACGAAACACCATACCGAAGATGCTATCCCACATGCGTCATAATCAATGCTAAGAATGCGGATTATTTTGCTGTGAGTAATTTGTAGGGCACCATTGAGGCGTGCTTCTGGCCTGCCAATTAAAAGATATTTACGTTTGCCAAATTTCAAAGCAGAGCCAGACACATTGCCGTACCTGTCAAAAAGATGACGGCAGCGTTCCAGGCTCGCTTCATCACACAGATACATGATGTCTTCCGCGTAAGCAGTTACTCGCAACATCTGACACCCTGGGAGAGGGAGGCCACGGATACTGTGATCTGTGATGATGGCCCTCAAATAAGGCTCTGGTCTGAGCGTAAACAAAAGAGGCGATAGGGACAACCTTGTTGGACACCCCGGGTCACAGGGAAAGGGACACTTTCCTACCCATCCATCACCAGTGTACTTTGAATGCCATCATAGATGCTTTTAATTAAACATGAAATTTTAGGCAAAAGAAAAGCATCCAGAACGCCAAAATATGTAGCCAAGTTGTAGCCGATAAAAAGTTTTTTTTTTTTTTGTGTGTGTAATCAATAATGTCACGAGTGGTATACGACAACCTATGTATTTTCATGCCAGGAACAGAGCACACCTTATGGCAACCAACAAGGAGGCCATCACACCCCTCAAGCGTCGAACTACGATGACTGCAAGAGCGTTGTAGCCAACGTTTAGAACTGTGATCAGCCTTCAGTCCTTTGGACGAGATAACCCAGGATCACGTTTTGAGATCAAAATTATTCGCCCTTTTCGAAAACTGGCCGGAAAATCCAAATGGTCAAAACACTGGTGAAGAAAATTGGTAAGTACTTGACCGACAACGTCCCAGAACATTAAATAAAAGTCTATAAGGAGCTCATCAGGCCCAGGAGCTGAACCGCGTTTCATTGACTCTAAGGCTGTCTTGACCTCTTCTGAAGTGGGAAGCGCGCAGAAGAACATCATGCATCTCAGGGCTCACCAGCGGCAACCTAACTAACTTTGAATGCACATCTGCAGCCACTACATCAATCGTGATATCCGAAGGCGCCATTTCTTTAAAGTGCGCCAAGAAACGCTTACACTCACGAGCCTGATGGGACGCAGAGGGGAGCGCTCCGCTCAACGTTGGGCTACAGATGTAAATTCTCCGCTCAAATCGGAGCACCTCGAGATGTGCAGATGGACTACGCCTTCCACGCTAGGCACCCGCCAAAAGGGACGATGCTCCAGTAAGGCCCCAATACCGGCTATGTAACTCGTCCCACCAGGCACCCATCAGAGGGAAATGCCTACCCGCCTTGTAGCAGTGCAGAGCTTCACAGCCGTATCTGCTGGCTCCTGAGCACACGACGCCCCAGTGCGCGACCCTCTACCTGTTGTGGGCGCCGATGACGACAGCGCCCCAAGCGGCAAGCTAACCAGGCGGACCGCCGGGCGACCCCGCCAAGAGCGACCGCGCCAAGCAGAGCGAAAACGAGCGCCATTACTTGATGTATAAATAAACAGTTTTGCTTGTTATACCGGCTATGTCTACCACATGGTGGCAGCGCAGGAGAACCAACGCAACCTGACACCCAGAAGGACAGCGAGCCTAACGTAAGCGGCCGCAGCGTCATGCCAGACACTCGTGGCGCGAACGAAGAGCGCGCAAGCGGCAGTCCGAGAATGACGTTCAACCCGCTCGCCGTGGAACTGCCGACAAAGCTCGATTTCCGGAAGCCCGAAGATTGGACACGATGGCACCGCAGGTGGGAACGCCACCGACTCATCGCCGGTCTGATAGGACAGGACGAGACGACGCAAATCAACACATTACTCTACGCCATGGGCGAAGAAGCGGAGGACATTCTCGCTGCTTTGAAACTGACAGATGAACAATGGCATCATACTCCGCCGTGGTGAGTGCTTTTGAAAAGCATTTCCTACCTCGAAAGAATTTCATCTATGAGAGAGCGCGATTTAACTCTCGGAAACGAGAGCAGCATGAAAACGTCGACGCATTTGCTACTGAACTGCTCAAGGTGGCCGAAAGATGCGATTACGGAACTCTCAAAGACGAACTGATTCGGGACAGGCTCGTGGTCGGCTTGCGAGACGTAAAACTCAGCGACAGCCTGCAGCTTGAAGCAGAACTCACTCTCGAAAAAGCAATCACAGCTGCCCGCAATTCAGAGAGCGTGAAACTTCAACATAAGGAAATTCGCTCCATCGGACAGCCAGCTCTCAACATGGGAAACGTTCGTGGCCAGACAAACGTCAAAACTCGCCGGAACGAAGCGAAGGTGCCTTTCAAATCGGGCCCTCAACGTACACACAAGACGGTAGACGAACGCTGCAAGTGGTGTGGTGGTGTGCGTGACCATACGAGAACACAGTGTCCCGCGATAGACAAGATGTGCAACCAGTGTGGGAAAAGAGGCCACTACGCCCGCGTCTGCATGTCTAAGCCGAAGGACGAGACCTCGAGTATCCGACAACGACCAAAAGATATCGGAGAACTATATCTAGGCGAAATCAAAGTGGGAGTGAACACGCCGTGTAGGATTACTGCTACCGTGAACAACTTGACTTTTACCTTCAAGGTCAACACCGGCGCGGATGTGACTGCAATCGCACACGACCAGTACGACAGAACCGTCATGGGACCCATCAAGTCAACGCAACAGCTGTTGATAGGCCCAAGACAGACAGCGATAACCACTGTTGGCTACATCGATGCAACAGTCACCTGGAGCAACACTGAAGTCCAAGAAGCAGTCTTCATCATCAAAGGATTAAAAGAACCGCTGCTCAGTCGACCAGCTATACAATCACTTGGGATTCTACAGCGCCCTCTTGAGCTAGACGAAACCCTCGCACAATCAACTGATATCCCCAACTTCTTGGCGTCATACCCAAAGCTAACGTCTGAGCTTGGAGTCATGAAGACTGAGTACCGCATCGAAGTCAAAAAGGATGCTGAGCCATACGCAGTCAGTTATCCTAGGCACGTGCCTCTTCAACTGCGTCCACTTGTGAAGAATGAACTAGAAAGGATGGAAGACTTGGTCGTGGATGGTCGCGTAAAAGGCATCTGTTCAGCACCACAATTCCTAGGCCACTCGAGCGTGAAGTGGCAACTTCGACGACTTCGACGCAACACATCGCTCTAAACTTCCTCGATGGAGAATTGACCGTGCCGCCCCGATCAAGCGTCGCAGTCAGCGTAGGTAGCGCAAACATCGAAACCGCTGAAGGCATCATCGAAGGAAATATCCAATTGCTCTTAGAACGAGGTGTCGGCATCGCAAGAGGCATCGCGAAATTCCGGAGAGATCAAGCTAAGGTGCTGGTAACAAACTTTACCGAAGAATACTGGCATCTCAACAAGGGCACGACGATCGCTTTTCTCGACGAGTTAGAGGACCTCAAAGATGCATTCGCCCTCCACGACCAAACGCTGGAAGACGCACCGGACCAATTCCGTCAGCCCACATTTTACATCAACCCGGCATTGAACCACAGCAGGAAAGACCAGATTCTCAGTCTTCTTCGAAGCTACGGGGAGTGCTTCTCGTTATCATGGAAGATACGACAAACATCACTGGCCAAGCACCGCATTATAACGGACGAACACGCCCGACCTCTGCGCCAAAGCCCCTATCGTGTATCGCCGCGAGAACGCCAGGCCATACGCGATCAAGTTGAGGAAATTCTGCGTAATGACGTAATCCAGCCATCGAAGAGCCCCTGGGTGGCACCAGTCGTTCTGGTAAAAAAGAAAGACAGCACACTTCACTTCTGCGTTGATTACCGCCGCTTGAATAGCATTACTAAGAAAGATTTCTACCCGCTTCCCCGCATCGACGACACTCTCAACCGGCTCTGCAATGCAAGGTACTTCTCATCGATGTACCTGAAGAGCGGATATTGGCAAATTCAGGTCGACGAAAGAAATCGGGAGAAGACCGTATTCATCACACCGAACGGTGTTTTTGAGTTCAAGGTGATGCGATTTGGCCTCTGCTCCGCACTAGCCACATTTCAACGAGGAATGGACACACTCCTGGCAGGCTTGAAGTGGCAAATGTGTTTGGTATATTTAGACGACGTTGTTGTCTTCTCGTCGAACTTTGAAGACCACCTAAAACGACGGCAGACAGTGCTGGAAGCCTTCAAGTCATTGCTACAAACGCTAAAAGCAGAGAAGGGTCACTTCGCCTACGAAGAACTGCGTTTCCTAGGTCACATCGTTAGCAAGGATGGTATTCGCCCAGACCCGGAGAAAACAGCTGCAATCGCACAATTATCATCGCCTGCCGACAAGAAAGCTGTGCGCCGATTCCTTGGGCTGTGCGCTTATTATCGAGGATTTGTCAGAAACTTTTCACGCATCGCCGAACCGTTGACGCAGCTTACAAAGGCTGACGTACCTTTTAAATGGGAAGCGCCCCAAGGGGAAGCCTTTGACGAACTCAAGCGCCGCCTGCAGTGCCTTCCTGTACTTGGTCACTTTGATGAAAACGCCGAGACCGAAATTCACACCGACGCGAGCAGTGTGGGCTAGGAGCCGTTCTCGTTCAGAAGAGTGCCGAACAGGAGAAAGTAATCGCCTACGCTAGCAGGTCCCTCACAAAAGCCGAAGTCACTTACTCGACGACCGAGAAGGAGTGCCTCACGATCATCTGGGGCACTTCTAAAATTCGTCCGTACCTATACGGGCCGACCATTCAAGGTGGTAAGCGACTATCACGCGCTCTGCTGGCTGGCTAATTTGAAAGATCCCTCCGGCCGCCTTGCCAGATGGAGCCTACGACTTCAAGAATTTGACTTGACTGTAGTCTATAAGTCGGGCCGGAAGCATTCCGACCTAGACTGCTTATCACGCGCTCCCGTCGACGCTCCCCCGAAGGACGATGACGGCGACGTCTTTTTGGGACTTGTAAGCGCCAGCAGTTTCGCAGAACAACAGCGATCAGACCCTGAGCTGAAAGCGTTAGCCGATTACTTAGAAGAAAAGACCGCTTCCCCTCCTGGTGTGTTCAGGCGACATTTATATTCGTTCGCGTTAAGCAATGGCCTCCTCGTGAAGAGGAACTTCGCACCCAACAGGACTGCGCAACTTCTTGTAGTACCTAAAAACTTCCGGCGGGATATTCTGCAGGCGTTGCATGGTGAGCCCACAGCAGGCCATCTCGGATTTGCACGCACGTTGCGTCGAATCCAGGAGAAGTACTACTGGCCGCGACTGCATGCCGAAGTTGCCCACTACGTGAAGACATGTCGTGAGTGCCAACGACGCAAGACGCCGCCCCAGACTTGCCCTTTTAACAAATTGGGATGGATCTCCTCGGCCACTTTCCAGCTTCGTCTATGGGTAACAAGTGGATCATCGTGACCACTGACTACCTTACCCGTTACGCCGAAGCAAAAGCACTACCAAATGGTAGCGCGGCAGAAGTCGCCAAATTTTTTGTCGAACAAATTTTCTTGCGACACAGCGCCCTAGAAGTGCTCATCAGGGACAGGGGAACGGCGTTTACGGCAGAGTTGACGCAAGCCGTCCTGGAATACAGTCATACAAGTCCTCGACGAACAACTGCGTACCATCCCCAGATCAATGGCCTTACGGAACGCCTGAACAGAATGATCGCGGACATGATCGCCATGTACGTCGACGCTGAACACAAGACCTGGCACGCCATCTTGCCGTACGTGATCTTCGAGTATAACACGGCAGTCCAGGAGACGACCAGGGCGGCCCCGTTCAAGCTTGTGTACGGCAGGGAGCCCACAACGACGCTCGACGCAACATTGCCGCACGTAGCCAACGACAACCTTGACGTCGCCGCCTACCTGCAGCGTTTAGAGGAAGCCCGACGGCTCGCACGGCTGCGTATTAAATACCAACAGCGCACCGACAGCCGACGATACAACTTACGACGGCGCCGCGCAGAGTACAATCCAGGAGACCAAGTGTGGGTTTGGACACAGTGAAAAGTTGTTGCGTCGATACTTTTTGCCTTACAAAATCATTCGCCGCGTCGGACCACTGAACTATGAAGTCATTCCCGACGGAACTCCAGCATCACAACGGCGACGCGCGCGCCCAGAAATTGTAGATGTTGTACGACTGAATCCATATTACGCGCGTTAAAAAATCTGTGGTGTTTAAACTTTGCATTGTTTATGTTTAAGTTGCTTTGTTTCGGAACGTCGAGGCGATGTTTTTTTAAGGGGGGAGTAATGCCGCGTAACCTTCAAAACTGTATTTGTTGTTTTTTTAACAGCCGCCGGCATGCGGCCTTATCACTGTGATTCTGGCACGCGTATCAGTTCTGTATCCCGTGTTTGTACATGCTCGTTGTCGCGGTACGACGTGTTATCATTTTATTTGTCGCGAAAGATACGCTGATATCTGTCTCGAAGATTCCGATCACTTGAGTATGTTTCCACAATGTTCCAGGGTGTACTAGTAGCAGTTTGCGACGTTATCTAGATTGTTCTGAGCAGCCTTTAAATTAAGCGTTGACGAGTGTGACGGGCATTCTTTGTTCGACGATCGACGAACACGTTTGTGGCAATCGCTGCCGCCGAGTTGCTTAGCTTTTTGCGGACGCAAGTCAGCCCAATAAAGAGTTAATTTCTGTACAATCAAGCCTGCAGTCGTCTTTTGGTGTCAACGTCCTTGTCACCACTATGTGACAATATTTGCTGCTTCTAGGAAGAAGACAATTTTTCTTGTCACCAATTATCGTTTTAGTCAATGAAGCATATATAAAGCTTAGAACTCCAAATAAACACGCCGGCTGTACTGCGTGCCGTGTGGGACTGCAGCCTAGAACGAGAATGAAAGAGCGTAATGACCCATGGTCAAATGGAGTTACATAAACGACTACTGCGTGCTGTGGGGCAGGCCCTCTCTCTCGGCGCTTCAGTTATCATATGAGCGCATGTTCCTGCAGCTGATGGCATTTGGAGGATGTTTCTGAGGATCGCACATTTCCTACATTACCTATAGGTTCTTTATAGCTGACTGCGTAGCGCGTAGCATGGCGCTCAGCTTCATTGTCGTCGTCAAGGTGTCTCTGATCACAAATGGCGTCCGTTATCACTGTGCCGCCATGACCGCTTGTCCTACAGTCTCACGCTCTTGGCGACATTGCTCAGCCTTTTAACCTTAGCGGCAGTGCACTAGTTAATCCGCTTGTACATTGCTGAGAACGACGTGACCAGTGTCGAAATAACGATGAACTGCACGGTCGCAGAAAAACACTTTACGCCTTCAAGCGTGGCATACCCAATGGAAAGGCTGTGGAAATAAGGCCAATAAAAAAGACATCGCTATAAATACCTTGATATTCAAATGCGTTTATACATCTGGAGACTGCGCCCAGCACCCGTGGAATCATTTTCTTTAATTCTTGATTCGCTGCACTTCTGTCTACGCAAGCGTTGTCATTGGTTCAGTGCATGTACTGTGTTTTCTATATTGTTTTAGATTGTCTGAACTAGATACACTAATTCTTCTCGTTTGCTGCATTTTATTATTCAAGCGCTTACTCATTCTTGTCGATGCGGTAGCATTAGATTGGCCATCACTCCAGGTACGACCGATATGTTACAGACAATTCCTCCATTAATAATTAGCTCTACCACTTAGGAAGTCTATGTAGCCTGACGGCGTAGTCTTGGTACTTCATATTATTATTATGCACTCCTAGTTAAGCCTTCTAATTAGAATGTAAATAAGTTCGTTGCTTACAAACACCTATTACATCAAATGTTACGTGTACTCAGCCTCTCCCAAAATTTTCAGTTCGCTTCATGCTGACGAGAGCTGCCTGCTTAATTTACCGGTTATAAGCAATGCTTTGAAGATAGGCTTCTTGAATACTTGTACAAAGTGAAAAACATTTACGACCTTGGGGAGTATGCATGGATACATGAACTTGGCCTCTTCACCGGTTCAAGAGCCCTATCCGCGGTTCTCTGCAGATTTTGTACACTGCGCCTTATCGAAAGCCTTATGAAATTTTACTAGATGGATAGCCTAGTTTATGCTGCGATTTCGCATTATGTTAACTCTGCGGCAAGAAAAAAGAGAACAAGGTCTGTACGAAGGCAGAAGTCATTTTACTGAGTACTCATCAACCACTCAGTATACCTTTCGCGATGATAGTGAAAGTAGTAGAACTAAACAGTAACAAATGTAAATTGTCTGTGTCTTTCTTCCTTCCGTCCTTCGTGTACTTTCGCGCTATTTTCCATCATGAATGTTAACCAACTCGCCCAACTTTCGGCATTACTGAACAGGATACCGCAAGCAACTGGAAACTTACCAACATATCTCCTTAAACATTTCACCCTCAAATCTGCGACATGCCATGCAAGTACATCGGTTAGTCATTTTTGATGCCAATAGCGCGCTGAACTCGGAAATAGGAATTGTTGCCTCGCTTGACTTCATCATTAAAAAGATAAGCGAACGCTTGAAAACTTACAACCTGACTTGAATGCAACCCCTGCCATGAGTAAGCTTATATCCTACAAAATCATGATTTGTTTTGTGTTATCGGGTTTAACGTCCAAAAGCGACACAGGCTATGAAAGACGCCGTAGTGGAGAGTTCCAGAAATTTCAACCACCTGAGGTTCATTGATGTGCACTGACATGGCTCAACACAAGGGTGTCTTGCCATTCGCCTCCATTGAAAAGCGGTCGCCGCTGCCGGGATTCGATCCCGGATCCTCGGACACAGACTTCAAGCAGGCTAACCATTGTACCACAGCGGCGAGGATACAAAATCGTCTTACGCTCGCAGCTTGAAATGCATCATCAGCTGTATTTTCTGATTAACTAGCCACAAATTATTCATTATACAACACAGCTCGTTTTTTTCTCTCCAATTACCATCATCTATGGCGAATATTTAACTTTTTTATATGTTTTATTATATAAGTTTTTATTATATAAGAAACTTATAATAAAAAACTTACATAATAAAACATATAAAAAAGTTAAATATTCGCCATAGATGATGGTAATTGGAGAGAAAAAAAAGCGAGCTGTGTTGATGATGTTAGGAAGATTACCTCGGAAGGAGACTGCAGCCATGAAATTAGGAGACGCCTGCTTCTGGGAAAGAGAGCAATGGTTAGCCTTGGCCGCCTAGTAAAGAGCAGAGACATTAGTCTGCCAACCAAGATCCGTGTAACTCGTGCTATGGTCTTTCCAGTTGTGATGTACGGATGCGAGAGTTGGACTGTGAAAAAGGCTGACCGCCGAAGAATTGACGCGTTTGAAGTGTGGTGCTGGCGAAGTCTCTTGAGAGTTCCTTGGACTGCCAGAAGATCAAATCAGTCGATATTGTCGACCATAAACCCTGACTTCTCATTGGAGGGTCAAATTCTAAAGTTAAAGCTAAGATACTTTGGTCATCTGATGATAAGAGATGAGTCGCTGGAGAAAGATTTGATGTTGGGAAAGGTTGAGGGTCGCCGGAGAAGGGTTAGGCAGGAACGCGGTGGTTAGATGGCATACTCGAGGCTCTGCAGATGAAGTTATGTGATGTTAGGAAGATAGTGAGAGACTGGAAAGCGTGGCTTGACATGTTCCTATAGGGTCACGAAGAGTCGGACACGACTGAACGACTTAACTGAACTGATGGCGAATATTTAACTGAAACTTATCCCAGTGATTTCTCTGAACATCCCTCTCCGCTCCCCTCTGCCTCTGAAGCTTGGGTGTAATTTATTTGAGCGCAAGTTACAGTCTGACTTGCCAAACAGGCAGCACGAAGACAGACGTTCCTTCGTTAGGAAAAGAATGTTGGGATAGTGTTCAGCTTATGCAAATTCGTTCGTCATGGTACACAAGCGTTAATTTCTCAGTCATCTTAAGTTATGGTACCGCGACGAAACTAGAGCGTAAAGTAGAAGACGACAAATCATGCTGCCAACGTGGCCACGCGGCATGGTCATGCGTTAGCGCGTGCTTCAGAGGAAGACGAAGAACGAGTGGCCCGACTGTCTTCTACGTGTCCACTAGCGGAGATGCTACTCAGAGAAGACATTATCTAGAAATACCTCTTGCTCGCCTAGGACTGCCATTTACAGTTCCTGTCCTCCTCTCCTTTGGTGCAACCGTCAAAGGGTATGCCCTAAAACCGGTGTGTGAAGTACTTCATAATTATAATATTGCTACTGGAAGATTTGTGTGTTAGCGCTGAGCTGTCTGAATTGTATTTTTTCTCCTTATTATTTTTAGTAATTTACAATTTTATTCCTTTTTTCATTGCTTTCTATTACATCGCCTCAAAATTTCAAATTTTTTCAGCAACACTAGCTCCTAATTATTAGGTTATTTATATCATATAGTCAAATCTTCATTATCAAAAATATTATGTCACCTACAACGAATTCTGGCCAATCCCCCACTGTGGGTATGTGCCATTACAACGAGGAAGAAGAAGAAGAAGAAGAAGAAGAAGAAGCAAAGACTGCCCTCGGCAACGTTGCTGAGCGCCGAGGTTGACCATGGACATCAGCAGCAGGGACAGCGTCATCGTTGTTGCCACGTTGTGCTGCGTGAGTTTGTGCGATACGCTGTAGAGACCGCAATGAAGGCATGGCTTTTTATTGGGGCTATACGAAAGTTGTCTGCACTAACCGCGGAGAAAAACAATGCCCACCTGCATCGCACGCTTACGGACTGTTTGAGCGAGACATCTTTCTGGCGTCCACAGCTTGCAGCACGGTACCGAAGTACATAGCTTACTCCTGCATGCGGACAGGCCATGCTTTGTTGTCTAACGCAGCAAGGAAATGAATTTGTCACTGCATCATAGGCGCCGGAGTTGAATTCACACCATCCCGTAGCCTGAAATTCCAGCGCTTGCGTGCAGCCCAGTGCTATTGCAAAGCTAGACGCGATCCATTAGGGATGCCTGGACCGGTAAATGCGCTCTTCGAATGTGCATTCTCTGTCAATGGGTTCCGGACTGCATTTGGTCGGAGTCATTGCGTCGGGCGTTGAAGAGCGGTAGAGGTTATCATTTTCACTTCGTTGCCCAAGGGAAGGCGTTGGATTTGGAAGCTCATACAGCCACAGCTGCGGACGGGACACGGCCTAGGATGCACGCCGCCGTCACTCAAAACCCTGCTGTCGATGTTGCTCAAGCGCTTAAAATAGAAAGTAAAGCCAGCGAAGGCGTCCTCTTGCTCTAATTATATAGCAGCCAACCAGTTACCTCAGTTTTCTAGATATATGTCGCTGTGCCTGATCGAACTTCCTCACAGACGCTGTCACTGATGCACGGTGCAAGTGCCTCATCGCAAGGACTACTGACGTGTCTCTGAAACATACGAAGATGACCCCCCCACCTCTTCCCAACCTTGCAGCATCGAGATGTTTTAGCGGTTGTGCCTACAAATCATATTCTCGTTTAGCATCTTACGCTCTACTGTTCTCAAACACAGGCGACAGAATGCGACGCTCTTTATAAGTCTTGCTGTAGAGCTCTAAATCGCTGTGACAGTCGGTCTTCAGCCTACATCACCTAGCCCTTCATTTAGGAAATCAGTTGTTACTCACATCATGCAATTTGTCCTTAATCGCTGAGCGTGAAGACATGCGTGCGCGCTTGCGTTTATACGCGTCTGGGGAAATGTTACCCCAAGAACTAGTAGGTGTTCTTTTGCAGTATAGTTAGCACCCGACAATTCATTCAAAGTAATACTTCTAGTGAGCCAGTGCAGCAGGGGGCGGCGTGAAAGCTTTTTTTCGGCCAACTATCTTTTTGGCGCTAAGTGTCAAGCTTACCGTCATAGTTAAAGACAACGGCTGGGTACTTTGTGTGCGCCTGAAATTTTATATTGACTCCCAGGAGCAGCTAACGCTCTCGACGTGGCTCCAGTTATCACAATCACTCCAACGTTGCATAGGAGTAGTGATTAGCAGGAGCTGGTTATTCTCCAGGTAATTTCCCCAAACAGCACCGCCCTTCGGGTTGGATAACATGTATATGATGCCTAGTTCATCCTCTAGCTCTTAACGTGTGGTTATCCACGCTGTAGTGAAGCCATAAACATAAAGCAATGAAATAGCGCATCCGAGAATGCTGGTTGCTAGTGTACCGTGCCTCCAGTTTGATATTTGTGCTAGACTCCAAGCGGTATTTAGATTTGACTCTTGCATATCTTGAGCACGCTAAAAAGAACGTTCGCTTTAGCTTGCAGGTTTATCCATACTGAGCAGTGCTATGAGAATGTTTTTCAGCTTGAATATATCAGTCATGGGCCTTCCTCGCACAGGTGAACAGCTTCGTGACCTTCCTGGTGCACATTTTTCCTCCTGAAGGCACGTTGAACAGCAAGGAAACAGGTGAGGCAACAACCAGCCAACTAATTACAGGTTTACAAGACGCACCCATAAACGTATGTAGAAATATTGTGCACGGCCAGAAGAACATTATTTAGAATCATTGTGAATAATATTGGTTCTTAACACTATTATACGGTGCCAAAAATATGTTATTTTGTATTATGCTCCAGAGATATAGCATCCGAAAAAGAAACAACATAGCAGTGGCATGCCCGCAAGTGTAAAATTTTATTTTTGTTCTTCGAAGAAACTTACATATTAATACCTTAGATGTCTTTATTGGGGCTAAAATACCATATCAGCAGCACTAATGTACATATTGCACAAAATCAGCAAACATTTTTAATTACTTCATCTCAAAAGTAACTGACTACAGAAGTCAATGATAGGCTCTGTAAATTAATAGTACAAGTATAGAATAGTGCGAGATTACTATTGAGTTGCTTTCTTTCGGCCTTTTACTGCCAAAAGTCTAACTTACTCGGACTACAATGAACTACGACGGCTCGCTTGATAGTTTGTTACAAGTTCTAAATTTCAAGAGCATCCAGCTCTATTTCGACGTTTCCGTTGCTAATGTTGCCCAGGTTTTGGTGTAGATGTTAGAAATTATATTGAACGCGCTCTCACTCTATGATCTGAAAGAAAGAGCAGTATTATAGCTTATGAACACCTGACTACAGGATACATAACCCAACTCCACAATATGCAGAAACTGCTTACAACAGAAAATTTTATTTTGCTCGAACTCAAGAAACACTAGCGCTTCGCAAACTGTTTTTCTAGACCATAAGTGATGGGTTGGTCTTGAGATTAAGCCACGAAGTGTTTTCTAACATGTGTCTTCCGGTTTCAGGACACATGGGCTACATCCGTGCCGTGAAGACGTTCGAAAGCGCCTTCAGTGTGTTTGTGGACATCATAACCATTATAGGAGTATGGGACGTAAGTTAAAAGTAGGATCGAAATGTTAATTTTAACAGCTATGAAACATGTCAGCCTCACAAAGTTTGCCTGTGTCATTAACGGCGATGGCAAATCCTGCCTTCAAAGCGAAAAGTCTTCCCTTGAATTATGCACAAAATTAACGGTCTTGCTTGTGGTCGAACTTTTACAAAGGAATTATCTCAGTTATTGTGATTTGTTCGTTTGCCTGCTAGATGGACAAGCCCACTACGACATCGCTGAAGCAAAAACTTCACTCCCGCCGCCGAAGTCTGGTTGCGCGCCTGAAGGTAAGCGCCGTTCCCTAACCTGAATAACATGACACCGTTTACAAACCAAGAAGAGCAAACTGACAACCTAAAGGAAGCGTTTTCCGTGAACAGCTTCCTTTCTCGGGGGCGTCTAATATTGCATCATGGGGAACATTAGCAAAACTGCCCATGCTCTTGGTTTGAAGTCATTGCTGTCGTGACGCTGGGGCTACGTCGACCCGGCCTTCACTTGGTAGCGTGCAGAGACTCGGGGTTGAAGTAGGATTGAATCTTCGAAGTTGGTGAAATATGTACAAGCAGGTTTACTGGCACTTTGAGAAACGTATTTACAAGAATATTTACATGAAGAAGAAGGGTACATCAGCAAAATGACAAGCGTTAAGAGTTCATAGCGAGAAGCGACTGGATGAGCCGTTTACCCAGGGCCCAGAGCGACATTTCGTGCTCTGCAGCGTCCTTAAAAACCCCCTATGTCCAGCCCCTCTCTGAAGATGCTGACCAACCAAATCCAGGGCACGCCCCTCAGGTATCGGCATCCAATCGAACACATCACTGCACTGATGGTCTGAAGCACTGACTGGTCCGGCATTCATTCGTTGGGCGTGATCACTTGTTGGCGGGAAAAGCTTGGGAACGGCGAGGAGAGGAGGTACATTTCTATTCTTCAGCAAAGAAACCACAGGCTGGTTCCGACAAGGGGTTTTACTTCTCAGAAACCCGAGTGCACGTGGCGCCGCATAGGGCTCCCAACATGGTCCCTTTTCGACAATTGCAAATCTTTCCTGCATTCCCGGGAAATCACTTAATGGCCGTATGAGTCATGCTCCTTTCTTGTCCTGCACGTCAGCGGACATGTCACTCTGTCGTCTCCTTTGGATAGGAGGCATTCATCACTGGCGGATAGCACTTCTCGACTGGAAGGGTGAACAAAAGAAAGAAAGCACTTCCTGCTATTTCCCGCAGGGGGACGTTTCTTTGTGTTTTTCCAGACGTTCTCTTGACAGGGTCAATTTGGCATTTGCAGGTTGTCCACAAAGCAAAACATGCTTACAAAACAGGATTCCTGGAAACAGGCTCACTTAGAGCCATTGGACCATCACCACATATTCACAAAACTTATCCATGCCCACAGGCGAACAATAGAGCGCGCAATTGCGGATGCTTGGTCGTAACAGCCTCCTCCCCCGCCAGAAGAGTCTCGGAGGGCAGCAGTCCCAGCTGCTGCATGAAGAGACGACTTAATGGCCTGCACGTGAACGCTTGAAGCTCGCTGTTGCTTGTCGCGTTGTCTTGATTGTTGTAGGCCAAATTGCTCGAGCTGTCTGAAACTCAACCACATGTCGAAGCAAGCACTCGGCTCCCGTCTGAAGAGACCAGGTCAAAAGAAAACTGCCATTGTTGTTCGAGAAAAGCCCACTCTCAAGACGTTCAGGACCCACGTATTCCTAGAAAACCAAACGTGCTGCTTTACATAGTCACACATATACAAGCGCACGAAAAAAAAAAAAAAACCTGATTATCAATTTGGATACATGGTGAGGAACATCTCGGACCGCTTAGAAAGAGCGGCTAAGCGCGTCCGCATTCCCATTTAACTTCCCCTTTTTGTATCTTATTTCAAAATTGTACTGCTGTAAAATCAAGCTCCACCTAAGAAGGCGACTGTTCTTCGATGTCGCAGTTTGCAGCCAAGCCAGGGGACAATGGTCCGTCTCTACGGTGAATTTGGCCCCTCCAAGATAGCACTGCAATTTTTGAATGGCCCATACAATGCAAGCGCATTCTTTCTCTGACGCGCAATAAGCCCTCTCTCTAGAACTCAGTTTTCTGCTCAAGTAGAGCACGGGGTACTCATTACCGTCGTCATCTCTCTGGCAGAGAACAGCACCTAACCCTCGATCACTGGCATCACACTGGACCGTGAATTCTCGGCCATAGTCTGGAGCTCGCAATACCGGACGGCTAATCAGCACAGCCTTCAGGTTTACGAAGGAGGCTTCCTTTGGTTCGTCCCAGACTACATTTGTCGGTTCTGTCTTGCGGAGAGCGTCGGTCAGAGGGCTAGCCAAAGCTGAATAGTTAGGGATGTAGTGATTGTAGTACCCAGTCAGACCCAGGAATGCTCGAATTTCCGTCTTCGTGCTCGGCCGCGGGTAGTCTGCTACCGCAGAAATCTTAATCTCGCTGGGTTTCCTGAAACCTTGACCTACATTGTGACCCAAGTAGTCCACGGTCGCCCTTGCCAGGCAACATTTCTCGGCCTTTACGGTTAGTCCAGCTTGACGCAAAAGGCTCAGTACAGCTCTTAGATGTACCATATGGTCCGCCCATGAGTCGGAAAAAACCGCAATGTCATCTAAATAAGGCACCGCGAATGTTTCACACCCATTTAAAACCCTATCCATGAGTCGGGAAAAACAAAATGGAGCATTTTTGAGCCCGAAACTCATCATTGTTGGCTGGTAGCTGCCCGTCGGAGTGACGAAAGCCGCGTATCTGCTGGCGCGTTCAGTGAGCGGTACTTGCCAGTATCCTCGAGTAAGGTCCAGCGTAGTCACATATGCCGCTCTACTGACCTGTTCTACTCTCTCCTCAATATTCGGAATAGGATACACTTGATCCCTGGTGAGAGAATTTAGCTTTCGGTAGTCTACCACAGGCCTAGGGTCTTTACCTGGAGCTTCTACTAAGATCATAGGCGAAGCATAATCGCTTTCCGAGGGTTTTATTACTCCCAATTCCAGCATGCGAGTTACTTCCCTATCCAGAATTTCTCTTTGCCTTGGAGAGAATCGGTAGCACCTTGATCGCACTGGCACGTCTGAAGTCAGCTCAATATCGTGCTCAGTCAAATCAGTCCTGCCTGGCCTGTCCACGAAGCAGGACACAAACTCTGTTATTATTTCGCCCAGATCGGACAGCTGGGATTTCTTTAGTTCTCCTCTCTGCTCCGTCTTTTTGAGAAGCTCCTGAGCGTTGCTTCCTTTTCCGCTGAGGCAAATCAAGTTGTCCCCCATCTCCTCGGGAAGGTTTAAAGTTAGATTTACCACGGCTTCCCTCTGCACATAAGGCTTCATAAGATTGCAATGATAAATGCGCACTTCTTTACGCCTACCGGGAATTTTCACTGCGTAGTTAGTGTTAGAAAGCTTTGCAACGACTTCAGCCGGTCCTTCCCACTGTACTTCGAGCTTATTCTGCCTTGAACTTCTCAGCAACATCACCTGGTCCCCGATACAAAACGTCCTTTGACGGGCTGTCTTATCATAGTACACCTTGGAACGAGCCTGGGCTGACTTCATGCTGGCCTCAACGAGTTCCTTAGTGTTATGTAAGCGATTCAAGAGGTTCAGAATGAATTCTACTACTGTTGGGTCTTCTCCGCGCCCCTCCCAGGCTTCGCGCACCATTCGCAAAGGTGAGCGCAGTGACCTTCCGTACACCAACTCGGCTGGGCTAAATCCAGTGGATTCGTGCGGCACTGACCGCAAAGCGAAAAGTGCTGCAGGCAGGCAGGTATCCCATTCGCGCTTGTTTTCATAGCACAGTCCCCTCAGGACTCGTTTGAGAACAGAGTGCCATCTTTCTACGCTGTTGCTCTGCGGATGATGGATCGAGCTATGCACTACCTTAATGCCGCATCGCTCGAGAAATGAGGTGGTGAGGACACTCGTGAAAACGCTACCCTGATCACTTTGGACCTCGGAAGGGAACCCAACTCGTGCAAACACTGACAGCAGCGAATCCACTACACTCTCGGACGTCACCTCGCGCAGCGGAACAGCCTCTGGAAATTTCGTGGCTGGGCATAACATAGTGAGGATATAACGGTACCCTGACTCTGTCACAGGAAGTGGCCCAACTACATCTATTACTAACCGGTGAAACGGCTCGGTAATGATTGGTACTAACACCATCGGAGCTTTCCACTTATCTTGCGCCTTTCCAACCCGCTGGCACGTGTCGCATGACCGTACAAAATTTTCCGTGTCCTTAAAACATCCAGGCCAATAGTATTCTTGCAACAGCCTCTGCTTTGTTTTCTTTATTCCAAGGTGACATGACCACGAGCTGCCATGGGAAAGTCGCAGTAAGTCTCCGCGGTACTTTTGGGGAACGACTAATTGGTCCCGCTCTACTCCGCGCTTATCCTTGAATAAGCGATACAGCACTCCCTTTCTCATCTCGAAAGAAATATTGTTTGCTGTCTTAGTGGCGCGGTGGCGCTCCCTTATCTCCTGTATATTGGGATCATTGGCTTGCTCTATAGCTAAGTCCTCTCGGGTTCCACTTAAAAGTCTCGTGAGATTACTAGACACTGGCGGCAAGAGGTTACTCTCAAGAACGTCCTCATTCCGCGTCTCATCAAGCTCACTTTCAAGTTGACATATCTGAGATGCCTCGCTCTCAAAGTTTTCTGACCTGCTATCTTCCGCATTTACCACTGTTTTAACTGCCGTTTCCTCCGCTGTGGATTTTTCTGGAATGAGCAGTGTAGCTAGTTCTCGCGCCTTTGAACGTGTTAAGGCTTGCACAACTCTGTCTCTGAAAAGGATGCCCCTCTTTCGCAGCAGCATGTCCGATTTGTTGGAGAACAAATACGGATAGCACTTAGGAAGCTTTCCTGAAACGGCAGCCTCGGTTGTTAATTCGCCGAAAGGGCCCTCGATGACCACGTTCGCGATCGGCAAGCACACACTCTGTTCCTCAACTACCTGTCGGATCCATGCACACTGTCCTGTATAGTCGGAAGGCGACACATACGCCGGATGGACAACATCCATCGTTGCGGCCGAATCGCGCAGTACCTTGCAAGGCTTCCCGTTGACTACTAGGTCATGCAGGTAGGGTTCTAAAAGCTGCATATTTTCATCGCAGTCCCTGACATACGAGAAAGCAATCTTTTCTTTCCGGCAGTTGACGGCAATGTGACCCTGCTCATTACACCTAAAGCATGTGAGCGGCTTCCTAGCCTCAAGCTTATTCTTTGTGTTCTGCACGTTGGTCACTTCCCCACTTTTCTCACTGCCGTCCTTTCTAGGGAATTTGCCTGAAGAAACCTTCATTTCTTCGTTTCCAACTCTAGCAAAGTGCCTTTCCTGACGGTTTTTCACACTGAACTTGGGATTGCGGGGCCTATCCACTGCTGGGTTGCTGAATTGTCGGCGCGAAGCATACTCCTCAATAAGTTCGGCAGCTTCAGTTGCCGACTTAATTTCGCCTCGGTCCTGTAACCAATTTCTTTCTTTTTCTGGGAGGCAGTTATAAAACTGCTCCAAAAGAATTCGCTCGACTACAGCGTCCCTATCACTGTAGGAATCAGTGCTCTTTAGCCACTCGCCCAAATTAACTCTTAAATTGTACAGGAATTCAGGGTAACTCTCGTCCCTGGACTTAGTAGCGTTCCGAAAACGTTGTCTGAACGCCTCGGCGCTAAGCCTATACTTTCTCAGAAGGCAAGCTTTGACCTTCTCGTAGTTGTCCGCGTCCTCCTTGCTTAGCCGCGCGACAACCTCCGCTGCCTCGCAGGGCAGAACCGTCAATAATCTCTGAGACCAAGTGTCTCGCTGGAAGGACAGTTTTTCGCAGGTTCGCTCAAAGTTAGCCAGATACAGACCGATATCCCCTGATATCACATATGGCTGCATGTACTTTGACATCTTGAAATCTGCCTCCTTGTTGAGAAGAGGTACCGCTAGCTGGGGACAATTGCCCGACCTCTTGCTCAACTCTAGTTCTAATTTCCGGAGCTCAATTTCTTGGTCCAGCTTTTTTGCTTCTCTTTCACGCTTCTTTTCCTCTTTTTCCCACTCACGTTCGCGCTCACGCCTCTTTTCCTCTTTTTCCCGCTCTTTCTGCTGTCTGAGCTGCTCCTTTTTTTGACCGATGAGGTTCCATGCTTCACTGAGCTCCTCATCATCGGTTCCCAGATCAGTGATTGCCTTTATAATCAAGGGTTTTCGTGCCAAACCACTTGTATCAATTCCCAATTCCTCACACAATTGCAACAGTTCCGGTTTCTGCAGCTTTTGTAGGTCCATGATCGCTCCGAGTGTCGGCTACTTCCAAAACAACAGTGCACACTACCAAACCTAAAGGCGTTTCAACACTTTTTTTACCAGTTCTAAAATCTAACCCTGTTCTAGAACCTGGTCCACATCAGAAGAAAAGCCAAGCACTCACCCACACATGCGATCGATGTTCCGAGCTGCTGTCTTGTTGGCCGATTGTTGCGCCTGCTTGTTGCTTGAGATGCCACCTCCGATCACAAGATGTTGTGGCTTGTAGCTTCAGATCCACCTCCAATCACCAGATGTTGTGGCTTGTAGATTCAGATCCCAACGCTGGTCACCAGTTGTCGTGACGCTGGGGCTACGTCGACCCGGCCTTCACTTGGTAGCGTGCAGAGACTCGGGGTTGAAGTAGGATTGAATCTTCGAAGTTGGTGAAATATGTACAAGCAGGTTTACTGGCACTTTGAGAAAACGTATTTACAAGAATATTTACATGAAGAAGAAGGGTACATCAGCAAAATGACAAGCGTTAAGAGTTCATAGCGAGAAGCGACTGGATGAGCCGTTTACCCAGGGCCCAGAGCGACATTTCGTGCTCTGCAGCGTCCTTAAAAACCCCCTATGTCCAGCCCCTCTCTGAAGATGCTGACCAACCAAATCCAGGGCACGCCCCTCAGGTATCGGCATCCAATCGAACACATCACTGCACTGATGGTCTGAAGCACTGACTGGTCCGGCATTCATTCGTTGGGCGTGATCACTTGTTGGCGGGAAAAGCTTGGGAACGGCGAGGAGAGGAGGTACATTTCTATTCTTCAGCAAAGAAACCACAGGCTGGTTCCGACAAGGGGTTTTACTTCTCAGAAACCCGAGTGCACGTGGCGCCGCATAGGGCTCCCAACATGGTCCCTTTTCGACAATTGCAAATCTTTCCTGCATTCCCGGGAAATCACTTAATGGCCGTATGAGTCATGCTCCTTTCTTGTCCTGCACGTCAGCGGACATGTCACTCTGTCGTCTCCTTTGGATAGGAGGCATTCATCACTGGCGGATAGCACTTCTCGACTGGAAGGGTGAACAAAAGAAAGAAAGCACTTCCTGCTATTTCCCGCAGGGGGACGTTTCTTTGTGTTTTTCCAGACGTTCTCTTGACAGGGTCAATTTGGCATTTGCAGGTTGTCCACAAAGCAAAACATGCTTACAAAACAGGATTCCTGGAAACAGGCTCACTTAGAGCCATTGGACCATCACCACATATTCACAAAACTTATCCATGCCCACAGGCGAACAATAGAGCGCGCAATTGCGGATGCTTGGTCGTAACATTGCGGAATAGAAACTCTTGTCGACGTGCTCAATTCTCTTTAGAAGCTACTACAGTTGGCTACCGATGGAACGGATCAAGCAGTGGTCCTATTTGGTTGCAATTGCACAGTTTCAAATAAAGGGAGGTCTTTTAAATACATTACTTCGTGTGACAATATTGATGGAATTCAAACTTCTGCTGCGATCATCTTTCTGTACCAGCGGAGTTACGGTCAGTACTGTAGTCTAGGGCTCGATGCAGAAGCCGCCATGGGCAAACTCGCGCGCGAAATACAACTGCATGCCGAGTAATTAACCTGTCCTCTATGGTGTTGCGAAGGTTTGACTTGAGCTCTATGCGTTTGATAGAAATTTCTATGCTGTCTGGTACAGCTTATATTTTTGAAAAAAAAAAAAAGCCGTTTTTCGTGAAAAGCTTTCTCCCCGTCGCTGCCAGAGTACACGTTGCATAGCACTTGTTCAGCACTGCTACGTAGTTGTTCCTCCTTCACGCTTTATAGTTTTATAGTTACTGCTTGAATACACCCTCTACAGGCAACCCATAAACATAGGTCGGCCCCATTCGGAGGGACTCACTCACACTGACTCACCACTACTTACTCGTACTCACACACTCATACCCACTCACACTCATCCGCTCACTCGCACTTACATCCACTCTCCAGCATTCACACTTACATTGCCTTACATTTAACATCCATTCGCTGGCGTTCCCTCACATTCATATCCACTCACTCGCACTCATTCGCTCTCAAACGCGCCTCCATTCCCTCGCACTCATGCCTACTCGCACTCACATCTACTCACCCGCATTCACTCTCTTGCACCTCTCAAACTCACATCCACTCACTCATACTCATACCCGTTCACAGCAGCATCCCCGCATGCACGCTCATACTAATGCCCGCTCGCACTCATCCACTCACTCGCACTCACATCCACTCGCTAGCATTCACATTTACGTTACCTTGCACTTACATCCACTCGCTGGCGTTACATCCTATTCACATCTACTCACTCGCACTCATTCTCCCTCAAACTCACCTCCATTCTCTCACACTCATCGATACTCGTACTCACATCTACTCACTCACATTCACACTCTTGTCCGCTCAAACTCACATCCACTTGCTCTTACTCATCTCTGTTCACAGCAACATCCACTCATGCACACTCACACCCATGCCCGTTCCCGCTCATCCACCCACTCACATTCGAATCCACTCGCTAGCTTTAAAACTTACGTTCCTTACACTTACATCCACTCGCCGGCGTTCCCTCACATTCACATTCACTCACTCGCACTAATTCTCCTCAAAACTCACCTCCGTTCCCTCGCACTCATACCTACTCCCACTCACATCTTCTTACTCGCATCCACCTTTTTGCCCGCTCAAACTCACATCCACTCACTAATACTCATCCTCGTTTACAGCAACATCCACTCATGTACGCTCACAATACATACCCACTCAACCACAACTCAGTTGCACTCACACTAACACTCACTCACATATTCTTAAATAATGAAGTAAATCGCACTCACGGCTGTGAGTGAGCCGATGGGAGTGTACTGAGTGAGTATGCAGACTTCTGTCTATAAAACGACATTGATCCATTTGAACATGGCGCTCTCGGCATGCCCGCTGCAGCTTGCGCAAATGATTTCACGCACCGACCACAGACGGCGCCACTGCTACCATGAAACGAGGCAATTGTTTAACGTGGCGTTGTTGAAGGTTTCGTTTGCCAAAAACCCGCTGCCCTAGTTGTCGCCTTTGTAAGCGGAAAATAACGGGCACGTCTCTGGCATGTGGTAGATGGCGGATGACATTGCCGTACACCGCCTGGTCGTCTTGTTAGACGTCACTAGGCCTCATGACCAACGTTCTCACGACAAGGTCGAGTGCACAGGATCTGCTAGCAAGGGCAGTTACTTTGAGCAGGAGGTTGAGATGGCAGCTGAATCTGTTGCACGTAGTCGCTCACATAATGTCGGTGCTTACGAGTGCTTACTTGGTAATTATTTACGAGATGACAGCGAGTGGGAAAATGTATTGCGCGAATTAAGATACGCAACGGGAGCCGCAGACGGGCTCCATTAACACTATCGCCCACTGTTCTTAAAAGCGGTGCTTAAGTGTCCCCTCTAATCCTGAGTATCAATTCGTTGGTTAATCCCTGCATGGTGTCTGCCTTGAGCGCGTGAGAATCTAGGCACTCTACGTGCACCTCAGCAGCATGGAGGGGAATAGAAGTAAGCTAGTACTTTTGGCTAGTTGATGCCACATAGCGAAAGATGACAGACTCGTAAAGACAGGACACAGTGACAGGCTTCGGCGACGTTAAGGCAATAGACGAAGAGAGCGGTTGGCGAAATTGCACGAACCTTCAAAGCAATCAAAACAATGTAATTTAGACCATTAGAAAAATTAATATACCGGAGAGAACCAAAATGAGATTAAAAGTAAAACTAAAGTACTTAAGAGCGAAGTTAACACCCACATATATTTCTCCCGACAAAGTTGCAATCACGCATCAGCCCAGTTCAAAAATTATCCCAATAATATATATTTGCCTGGCTCCGCATGTCTCTGTATGCTGGCCTGAGTAATAAGTAAACCGTGGAAGTGCGCTTTCTTCGACTACACTACCTCGATGCTTGTCCTCTCTCTGGGTTTATCAGAAAAGCTTGTGGTTACTAGAAATTCAAACTTTGGAACTGTGCTTAAGTTAGCACAGGTCTAAATTCTGCGATCATCATTTTATTATTTTCTCCTGTCAGTGTTGCTCTTCTGGGATAAACTAACGGCGACCACGCACAACAGAAGGATAAAACCTATTTAGGAGCAGCAGTTGGCAACAGCTGTCCTTGACCTCCCGATTGGACGTCTGTCTAGATTACATTGCGTAGTGTTCCGTGTTACTAAGCTGACCAAACACTGCAGTAAGCGAAGCCACTTCTAGTGTTTAACTACATTATGCAAGCCCGAGGCACCACAATTCTGTCGCTTTAATTTCGTCTTGCGCGTAGCTTCTTGTGCAGGCAAGAGCCTTCAACAGACTGTTTGTTTGTTCAGTTCAGTTCAGGCGTTCAGTCGTGTCCGACTCTTCGTGACCCTATGGACCATGTCACGCCACGCTTTCCGGTCTCTCACTATCTTCTTAACATCACATAGCTTCATCTGCAATGTCTCGAGAATGCCATCTAACCATCGCGTTCGCTGCCTACCCCTTCTCCGGCGACCCTCAACCTTTCCTAACATCAAATCTTTCTCCAGCGACTCCTCTCTTCTCATCAGATGACCAAAGTAGCTGAGCTTTAACTTTAGAATTTGACCCTCCAGTGAGCAGTCAGGGTTTATGGTCGACAATATCGACTGATTGTCGATATTGTTGTTTGTTTGTGTGATGGAGCAATTCTGTGCGTTGTTCTTTAACAGGGACCGTTCAAGAACAACGCACAGAACTCCTCCTTCATAAAAAAAAAAAAAATGTACCTACATAGCAAACGTGTGCTAGCCAATTATAAGAATTCTGCCGTTCGCATAGAAGACGGAAACCGAACGGTTCGAAAGCTAAGCAGAGCATAATAAGAAACAGCGCTTTGGCATATTTCTCAAGGAGTGGTGCTCAACAACAGCGCCCATGTTGTGAACCATTTATTGTGTCTCTTCCCTAGAAACAACTTTCTTTTTGATTTCTCGAATCTACAACAAAGTCTTTCGCTCGATTATGTGCACGTCGGGATACGCGTTGCAACGAAATGTGGCATCCACGCTTTGCTCGCCGTTTTCTCAATTCTTTACCAGAAACCAAGGCGTGCGTTGCTCGTTTTCATCGTCTGGTCCGTCACCACCTCACCAGCGAGTCTTGGCCCCGATTTGGTCTACAACTACAATACGAGCGGGAGCGTGAGTTTGATGCCTCCCTAAGTATAGTCCTCCTATATTATGTTCCAAAATCACTAAATATGTTTACCACGTATTCACGTTTGGAAGCTTTGCTTGAAATGTTTCTGTTAATCCTTAACGAAGAGAACGCAGTAAGATCCCACACATATATGTGCAACTCATCGTAGTGTGGTCTCATTGCATGAGGATTTTCTGTTATAAAGCTATAGAACACGATAAGCCAGCAATGAAAAAAAAAATACTATTTCGCTAACGAAACTAATCTTCTTGTGCGCAGGCGGAACGGTTCGTGCTGAACACTACAGTCCGACTTGCTATCGAAGCGGCCAAGGTTAGTGCTGATAACTAAGCTTGAAGGCAAAAAAAAAAAAAAAAAACACGTAAAAGCAATTGCGTTGAGGACCGTGCCTACTTCTAACATGTTGGTGTACTCATAACCTATAGCCCTGTACTGTCACAGTTAAGACAGATAACGTGTTGAAAAGCCTGTGCCGCGCAAGCATTTCCGCTCAAAGAAGCGAAGTAGAAAAGAAATTCATTTTGCATATACAGCTGGCACTGCCTTTATGGGCAGCCTCTATGCGCTACATTCCTTTTATCACACTACTTACAAACCGACTATAAGTATCACAAGAACCTCCCCTCGGAGGAAAAACTGTTCGCGAAAAAAAGGTGAACTCGTTTCTCTCATTTTCTACCGACATATTCTACTAGGAATTGGATATATACAGTCTCCCTAGGCGGCAATTTTTAGTGAGCTATAGCTCGGAAACACTGAATGGCAAAGATTTTATTTTGTCCCTTTTAAAGTGAAAGAAACAATGCAATCGCGGGGTGCTGCTTCTTTGGTCAAGCGCACAAAACTCTTCAGGCTTCGCCTTTTACTCCCTGCCCAAACGTCATCATCGGCGCCGTAATTAACTTCAAATTCTCATAAAACCACGCTTCCGTCGTATACATTTTTTTTTACCGTCTAGGATTGCAAATACCAGCCAGGGATTTTTCTGCTATTTATTTTCTCCCAAAGAAAATAAAGCCGTCAGGTGTTTAATTAAAACCTACATAGAGGGTCTCTTATCTTTTAAGAAGAGAATGGTGAAAGTGCTCCTATCATTTGCCCCTTATCGGCGTTCGTTGCAGTGTTACATATAATTACAATTGGTTTAGAGGAAAGGAAAGGCACAATATATGTCACACTTTCTCCGGCAAGTGCGTTTTGACTAAGGTGCCTCGATGCTTTTGCCTCCGCTTTCACGGTGGAGACACTGCTCTCTGCGATATGTTGGGTCCCACTCGCCCGTTCGGAAGCACTGCGCGCAATGGTGCGGCGGGTGGTTTCGACGACTACCGCTATCGTCCGAATTTTTGAGAATTTGGTGTTCAGTCAAGACAATGGTATCAAAGAGTGTTGCAGTTGCGAAACGAATTTAATTCCGTTAAAATCTGTCATATTTTGTGGTATTCTGCCAAGAAGCTTTTTGCCTTAAGAACAGTCTTTACATTCTGATATGTGTAGCATACCCCGCTACTCACTTGTGATAGTCATAATTTCGATTCCTTGGGACTTAGCGTGAACGTCTTTTTGCAGTGTAACAAAAGTATAGTCAGAGCATAAGAGCTGTTTTAAGAACATTTCGAGATAGGTACAGGAGCTCTCTCAAGAAGGTTTCAGACTAGTTTGAGATAGTGACAGGGACGTTCTCTAGATCCTGTGTATAGCATGCATGTTGTAATATAATATCCGAATAGCAGTAACATATTTTGTAAGTTTTTATTTATGAAGTGTTTGCGATGGTCATCAGTGGCTAGGTGCAATGTAACTTCAGCCGCGATGATTCGCCTTTTCTGCCCTCCAGTACGCATACTCAAACGAAGCTCCTCGTTCCGAGCTACTTTCTGCGCAATGCTATCAGAAGTATCCTGCTTTTTCGACAAGACCTGAGTCACATATCCTGATAAGTAGGCTCGAAAACGTGTCATGTTTTTGCAGCTGTCAAGCTATATCTCAGGCGAGGTGAGAAATTGTTGGTAAAGGCGCTCCCGCGACTTTTTCCTTTTCCACCTCTTTGTTCGTCATATTTTCGTCATTCTAGCCGGCGCTCTGCGAACTTGCGCTTTTAGCTGAAGTGATGGCTCCAAGGAGATCTAAGCGGCCAGGCAACACCTAAATTTAGCGAGGGTTTCTTCAGTAATCTGGCGAAGAAAGCGTTTCCCGGTAAAATGGCCGCATTAAATAGAGGCTTTAGCTACGAAGTGTGTGTCTGAAGCTCTCGTCGCTGTATTTTGTGCAGTTCAGAAAGGCACTCAGACTACCGCTCGCACCCACCTGCCCCTTCGATTTTTCTCACCCTACCTTACTAAGTTTTTTCTAATGATGCCAGTAGGTACTCCCCTTACCTATTTCACTATAAAAGAGATGGCGGAAGGTAAGAAAAAGGGCTTCCTTTTGTTGGCGCCAAAGGCCGTTGGGACGAGCAAAATTCGGCACGCGTACGTGTCTGCACTGAAATCTTGGGATTTCTCAATTTTCTTGCTCAGCTAAATTATTTTAACGGCAATGAAAGCTTCTCTGTCGCCTTCGTAGATACTTTCTTTCTGTGCGCTTTATGATTATAACTTGACTTTTCATCAATCTTTCACATATTTGCCCCGTCCGACGATTATAAAACAAGAGCGGATAGTTCCGAATAAGCAACATAGGCGGCAAGTTCTCCAGCTTCCTTCTGAGAGTTGTAGTAATTGAGCATGCCCGGGGCAACAATATTCAGAAAGTGTAGCAATCAGAGGCTTACTTTGTCAGGTATCTTGGTAACCCGCTCGCTTTCAGTGGTTTTCTTCATCACAAGATACGTTTACATTAACTCGACAAAAATCAAGTCTGGTCTCTTTTAGAGGGAAAGTGCAAAAACACAGATGAAGAGAGGACAAAACTAGTCACGTGTTTCCATCTAAAAAACCCTTTTTTTTTTTTCGAATAATCAACTCCGCACGCATTCTGTCTTGTTCATGTACAGCAGGCTATGTAAAAAAAAAAAAAGCATTATGCTAGAAAAGACAATATAGCAGTTTCAATCCCGCAAGCCACCGTACTGCCGATGCACGGCCAAGCGTCCCCATTCGGAGAAACTGTCTGAAAGATATTGTTACGAAAAGGCTACTAGAATAACTTGACAAAATATGACCCCCCGGATTCAGATTTGTCCTCTGCTGTTCAGACCGGAGAAGGACGGCTTGGAAGAAAAAATGACATTTGCTGCGTTGAAAATACCTCAGATATCGTACTGTAAGATATAGGGAACGGTTCGAATGAACGGTGGAAAAGTGGGTTTAAACTGCACAAAGATAGTTACATTTGCACGCTAGATCACCCTCCTCGCTGTTGGCACATTGGAGAAAAACGATCGCGGCGTTGTGAAAAGTCATTGTGCTCGAACAACAAATACAGCATATGTTTGTACGGAATTTACCAAGCCAACTACAACTGCTGCGTCATGTAAAGATCACACTTGAAACTGCCAGAGCATTACTGCTAAGAGAAAATAAAAAAATGCCATGTTTGTCGAGTTAATTCGCATTATTTTAGTCGCCGTACAACTGCGGAGAGCCCTCGCCGCAAGTATTGCTCGCTGCACGCAACTGTCGAGAGGGACCCAACATTCCGCCGGGAGGGGAAAACGGCGGCGAGGGGTGGTACAAAGGCTGTCCTCACCTTGGAAGCGCAGGCGAAAGCCATCGAGGCACCCTAGTTTGGACGGTACACCAGCGCTCATGTGACGTGGTGCTCCTTGGCGCACGTTCCAGTGTGGGATTGCAGATGGGAGCAACGCCAGACGAGAACTTATCTCGTGGAATCTCGCGGAATATGACATATCTCACGCACAGGATTTCGTTCCGTGATCCTAGAAATGTTTTCGCCTTAAAAATAAAATACCGTCATATTAGACCATAATGCCATCATGGTGGATAGATTAGGGCGCATATTAAATGATAAAACTAGTCAATAATGCTTCACGAGGGAAACGGGGATGGGGACATGCGGTGTGCCACCGAAAGATGAAAACATAGCGTGTCTCGATGAGCCTGCGCTGGAGAGGAGGGGTGCGAGAAAAAATTTATTGACAATGAAATGGTTTGGGAAGGGAGGTGCGTATGGTTGTGGAGCTGAGTGACCGACCCTATTCCGGGATGTCATTGGCCGCCGCCGCTACCCGAGCTCTCTGGACCAGGGCACGCTGGGCCTCCAGGTCAGAGCTGGACAGGGCTGTCTCCCAGCCCTCCCTAGTTAGCGGTTTTGTAACTTTTATTTTTGTATTTTTCTGGCAGGCCCACACCATATAGTACGCGGGCTACTGCATTCCCCCTCACAAGCTGTTTGCAGCACTTATGGAAGGTAACGGCAACCCGAGTCATCAGGATGGCGGACGCGCGCAGCATGATTGAGCTTCCGCCACCTTTCTATACCGTAGTCAACATGCACGTAGGAACGAAATCTCGTATTGTGCGCCATCGCGATTGGCACGGGGGGTCCCTACCTTTCGTAGTGGTGAAACCAGCTTGTGTAACGAATATAGGCACCCATAGGCTCTCTCGTGGAGCGCTCTTTCATCGTAGAACACCAGCCGCCAGCGCTTTTCCTTTCCCAACAATGTCTATAGAGCTTATTCACGTGACGTCATTGCAGCTTTACTGGCAACCATGACACGCACAAAGGAATTTTTTTTTTAGATTGATTTAGAGGAAGGAAAAGGCGCGGTAACTGCCTCACTTGTTTTCTGTGGACCCTGAACCGCGCCGTAAGGGAAGGGAGGAAGGTGGGAGTGAAAGTGGAAAGAGAGAAAGAGGAACTGTAGTGGAGGGCTACGGAGTAATTTCGACCACCTGGGGATCTTTAACGTGCACTGGCATCGCACAGCACACGGACACGGACACGCACAAAGCAATTTCGGAGGGGGAATAAAGATAGAGAGAGCCGGCCTACGGCAAATTATGGCATGGCGTCGGTGAAATCCCAGTTCTGGTTGGATGGCGTTCTAAACGGAGTCTCAAGTCGCCTACAAATGAACGGCGCGCAGCAGGGAGGATGTCTGTAGACTGGCGCCGACGCGTCGGAAACCATTGTGTGCTTTTAGTTTGGAACCGCCCAACGTTATGGCGTCTCCACTATACAGCGTTGTCCCAACTGCCGCCTGCTAAACCTGATAGTGAATAAGGTCTATAGATGGTGCTTCCACGTGATCCCAACTGCAAGGAGGGCAGGGAATATGGGGGATGCATACACGTACGTACAAGGGTGGTCAAATGTTCTCAGGCCACACGGTCTTCTTCAGGGCCGTATAGTGAGACAGCTACGACAGCCCCAAGCCTCAAATTATTTGTGCAGGGTAGAAGAAGCATTATAATAACCTCCGAGATAATTGATTGCTTTAATGGGATACAAAGTGCCAGAATGTGCCGACCAGAAGCAGAACCTGCGTCCTGGAAACTTTTAAGGCAAAAGCCTTTATTACCTCATCACTGTCGTCAGCAAGTGTGTCAACGCTTTTGCGGCGGCTCCGATTGGTCGACACGAAATGACGTCATGGAGGGCTCGACCAATTACAGAGCACCACCACAGTTTGCGCGAAAGCGTGCCTTATATGGCCATATGGCAATCAATGGTCAATTTATAAATAACAATCATTTAATTCATAACTACTAAGCACAAATTACTAATCAATGACTAAAACTAAATTATCACTAAATACGCTATAATGACTAATTATTTAGTATTTGCTAATTAATAAAATTGGTGCAGCTACTTAACTGGTTACTAATTATTGCCGCACACCCATGTAAAATAGACCACACAACAGCAAACGTGGAACAACTGCGATATCATCGCTGCCAAGCATAATTCACTGAATAAATGCACTCGCAGAATGTGAGAGTAGTCGCTCGCTTTACTCGTGGCAGCATTCATCGTTCATATGCAACAGTCGCGTAGCAGAATGCAGCACTCAGGCTTTCACCTTTCATGACTTTAGTCGCCAAAGTGTCCTCGAATGCTATTACTACACCTGTATGTGCGTCGCTAGATAAGGGAGCGGATAGATAGATGCGGTATCGGCGTACATCTGTCGAATACTGTTGTGCCGGTTGGGTTATCACACAGTAGCCCACCGTCAACAGGGTTGTGCCAAGAAGTTGGTTGCGTAGCGCTCGTCACCCGTTTCGTGAACGAGGGTTGTCAGCTCCATGGGTGGTAGCGATGAATTCGAGTCGGCGTAGGTGAGATGAAGGAAAAGCTTTATACACTATTTACAGGCATTTACACAACGAGTTCGGCTCTGGGGCCGGAAGCTAACATAGCCATACGCGACTGTTCTCGCGCAGCGACCGCCGGGGTGATTCCGCCGCGTCCGCTCTCTCAAGGGCGAACTGCTCCCGATGGATGCTAGTGACGAACTCGCACTCGGAGTCTCGAACGGAAGCACTTGAGTCTCCGTAATCGAGAAACCGTTGACGCTCAAATGGTCCAGTCCGACGGCAGCACTTTCGCAGGGCCAATGGGAGAGCTTGCTGCGCCCTTGCTTCAAATATGCCGCGGGGCGAGAGGGGGTCCACCGCCAGGGCCACGGCGCCGTGCTGTCTAGACGCTCAGCTCATGTTGAAACACGTCGCTTCTCTCCCTTTGGCACGGCTCGCCTCCAGTGCAATGGTGCTTTGCAGAGAAGTATCCGAATTTTGTGAAGGAGGCGTTCGCCAAAGACGTTTGGCGTCCGGCTGAATTTCTGGGCGGCTTTGGCCGGGCACAACAATACACTGCAGCGTACTCGAGATAGCGCCTCTGCACAGCAAACAGTTTGGTATGAGGTGCGATGCAGCATATGCAACACATTGTTGAGATTCGTACGACGCTGCATGCGTCGCCGAAGTGGCCAGATCATTATATGATGGACTTCTGCAGTTCTCTCGGCGTACTGTGCTGGAGAGATTCCAGTATGAGACAGACAGTCTTAGTCGCTAATTACCTGTCTACAATCCGCTACGGTAGCCCAATGAATAGGGCGCTCGGTTACCGAATGCGAAGACGGGGGATCAAATCCTCGGTTTGATCCCGACCGACGGCGGCTGCTTTCGATGAAGATGAAACAAGGAGGCGTCCATGCGCTGTGCGATGTCAGCGCATGTTAAATATCCGGTTGGTGGTTGATCCTGGCCCTACGGGTCTGGGACTTGTACGTCACTGCCTTTTGCGGCGTGTTGTTGTTGTTGTTGTTGTTGTTGTGGCTGTAGGAAGAAGGAAAAGAAAATGAACGGGACTGCTACTTGCTCTGTACCTGAACCACCTCCGCTGCATCGTGCGGACAGAAGAGAAAACAGATAAGAAAGAAAAAGAAGAGGAAGAGAAAGACGCGGCCGCAAGACGCAGCCGTCGTCCACCACCGAAGCTGTGGCGGGTGCAATGACGGCCTACAACAGATAAAACTCGATGGCAGGCTAACCACCGCCGCGAGTGGCGGTGACCTACCTGTCCAAGCCCGATCAGGGCCAGGATCACTCACCCTTCACCACCTCCTCCTTGCGGCGGGAGCTAGCCTGCCACCATACTTTGTTGTAGTACAGTTGTAGGCCGTCATTGCACCCGCCACCGTTTCGGTGGTGGACGATGGCTGTTGCGACGCGCGTCTTTCTCCTTGTCCTTTTTCTTTCTTCTCCCGAGGCAGCTTAGGCGGCTCAGCTACAGAGCCAGTAGCAGGCCCCTGCATTTTCTTTTAATTCTTCCTTCAGTCGCAACAACAATGTTAAAAATCCCCAGGTGGTCACAATTACTCGTTAGCCCTTCACTTTCAACTTTCACTCCCACCTCTCTCCCTTCACTTACCCTGCCGGGGTGGCGCAGTGGTTACGGCGCTCGACTACTGTTCCCAAGGACGCGGGATCGAATCCCGGCCTCGGGGTAGCTTTTCGATGGAGGCGAAAAGCAAGGCGCCCGTGTGCGATGTCAGTGCACGTTAAAGAACCCCAGGTGGTCGAAATTTCTGGAGTCCTGCACTACGGCGTCTGTCGTAGTCTAAGTCGCTTTGGGACGTTAAACCCCGCAAACCAAACCAAACCTAAAAATCCCCAGGTGGTCACAATTACTCGTTAGCCCTTCACTTTCAACTTTCACTCCCACCTCCGTCCCTTCCCTTACGGCGTAGGTCAGGCTTCCGCGGAACAATGTGACAGATACAGTGCCTTTTCCTGTGAAGCAATTGGTATTATTATAAAAATCCCGACCCGTTACCTCATTGGTTAATACGCGCGGCTATTCCAGGGTTCGAACCTGACCGCTGTCGCCGCGTTTCTATGGAGGAGAAACGTAGAGACATCTGAGCGCACGTTAAATATCCCAAGGTTATCGAAATTCGTGGGCAGCTCTCCACTACGGCACACCTTTCTCTCTCTTCTCTTTCAATTCCACCTTTCTCCCTGTCAAAAGGAACCTCAAGCAAAAAAGATGGCGGAAGCCCGTTCAGACACGGACCTCCCATCTAATTGTTTAACAGTGCAGAAAGTCGATGCCAATTGTAAACGCTACGTCAAAGAGCTTGAGGATAATGTTGAAAGCATGTTTCTAAACTACCATTCGCGAATTATGAACCGATAAGAATCCATTTTACCCCTCTCTACCCCGCCCCCAGCACAGGTTATTCAACCCCCCCCCCCCCCCCCCCAACTGGGGTGGCGCAGTGGTTACGGCGCTCGACTACTGTTCCCAAGGACGCGGGATCGAATCCGGTTCTCCCACCCCGACTCTAATTGAGGTACTAGAGAGGTAAATTTCGTCTCGCGTTCATCTCTACTCCAAGGTACTCGTAAAGTGACCAAACCTTAATCTGGCGCACACTGATGAATACTCTACTCCGGCTTTCGCCCGACAGTGTATGTTGGAAGGTATATTGATCAGCGTTAAGTTCGTTTTACTCCCATCCATTGCATCATGCTTATGTCCGCCAGTCCTATCCTGCTATTTTGGACTAGGAATGACACTACGAGTGACAGTATACTTACAGAGCCTCATTTCGCTTTTCTCTCTGCGCGCCACGCAGTTCTACGTGTTGTACCGTTTCGCTCACCTCTACTGGAAATTGGGCGTCGAGCAGCGGCCTATCGTTGTCGAAGGTGCAGCCGACGGCCATTCTTCCGCTGGCTCCCTCCGCCTAGGCGCGGATGTGTCAGACGTGAAGCTGGGTTCGGCGCATTTTAGACGGCGCATCCCGTATGGCGCCGACCCCCGAACCATCTCGACCATCGCAGTCAGCCCTGGCGACTTCAGTACCGATCATCTGCGCCATGGACAGCACCAGCCGCCGGGCGGCATATTCGACTTCTTGGGCTGGGAAGCGGCGCCACTCTACGACCCGTACAGCCTCGAGGGCACTGCCAGCCGTCATCGTACTGCTGGCCGTAGTGCGAGCGGCGAAGCGTCTGTGGTAGCGTCGGACGTCGATCTCGACGCCACCTACGAGTCGCACGTGGTCAGAGCTGACAGGAGTCCACAGAAGGCACAGTCGGAGCGCGGCTGCCAATCACGACATTCGACGAAGGCGGCCATCGATGGCACTGTGGTATCCGGGGAACGTGCGCCCCCAGAGCATAGGTCCGGTCGCCGACTGTCCATCCTGGCTCCAACGGACGCCCACAGGCCAGGCACCCAACCGGTGAAGGAGAAAGCAGCGTTGGCCAGTAACGATTCACCTGTGCTGTCCGGATCTGTGCGCTCCATTCTACGCCATTCGGACGCGTCTCCGCGACGCCAGCGCCAGTCAGCTGAGCAAGAGGTCAGTACTCGTGACTATGCTGCAGTCCCTCCGTCAACCGATACCACGCGCCTAGCAGAGGTTACGGATGACACTTCTAGGCTACGCCGACTGCGCCGAAATCGCCAGGGCTCTTCGCCGCCCAAGGCGATCGGCAAAACCGCGCAAGTCTCTACAACTACGTCGATGCAAGAGAACTTGTCGACAACAACGACTCGGGCGATATCGGCAATGCGAGAGAGGAAGTCGATTAGGGCTTTGTCCAAGGAGGGAAAATTCTCCCCCAAGTCGCCCAAGAAGGGATCTCCGTCCAAGCTGTCACCTTCAACCGAAATAAACAGGTCATAAACGGATGGCTCTGACAAGTTCAAATTAAAATGTTGGCGATCACTCACTTGACGAAAATAGGGACGGTATTTTGTAACGAAATGCAGTCAGCACATGTAAATGTTACCATGCTTAGGTATAACAACAGCCCCGCTTATATTATTGCTTTCTGCCGTGTAGCTCTACCTCTCTTTCATTCAATCATTTGTATACCTGTTATACATAAATGCATTTTTTTTTGTCTGCCAGTAAATGAAAATGGGTCCAGCGTGATGGCGCGTTTCTGATCAGGAAAACAAGTAAAACCTACTTCCCATTTTGCGTCAGCAGCCTAGAGGAAGTGTGCAGCTGCCTACAGACTTAACACGAATGACGGAAAGTGGGGCCGGGACTGCCGTCAGCGCCGCGAAGTGATAGTCATCGGGTGCAAGATAATGATTTCGATATGTTTACGACTGCTAACGATAGCTGACGTGCTCATCGCTTTCAAAGTTTTTTTCAGCGGTGCCCGATCGCCGCGTACACGCACGCTCATTACGTAAGCGTTTCTTTCCCTCTTAACGCGGAGGCGGCATCCCACGCCCGGGCCATGCGTTACATACACAGATGCCTCCCACCACCCCCGTCGCCCCGCTATGGTTGCGGTTGCATTGGCACCGCACCGAAACTGGCACACCGCCTGCAGCGTCCTCAACGCCGCAACTGTTACCACCGCGGAAGAGGTCGCCATCGCGTTAGCTCTGACCGACCCCTCCACCAAAGTAGTCGTTAGCGATTCCCAACAAGCAAATCGTAACTTCGATGCAGGTCGTATATCCCGACAATCACACACTATCCTCCGATCTCTCCCCTTACCGTCTACACCTGGTCTTCTCATATGGACCCCAGCTCATGACGCACTCAGCGGGAACGCACAGGCGCATGCTCTAGCCCGAGAACTCAGCTACCGGGCGGAGCACCCTCCTCAGCCTGCCGCTTCCTCTGACACTCCCCAAGGAACTCATCCACGCCTTGTTACGTACACGGACATCCTCCAGCATTATCGGCTCGAACGGTGTCTATACCCCCCTGTACCCGGGAACTATCCCGGCGCGAGGCCGTCCATTGGCGCAAAATACAAACAGGAACCTTTCCCAACCCATGGCTATATAGCAAAATTTTCCTAAATCTTATTGCACCTGGCTGCAAACACTGCTCACAACCGGCCACATTCATTCACATGGTGTGGTCATGTATACGACACAACGCAGACATTACAGCTACAATGGATGCGTGGGAGTCCCTCCTGCGTACCACCGAGCTCGCCCAACAGCGCCAGCTCATTTTGCGCGCATTGGAGGCCGCACAGTCCCAAGGGATCCCTGCTGACCTTCTCTAAGCAGTGCAACCAGTTTTTCGGCTAGTTCCCCTTCTTTGGGAGTAAATAAAGAGCTTATCATCATCATCATGCGTTGCAGTTTTTTACCGCGGGAATCCTAAATTGCGCGCTAAGCTACCGCAGCTCGCGCGCATCGCGAGTTTCGTGGGAGTGCTGCGGATCTAACAAAAAAACTATTCTGGTGAATTCCGCAGGAAGTCACAGGTATTGTGGCCTAATCAAGAAAAAAGAAGCAAGCAGCAAGGCAAAAATTTGGAGGACGCTTAAGCTTCGCCTTTAAGAATGGAACGCGATAGCACAAGAGACACCGTAGTGCGCCCGGCACTGGTAGACGCAACCGCTTTCATTACACGTCTCATGAGCGAGCTCATGTTCCGACGCTTCATGTCCTAGTGGTGACGTCATCGCTTTCCCTAGCGGCCTCTGCGAGGGAACCTTTCGGCTCCAGTTCGCGCGTACAAGCGTTCCTTCGCTTACAATGCGGCTGAGGCGTGCACTGAGAAGGGAGGCTCTGTTTCCATCAACTTGCTATATACTCACTTTTTATTTATTAATCCTTCCGGGACGTAGAAGCGCTGCCAGCCACCTCGCCGAAAAGCGCGGGCCTCAAGTTGCAGTCGTAGTTCGTCGGCAACATCGTTGCCGATCCGAGCCGGCGCGATGAAGATCTCAGAGCCATGCCTTGTCTATCTTATTCGGTGCACCACACGCTGGTGGAAATACGTGCACGCCAAGCGAAGAGGAAGTACAGCGGAAAAGTAATTTGCCACTCGCTTAACTGCGTGTTCTGTAATTCTCTAATTTACATGCTCATAATTATTACTATACGCCACAATACACTTCTCTAAGGGACATTTCTGAGACAACACCGCAATCAATAGATCGGCTTCGTCAATTTCAAACCATCCAGCTGGCGTGGAGGAGTAGTTAGCGTGCTCGTCTCGCACCTCGAGGGCCCACGTTCGATTCCTCAGGTCGGCGATTTTTCCTACTCGTTTTTATTTAATAATGCTTCTGGGAGTTTTCGCTCACGACCAACGCTGGAAAACGCGGGACGGCGGCCGCCGACGACGACACCGACTTTTCTGCGACACGGGGCCCTTAACGCTACCGCGTTGAAACGAGCTAGAACAGCCGTGTTAAGGTGGGATAAGAGTTAAAGCTATCGCATGAAGTTATGCAGTGCGCAGCTGCGGCAGCTTAGCGCCCACTTTCGGGGCTTTTGGGTTCCCGAGGTCGGAAAGCTGCAATGCGTTCCCAGCACGTGCGAGGCCACAAGGCGAGCAAACGCGGAGAAACGCCTACGTAACGAGCATGCTATAAAAAGCAATTAAAGCGAACTGCGCACCAGCTATCAGCCACCGTAAACGTGAAAGGAGCATTATTTCGCGCGGACCCGATGAATGTCGCTTCGCGGCGCTGACGGCAGTCCAAGCCAGGCTTTCCGTCACTCGTGTTAAGTCTGCGGATGGCTGTACAGGACTCTAATGACAGCTTATTATGCTCACCGTAGTCGACACCAACTGTGGATGATTTTCTTTTTATCGGTTGGATTGTTAAGCTTTGAAAGTTCTGAGCTTGCAGCCGCGAGAACTGTTTGTTGACTGCGAAGCAATACTCTTAAATCGGTGCTAAATTTCGCGCAATTATATCGTGTCTAACTTCGCACTGAAGAGTGAAACGGCTGATCGTGTTCATATCTTGGTCGAATATTAGGATCAGGGCGAATTGTTCTTTAACTATGAAGTCTCTAGGAAAGCTCTTTCCTTTACTGCCGTATCGCTGCGCTTGGCTGGATGCCAATGGGTGCTCATATTATTAAAGTTTCCCTATTATGGCCACAATAATGGCGATTAGAGCTCGTCACAGTTCAACGCCTAAAGAGAGTTATAGGCACGGTCTCTCAGTACGTAGTGAGCTTGGTCTTTCTAATGTTTTCTCCAGCCTAATTAGTCCGCATCGTGTCGTCTTCGGTATTGTTCATGTCTAAGCCCGTAATTTTAAGTTTGTTTCGTGCGAGTTCTCTATTTGGCGGCTTTTCAAACCTTATTATTTCTGCCATCGCAGGGATTTGAGAAGTTTTAAGTCAAACACCCCATATTGGCGAATAATTTGGGATAACGTTTTACACATTATTAAACGCTTTCTTGGTGCATGTAGCTTTACTCCTGTATTGACGCATTCAATACGACACCGGATTACGGTTGCTTGGTTTCTTTGCTATAAATGCCATAAAACTTTGCGTTTTAACCTCTGGGGTCAAATTGGCATGTACAAGCCGTGAATTTTGAGCAATCTTGTTGCTTAAGGTGCCATGCTTTCTTTCCTGCCGTGCCTAACACGTAGCTCAATATATTCAAAACTGCTTGAAAGCGATGGTGCGTTTGGGATTATTTTGCGGGCAGCTTTTATTCCGGAGGGATTTGTTAATGAATTCAGCAGCGACTCTGTGCAGATGGTTCTGGTGATAAGAAACACTGCTTCTTCTTTTTTTTTTTTTTTTTTAGAGTTAGCTTTGCTTCATTTCATTACTTCTTAAGTTGACATCACCTCTCAGTAAATGTGGTTGACACAAAGTTCTGCTGTGAGGTTCTGTGGCATCAGCAAGCAATAACCAACTTTCTGCCGGGCAGGAACGCAGATACGAATAAAAGGCCTTATCCCCGGAATCCTAATGTATTTTCCAGTTTCGACTGCGACCGTTCCTTTCATGTATGGTTCAAGTAACAACGCATCGCTACTTTTGAGTCTGGCTGATGTGAACGAAGCGTGACTCCTCTCACTAAGCCCAGAGTCGTAGAGGCGACATAAGTAAAATTTGGTGAAATCTTACTGGTATGGTGTGATCGGCGATTCGGCTCGCCTTCTTGGCATCATCATAGTCTTTTTGCTCTATTTGACCGGCTTCTTCCTCTTTTCTCTGTATCCGTCTTCTTCTTCTCGGCGTCTTCAGAATTTCTTTCCTCAGTTTTGCCGGCTTCTTATTGTTCTCCTCCCTCTTCTCTCTTCTAATCTCCTTCTTTTCTATTGTGTTTAGGAGCAACCACTTGCCATGGTTACGGTGCACGCGCAGTAGGGACTAGCGACGCTTACCTCAAATGCGCCGCTGAATAGCCTAGCGTAACTTTCTCTACATAGGCCGAGATTCGCTCTGGCCTTGTGCACGGCCTACACGTCTCGTCAATGCACAAAGAAAACTTGGCAACTACCGCAGCTGGAGCAATGGGTCCTGCTGCAGTAGAGATGGCATAGGAAAAAAATCCAGCTGCGAAGCTTTGCACGACCAGGGACGGTGGAACAGCTGTCGTGACAAGATTCCAGCGATAATTTGAAGAGAGGGATTATCAAAGACTTCAGAATGAATTCGGGTCAGGAGGGAGAGCGTGTGAGTGTGCCGTCAGTAACCCACAGCTTCAAGGAGATGTAGCTGCTACTTCAGGAGAATAGCAGAAGATAGGATAGTTTTCCATAGTTTAAGTTTGCTGACTTCGCCTTCTTTCTTTTTTTTCCTCGATATTTTGGCTTTTCCTCAGACCTTCTGTTTGTAAGTTTCTTTTTTCTTCTTCTGGTCCTCTTTTTTTTTTTTTTGTAGTCATGGAACGTTTTCTTCTTTTTCGTATTATATATAAACAGGCACTTGTAGTGTGCTCTTCACCAGTGTGGATCTCTTTGCGTATTCTTTATTGTGTATGTGATGAACAATGCAGCACTAGCAGTTCAGGGAGTTTGCACTCAGATATGGAGCTCAAACTTAATAGCAACTTGACGCCGCTATGCGACGGAAGGTACCCAGGGCGGGCACTTAAGTTTGAAGCCCTTAACTTAACCTTAACCCCTTTAAGAACTTCAATTGCGGTTGAACAAAGCACAGCGTTCCTCTAAAGGTTAAGGTTTAGCCGAAACCTGTTTAACTTTGCTTCTGTAAGGGGACGAGTATACAAGCAGTGGAACGCAGCATCCAGGAAGGCACGCACGTGCGCAAACCGAGCGCAGTGACAAAGAACATTCCCGTTCCTCTCATCGCATCCAGTCGCCTTTACTGCAAAACTTATAACAGTAAATAAAGAAATACCAGTAACGCCATTTTGCAAATATCAAAGACGAAAAAACCAAGTCAGCGAGCTTTCAAACAAGATTTTTTGAAGTTTAACTTTTCAAGACCGCATAAAGGATTAAAAGGTCACCTTGAGTAGTGACAGCCTCCAAATGCAAAATATAATTTTAGCTTCTAATAATAATAAATCACGGGGACGAATGCGTTTTATCATTGTCTCACTGCAGCCCGGCCTTTACCATCGCCGGTCTAGATATGCGTAAACTTGAGACGTCATACTCTCAGCTGACCGCTAACGCTTGATATGTCACCTGCCAACTGCGCAATTGCCAAATCGGCCAAGAAATTATGCTTTGTCGACAGGTTGATGCCGTCGCATGACGGCACACACACACCTCTTCAGTTACACGTGCGGTGGCGTCAAGTTAGCACCCTCTGGACCTGCCAGAGCACCTGCTAACTTTGACATGTCGCATATTCTCGAGGGCACACCTTGCTTAAAAATCAGCGCTCGACTATGACGCCTCCCGAATCCTACCTGCCAGGGCACCTACCATCCATTGTCATTTTCACATTTATTCCAGAAAAAGGAAACATGTTGTCGAAGATAACATGGCAAAAGGCACACCACCTGACGACGCTACCCGGATGTCAAGCGGCACCACAGAAATCATTTTTATGATGTGACACAAATTCCCTTTTTTTGCATAAATAAAAAAGGACAGATTTATGTGACGGCTTGTGCACGTACACGAGGCCGCGGACGCCGGTCAGTGACTCATGGACACTGCTGACCGCGCCATACCGGCGCCGAGAGGACCAATTCTATAGGCATGCCCATATTTGGTACCACGGGACGAAAATCACCATATATGGACAGCCACCAACTACTCCCGACCTATGAAAGGGCGAAACGGCAAACTCCGTGGGGAAGCTAACAAAAGCAGCCGGTGGCTGCTGAAACAGGTCAACCCGTGAAAAGGAGGCATAACAATGCAGCGAGAGGGCTTAAAAAAAGGAGGCGAACGGGAGAGCGGGGACAGGGTCGCAGGCAGCGGGCTAGACGGTCGAACAGAAGACTAGTAGGGCAGAACACTGGGGCTGCGCCACGACCTGCGAGTCCGGCGTCTAGCCGCCATTCATGTGCGGCCCCTGCCATGCTGCCTCCACGTCTGGCAGCTCATACCGGTATAAACTGAAAGTTGTACAGGCCTACGCACCTACATGTAGTCGTGATGACCAGGCAGTTGAAAAATTCTATTGAGAGGTAGAATTGACAATGCGGAAAGGAAAGACGCAGTATACTGTACTAATGGGCGACTTCAATACCAAGGTAGGAAAAAAGCAGGCAAGAGACCAGGCATTGGATGTTCTAGGAATAGCAGCGCGGAGTTACTAGTTGAGTTTGAAGAGCGCAATAATTTAAAAGCCATGAACCCCTTCTTCAGCATACGAAAGAACCGGAAGTGGACATGGAAACGTGCTAACGGGGAGACTAAAAATTAAATTGACTTCATAACGTGTTCTAATCCCGCCGTTATGCAGGATGTAAGGTAATCGGGAAGGTCCGATGCAATGGCCACAGGATGTTAAGGTCTCGAATTAGTCTAAACCTGAAGAGGGAGCAAGACATATTAGTAAGAAAGAAGTTCATCAAAGAATTAGCGGCGAGGAGGAGGGCAGAAGAGTTCAGCATCTCACTACAGAATAGATATTTAGCTCTAACCGAGGATGACGACATTAGCCTAGAAGCAATGAACAATAATTTTGTAGATATCACGGTAAGCTGCCTAAGGAGACGAAAGGTTTGATTAAGAAACGCCATAGTATGAAAGATTCCAATCCAGCAGACCAGATATAATTGGCAGAGATAACAAAGCTAATCAATAAGCGAAAAATGGCCGATATAATGAGGTATAACATGAAGAAAATTGAGCCTGATGTAAAGAACGGGGGAAGACTTAAAGCGACGAAGAAGAAATTAGGCCTATTCAAAAATCAGATGTATGCGCTAAGGGACAAGACGGGCAATGTCATCACGAATATGGACAAGATAGTCCAAGTAGCCGAGAAGTTCTATACTATCTCTACAGTAGCCAAGGGTGTCAGGACAGTAATGAGATTGGCGGTATGTAAATGCAGTCAGACGTTCCGCCAGTGACGAAGACGAAGTTAAGAAAGCATTACAAGGTATGGAAAGGGGGCAAGCACCTGGAGAAGGTCAGGTAACTATACATTTGTTGAAGGACAGGGGGATATCGTGGTAGAAAAACTGGTCACCCTGTATACGCAGTGCGTGTGTCATCGACGGTACCGGAGCCATAGAAGAACGCAAAGATTATCTTAATTCATAAGAAAGGGGACGCTAAGGAATTGAAAACACACAGACCAATCAGCTAACTCTGTTAGGTATAAGGTATTTACCAAGGTAATCGCTAACAGAATATGGACAACTTTAGACTGCAACCAAGCAAAAGATTAAGCAGGTTTTCGGAAAGGGTACTCTACAATCGATCATATCCATACCGTCAAGCAGGCGATAGAAAAATGCTCGGAATATAACCAGCCCTCATACATAGCATTCATTCATTACGAAAAAGCATTTGACTCAGTAGAAACCTTGCAGGCATTGTGAAATAAGGGTGTAGACGAGCAGTACTGGAAAGTGCTGGAAGATAGTTCTGCATAAAGAAAGTAACAAAATTTCTATGAAGAAAGGTGTTAGACATGGAGACACGGTCTCCCCAGTACTTCCCAGGACAACGTTCCTGTCAGCGTCCCCCAGCATAATCAACCTGCACCTGCTCCAAGAAGGCCATCGCGATTACGAAGGCCGCAACAGAAATTGGCTTATGACCGGAACTTTGAACAAGTGCCATAGCCTGTGCTCCGAACAGTTTAGGTCCCTTCTACAGTGTGATGTGTATGATTTCTTTAGTAAACAAGGGAGGATGTATCGTAGCAAATGTGGCACGAGCCACGCGTCGATAAAGCGCGTGACATCAACAAGGTGCGTTCCACGCACAGGAAGCACACCCTCTTCCAGTTGCGGCATATAAGCAATTGATGAATAAACCTGCGTCTGGTTGTTCCCCTTGCTCACGGCCTGCCATGTCCTGTCTGCGTTCCTCGACGATACACTATTCACAGCTAGCTTAAAAGAACTATTCAGTGACTTGGGATGGGAGCAGTTAGGGATAAGAGCAGATGGAAAATACATCAGTAATCTGCGATTTGCTGATGGCATTGCCTTGCTAAGTAACTCAGTGGATGAATTGCAAAGAATGATTAATGCTTTAGGCAGGAAAAGTAGAGAGGTAGGCTAGAAAAGCAATATGCAGAAGACTAAGGTAATGTTCAACAGCCTAGGAAAGGAACAGCAGTTTACGTTAGGTAGCGAAGCACTGGAAGTAGTAGGCGAATATATCTATACTTAGGAGAGGTAGTAAACGCAGATCCGGATCATGAAAGGGAAGTAACAAAGAGATTAAGATTGGGATGGAGCGCATTTGGCAATCACTCGCAGATTATAACTAGCAGCTTACCACTATCGCTCAAGAGGAAAGTATCCAACAGTTGTACCTTACCTGTGCTTACCTATGGGGTTGAAACGTGGAGGCTAACAAAGAGCTTTCTTTTTAAGTTGAGGACAACGCTGAGGGGTATGGAAAGAAAAATGGTAGGGGTAACATTACGAGATAGAAAACGTGCAGAGTGGTTTAGAGAAATAACTCAAGTCACTGACATTCTAGTCGAAATCAAGAAGAAGAAATAGGCAAGTCCGGACTTGTAGTGCGATGAGAGGATAAGGGATGGTCGCTTAGGGTAATATGGATTTCAATGGAAGAAGAGTGTAGCAGGGGGCGGCAGGAGGTTAGATGGGCGGATGAGGTTAAGAAGTTCACGGGGGTCAAGTGAATGCAGCTAGCACAGGACCGGGTTAATTGGACGGATAAGGTGGTGGCCTTCGCCTTGCAGTGGGTATAATCAGGCTGATGATGATGATGGGATTTCATCATTCAGGGCTCACCTATTAGCATTTCTTTAACTCTATATATTTGCAATTAGAGGAAGTGCTGTGTGCAATGTGCATGAGAATGCGCTGCTGATTAATCAATTCAAGAATCCGCCATGTCAACCTCTGAAGACCAGATTTTTGAACAAAATTCCTTTATTGATATGCAGGTTGTGACGGAATTGCTCTCATGGTGTCACGCGATCCACCTGTCAATCAGCGATTAGCGATCAAGATATTAGGTCATGTAACTTGATCGCAGACGAGTCGGGAGGTTGGTGACTTGACTAGGTACTGGGACATCTGTTGTCCAATCAAGGAATTTTGTGACACACGCTTTTTCTCGTAATGTAGACTCTTTCTATCATTTAAAATATGCGTTCGGAGACAAGAGTAGGGAAATGACTAATTAGTGGCTTGCCATTGCATGCATATGAATGTAGCCAACAGCTCCTGAAATAAAAGAAAACATAGAGGAGCGTTTTTATTTGTGGTGTTAATAAATTCAGTTCAGTTCAGTTCAGTCGTCCAGTCGTGTCCGACTCTTCGTGACCATATCACGCCACACTTTCCAGTCTCTCACTATCTTCCTAACATCACATAACTTCATCTGCAGCGCCTCGAGGATGCCATCTAACAATCGCGTTCGCTGCCTACCCCTTCTCCGGTGTTAATACGAATTATTAATGCGATCACTTTATAGTTCCATCTGGGAGGATCGCGAAATCAAGCCGTCTATGCATACCAAAGAAAATTCCCAATTTCATTTGCACTCCCACCCTATCCCCCTACGCTTTTTTTTCCTATTTACCGTTATTTGCAGCCCCTCGCTTACCCTATAGCTTACTGTACCGTTGAGAGAACGGAATTTGCTACTATTTTTCGGCGGTCTGATGGCCTCGTGATAAGAGATGGTTCATAATTACTTCAAAATGTATAACATACTATATTTAAATTCTTATATTCCTTTATTGCTTTTCGGCCTTGACGCCCTATGTACCCTTATTTGAGCTAGTTGGCACGTGCTGGCCTTTGAAGGAACGAAGAAGAAAACGAGGGACGAAGGCGACACCATGTCGTTCCTGTTTCGCTGCGTTCAATCGGGTACCACAGTGGTTTTCCTGACCGGGGGATGCTTCGTAAGTCGACATCTTTTCCCCTTGAATTCACAAATGCAGCCTACAGTAGTATAGCTGCCTTTGTAATGCTCCGCTGATACACCAGTACAGTGGCCCTTGTCAGAGCCAGACCACCGAAGACCTAAGTTCTGAGCCACTAGAAATGCGTCTAATTAAGGATCCGGTATAGATAATATGAGAAATCAGCTTGGCAGCTCCTATACCGCTTCGCTGGTGCTTGAAGAGTAAGGCCAACAATATGTAGATATTCTTGTACTTCTGCATTATCTTGGGGCCTGATATTTGATTAAATTCTGTTGCTCAGCAGGCCGATAGCATACAAAATGCCAGAGGAGTCAACAGTGGGCGTTGGCTCTATCCTCAGAAAAAAAAAAAAAAGTTTGTGTACGCGCGTTCTCAGACTCACGTTAAGCTATTCTGCAACAGGGTCAATGAGAGCCACAGTTAAGCATAGTGCTAATTCTTGACCACTGAAAATGCTCGGACATGGTGCTAGCGGACAAGACGCACATTGAAGGTAGAGGGACAAGACACGCGCCAGTCCTGTCCCGCTAGTCCTGCTGTTCCAGTCCGCTAGTTTTGGCCTAGCGTGTGTCCTGTACTTCTACATTCAGTGTGCGCCTATTTTGTGCGCTAGCACGTCTGAATTTGTTCAATAACTAGTCCAATTAAGAGCATCGACGCTACTCATATAAATTAACTATTTACCTCAATAAGAAAGAAACGATCGCGTATACCGCACGGTAGCAAGCGAGATTCCTATGACATAAGCGCTTCCGTATTTCCGCTCGCAGAATATTAACAACAACACGTGTGCGTTATATGAATGTTTTTGCATGTTTCAAGCGCAAACAGACTAAGAGGGAAACGTGAGCAACAAGATTGAATAGTCAAATACGCTTGACCGGGCATGGCACACCCTGCAAGCAGCAATTAGGCATTTTGAAAAAAAAAAAAAAATGGGATTAAATACTTCGCATATGTTTGCGACATGAAGTTTGTAACATCGGTTTTATCCTCAGGAGCTCGATTTCACAGAGAAGCATGCAACTAGCCTGCTGTTGAAAGGGCCAGAAAGGGAAATAAACAAAGGGTCTCTGTAAGCCTCGAGGTCAGACACTTCGCCGTTTCTTAGTGAAGCTCTGTTTGCGTATACCGCAATCACTTGCTGTGGGAAGTTACTTGGCGAAGTGCGTAACTTCACTTCGTGTAAGAATACATGAACATCACTAAACAGCGGGATGTTGGGGCAGCTGCACCGTTTCATCATTGTCATCCTCACACACACGTTACGTGAAGTTGGCCCTAGCACTTAACCAAGCGCAAGAACCCAACAATAACATAAAAAAAAAACAGTTTATTGGATATACACCATATGAATCCCATTACTTTTGTCAGCTACGATGCCACTTCTAGCTATATGGGCATTAACTGCTGGCAAATCGACAGCGAGCGCAGAAAAAGAAAGCGACCATAATATGCAATAAGAGAACTTTTACCCCACAGAATGACCGCCCCATCTCGCCGAAGAGGGAATAATTTATTCATAAAAAAATATTTGATAAAAGCAACCTAGATCTCCGTTCTGTAACAAACATCGAAAAAAGTCCACCGTAGCTTAAATAATAAAAACAAAAAATGCAACTCTCTTACTACTTTCTAAAGCCCGGTCTAGCGTAACAATGACAGTTGGGCTACGCTATACTTAGGGGTTGCTCACAGTGAAAATTGTTTAATAACATTGCCGTTGGATTCTTGTGGAAGGTAGAGTGAGAGATCGGGAATCACGTGGTCTGTGTGCTTCCGGCCGCGATTAATAGCCGCTTAACCGCCGCATCGCTCGGGAAATCCCACTCTCTCGTGTCGCTTAGGTATCGCGCACTATCTGCTCAAATCGAGTGATGATATTGAACGAACAGCGCTTCGCTAGCAGACTGTCTAGAGTGTGAGTTTCGAGATCAACAAAGGCCTGCAAAGTGCTGCAGTTACGCCTAAAACGCAAAACTGCACGTTATATCACTTCGTGCATGGCTCCCACATTTCGTTCATTTTTTAATGCGAAAGCATTACTTTGTTATGTTCACAGATTTCTGTCCGCACACCGCGTCCGCACACCGCGTCAGCAAAATCGCATCCGCAGCACTTGAGTAATTGAGAAGTTGTAGAGGTTAATGAGTGGTGTAAATTATAGGCAGAACACGCAAAATCAGGTCCGCAGCAGTTGTAATTCAGAGGTAGTAGAGATTAATGAGTGGTGTCAATCAATAGAGGGTGACGTAATGTTGTGTTCGAATACATAATGAGGCTAATGGGTTTATTAGATAAATAAGTAGAGGCAAAAGATGTAAAAGTAAAGGCGAAAATGGTCTCATTAGCCAGTGGGTTGGCGCCACATTTGAATGTACCAAATACTAAAATAGTTAATTAAATCAGTCAATTAAGGTGACCTCAAGGGTGTGACATCACGCAACCTGAAGTAGAGCCGAAAAAGTTCATAGGAATGAATTTACGCGCAATTTGAAAGTACGAAAGACTAAAATGGGTAAATAAGAAGTGAATTAATCAACTAGAAGCAACTAGAAGTAACCAGAAGCAACCAACAGCAGCATCCGTGCTTTCGCATTACTCCAATGCAGATTTTGCAGTGCTCTTTAATTTTTGTTACGAATGCAGCTCTGCGCAGCACCTTTACGGTTATTGCGTGCTTGGCTAAGACGCGACCTGTTAACGTGACAGCGTTAAGACCACAGTTCAACGGACATAACATCCGGATTATTCGAAAAGACCACGTCAGAGGTGGAGCGGTGTAATTGAAAAGTGGCTGAAATATTGAATGAATTGCGATAGCAAAGTTGCACCATGACTCAAACGTCATTATGATATGTAAGTATATTGCCGCGAACTATTCAAATCTTTATTTGTTCTGTTTCGAGAGCCGCCTGCAAGCGGTCTTATCATCGTGAACCTCTATATTCTTTGTTTGTTCATGCTCATTGTCGCGAACGCGGCCTTATCGTTCCTTCGCTTTGGCAGATGATTCTAGATGTACCTGGAAGGATTCCGGCCACGCGCTTGTACTTCTACAATCTCCCTTGTTATGCTAGTCACTGTTCGCGGTTTGTCTAGATGTTTCTACGCCGCTTTTACATTGAGCGCTGACGAGTAAAATGGACATCCGTAGATCGACGACCGCTGAGCACGGTTGTTGCTGTCGCCGGCGCCGTTGCTTAGTTCTTTTGTGGGTGCAAGTCACTCCAATAAAGAATTTGTTCCCGTGAATATCGAGTCTCCTCATATGCTGCCAAAGGCATTGTCATCATCGTGCGACAATATTGTTACGTGGTTGTGACAAGGTCGATGACACAAATGATTCATGGAGTGCAGTGAAGGAACTCTTTATTGGGCTGACTTGAGCCCGCAAAAGGAATAAGCAACTCGGCGGCGGCGATTACAACAAACGTGCTCGTTGATCGTCGAACTAAGAATACCTGCTGCACAAGTCAACGCTGAATTTAAAGGCGGCTCAGAACCGCCTAGATAAAGTCGCAAACTGTTACTAGCACTACCTGGAGCATAGTAGAAACATAGGCGAGTGGCCGGAATCTTCGAGCCTTCTCGGCGCATCTTGCCCGACAAAGAAACTGATAAAGGCGCGTCTCGTGACATGGAGTATTAACAAATAAAGAATGCAGAATTGATAAGCGTGCCGCAATCAAAGTGATAAGGCCGCACGCCTTCGGCTGCTAAAAAAGAACAAATACAGTTTTGAAGGTTTTGCGGCAATATAAAGGAAGTGATCTGCACTGCACTGAAAACAAAATCGCGACTTCTATTACTCTAAACACGAATAAGCCCATGTGGACGTAGCATGTCTTTTAAAGGACTCCCTTTTAAGGCCACGACTTCTCTCCAATCTCTGGGCTAGATTTTTATTGCTAGAAATATAGAGTAGAGAAACGCTAGAAAATCTAGAGCGCAAGCTAACTGCCACTGTTTTGAAGCTCCAGCAATAACCAACATTTTAAAAGATATTTTAATGTAGTGCTGGCCTAAAAACACCTGATGCAGCCATTAAATGTCTGCTGTCATTGATAATTGCATGAAAAAAAAAATAATTTCAGGACGTAGTAAGCCTTCGTTGTCAATAGTACACTATTCGGTAGTGAGTATCTACCCCATGGGCTCGGAAAGATCGTACACCATGCCCCTACAGGGGCGTGCTCTAGACTAGAGGACATGCTTGCTCCTTTTTTATTCCTTTATCGGGTAATTTGTATATAGAGAGTAGGTGAGATTGCACTCGAACCCTTGACCATTTAATGCTGTGTCGGACAGCCTATGCTTAGGACGCGCAGGCACGTTCACATGGATTGATTCATCATCATCATCATCATCATCATCAGCCTGATTGTACCCACTGCAGGGCGAAGGCCTCTCCCATATCTCTCCACTTAACCCGGTTCTGTGCTAGCTGCATCCACTTGACCCCTGCGAACTTCTTAATCTCATCCGCCCACCTAACTTTCTGCCGCCCCCTGCTACGCTTTCCTTCCCTTGGAATCCAGTTTGTTACCCTCAGCGACCATCGGTTATCCTCTCTTCGCACTACATGTCCTGCCCATGTCCATTTCTTCTTCCTAATTTCCACTAGAATGTCGTTAACTTGAGTTATTTCCCTGACCCACTCTGCACGCTTTCTATCTCTTAATGTTACACCTACCATTTTTCGTTCCATAGCCCTCTGGGTTGTCCTCAACTTAAGTAGAACTCTCTTGGTTAGCCTCCACGTTTCAGCCCCATAGGTGAGTACAGGCAAGATGCAACTGTTGTATACTTTCCTCTTGAGCGATACCGGTAAGCTGCTAGTCATAATCTGCGAGTGCTTGCCAAATGCGCTCCATCCCAATCTTATCCTTCTTGTTATTTCCTTTTCATGGTCCGGATCTGCGGTTACTACCTGTCCTAAGTAGATATATTCGCCTACTACTTCCAGTATTTCGCTACCTAATGTAAACTCCTGTTCCTTCCCGAGGCTGTTGAACATTACCTTAGTCTTCTGCATATTGATTTTCAAGCCTACCTTTCTACTTTTCCTGTCTAGGTCATCAATCATTATTTGCAGTTCATCTCCCGAGTTGCTTAGCAAGGCAATGTCATCAGCAAATCGCAGATTACTGAGGTATTCTCCATCTAGCCTTATCCCTAACTTCTCCCATTCCAAGTCTCTGAATACTTCCTCTAAACAAGCTGTGAATAGTACTGGGGAGATTGTGTCTCCTTGCCTAACACCTTTCTTTATGGGAATTTTGTTACTTTCTTTATGCAGAACTATGGTTGCTGTGCAGCCACTATATATATCTTCCAGCACTAATGATTAATTGAGGCTTTCTATCCCTACGCATTGTGGCCTTTCGCATAACTTGGTAGATTACGAGTGTATTCTAGCGATTATATGCTATATTACAGAGATATTAATGGCTCGGTGCTTAAGTGAGTAGCTAAATGCTTGTCGCTGAGGCGTGAGCGTACGCGAATGAGGCCCGCAAAACAAATGGGTGGCGGGAGATGGCTATCGCGTCATACAGCACAGCTGCACCATCATCATCAACAACTAGATTACACCTATTGCGGGGCAAATGACTCTCTTACATCCCTCCAATGACCCGGTTCTATGTCAGCTGCAGCCAGTTAATCCCCCTACAATTTCTATTGTCTGCCAACTTAAGTGCCGGTCACCCGCTGCTTCGTGTGCCTTCCTAGAATCCACACAGCTGCCCCCAGCGACCACCGCTTAAGATGCGTTCGGAATACGTGTCCTGTCGATTTCTTTGTTGTAACTACAACTAGAATGTAAATGTGTTTCAAAGTGTTTAATATGTATCCAGAATGTGTTCTGCGAATGCACCAATACGAACACACCAATTATGACGCAATTTAAGTGTCCTCAGATCTTTTTGGTTGAAATCAAAGTTTTAAAATAGTATTTTAGTCAGTCATTTAGTTCTTTTATTTGCAGGAAATCACTCCTTCCTGCGGGTGGCAGAGACATAAGACATGATTGCCTGACGGAGTCTCTGCCACCGTAACAAACTAAGCAGTCTACAGCAGTACATCAGAAAGATGGTACAACACATAACAAATATGAACATAGAATCCGCGATAAAAACCCACGCATACATTCGTACAGCATGGCTCTATTTACTCAAACACTAAGGACTGGAGCGGCTCAATTATATTTCATTATTATTTGTGTCTCATTGAACATTCGCTCATGTCACGCAAACACAAAAAAAAAGTGTTCACATTGGTATAATGAAGAGAAAACATACATTTATCAATCAACGTTACTTCACATTGTCAACAGAAATCAAAATTGCCCGGTGTTGCCGCTTGAACGCCTTTGTAGGCAGACAGAAATGGAAAATTGAAACATAGTGATTTAACATGTCATTACCTGATATTCCAAATCCTGCTTTCCATAGTTTGTTCTAATCTTTTTTAGTTCTCCGTTTGGGGTTACGAATGTCGTACGGCACCAAGACAAGCATGTACATAGTGTGCGAAGTTTCTTTTTATATATTTGCTAAGCCAGTACCCATAAATCGACTTTATTCTGCTGGTAAAACATCAAAGGTAGGAAAACGTGGTTGCGTTGGCAACAATCTAATAGGGCCGGTGTGCTTCACACAAATTCGGAGGATACGCTTTTGCAGCAATTATAGCCTATCATATAGTTCTCATTTGTCGTCGTTCTCTAGACCACAATACGATACCAAAGTTCGGAATAGAATAGGGAGTAATAGAGTGATTGTTTTGACCAGAGAGGTAGAAGAGAGGCTATTTTTCTGAGACATCCGACAGACTTTGCGAGTTCGGAGAACAAGCGATTGACATGAGGGTCCAAAATAAGTATTTACCAAGCCATACCCCAAGAAACTTCTGCACCCTCCCTTGCTGTAAGTTTTGTCCTTTGTATTCTAAATGAATCTTTTTTCCATGCTTATTGATTAGCTTAAATGTATACCATGTACTTCGTTTCTATTTCATTCAGTTGAGGTTTGTTTTGCTGCAACTACGCGGATAATTCTTTCAAATAACGATTTTCCGATTGTTCAATGTCGCGCAGTGTAAAAAATAGACTAGTGTCGTCTGCAAACATGATTACTGTAGGTGTTGTTTTTAATTCCGTGATGTCATTCACATACAAGAGGATAAGTAGCGGGCCTATATATCAACCCTTGTGGGACACCTAGTTTGATGTCCGGTTGTTTTGAAGTAATACAATCTATCGTAACAAACTGACGCCTTAAAAATAAGTAACTCTTGATAAGATCCAATGTAATGCCTCGGATACCATAGCAATCTAATTTTATACCTAAGATTTTGCGGTGAACACAATCAAAAGCTTTACGCAGGTCGTGAAATATCCCCAAGGTGAAGAGCTGATCTTCAAGGTTTCTGATTATTTGCTGCTTTACGGAAAGAAGAGCGTCCTGAGTTGTCTTATTTTTGTGATATCCATATTGTGAGAGTGACATTAGAGGATACTTGGTTTCGTATTTTGACAGCCGGTTGTTTTTAGACAGCTAGTAAACCTTAGAAGACACCGGTAGCACTGATATTGACCGGTAATTCGTAATATCATCAGTTCTGCTTCCTTTGTGTATTGATATTTTTTTGGCCAGTTTTAGATGGTCAGGGAAAGCTCCAGTAGAAAACGTGAGATTTACGAGATGGGCTAGAACAGGGCTGACTATTAATGACACCCGTTTTACGGGTTCATTTTTATTTTCATCATACCCACTGGAAACATTACTTTTCAGGTGTATTATAAAATCAAATATTACTGGTTCGGTAACGGCTTCCAATACTGATGAATGTACTCGGCGAGAAGGCCAGTAGGCTCCACCTTGTTGAACAGACGTCTGGAATACTGCCGATTGAATGGAATGCTCGTTGATTGAATCTGCAAGCTCCTTGCCGCTTGTGGAACCATCGATTACTATTTGGTCTCTCTTAACCTGTCAGGAGTTTCTGCCAGTAAGGCAAATCACCTGCCTCCGGATCTATGCTGGATCCGTTCTTATCGTAGAAAACACTGCTTCGTGATATGCACGTTTGGCTTTCATTAATATTAGTGCTTAATTTATTACGAACTTTTTAAATTCTGTGATCAAGTTGCCTTCTTTTCATTGTAGGAATTTGTGGAACATTATATTTTTCTTTCTAATGTGTTTTAGTAAGGCGGTGTCAATTCAGGGCTTCTTAGATTTCCGATTGCATTTTTATGCTCTTTTATCGGAAATGCACAATTGTAGCAACTAAAAAAGGACACCAAGAAACATCTCATGCAGAGTTTGCATTCTACTGTAGGTACACGTTTGACCAGTCAGCCTGTTCAATTAAATAATAAAAATAATTTAACGAGGCATCATCAACACCCTATATTCAGGCCTGCTGCATTCATAGTTATGCTTTAGAGCGTGTTGTGTGAGAATGAATTCGGGCACATGGTCGCTGATGTCGCATGATACTTGATAGCACTGAGGGAACATATCCTCGTCGCTTATTTCAGACCGCAGCCACGTCTCCGTTATCACTGCGATATGTGGATCGTGCTCTAATAAAGTAACTTAAAGATTTTCTGTTTTGTTTAACACGCTGCGAGCGTTTAGGTTAATAATAAGCAGTTGCTTGTCGTACTTTTGAAAAAATCGTCATGTTTCTGGCTGCGGGGAAGGTTTGCTGTTTTTCTTTACACGCATGTTCTTGGCCTCATCCCAGGAAAAAAGTTCTTTATCAATCTTGAGTTTGACATGACATATTTTTTTACCCTCACGTTTATCAGCTTGTGCGCTGTCCCACAGAAGCTTTCTTTTTTAGTGTAGCTTGAGAGTAGTCGTTCTTAATACTTATGTTCGAGCCTTTAAGTCTTCTGCAGTTTTAAAATACTTTTCGTTGAAATCCTGGAGATAGATGATCACTGGACGGTTAATGCCTTCTTGGCCAAGCCTGTGAATGCGGCCGATAGAGAATTGCACTCCACATTCAACTTATCCTTCATTACCTCAGTTATAACCTCCTCCTTGAGCAGCTCTTCTGTTTCATCGGGGGCAAACATGAAAACACTCATACGCTAGGTCGAGACACTTCCGTGGGCACGGCAGGACAATAATGCTGCGACAATCGCTGCGCAGTGAACTGCCGTGAGGACTAACCTGCAGAATGCAGAGCAGATTTCTGGTTAGTGACATAACCAGGCTGCGTCCGCCGTGCCCACAAAAGACATACTCGTGAGGTGCTTCCTTTATAGCGGCGTGATTTGATGACGTCACACCACGACTACCAGGTGGCGTCGCTAGCTGAGGCATGACGTCCGGAAATGGCCATGTTGAAATCCGGTCCATGGAAAAATCAGGACGAAGACGGTTGGTGACGATGATGCCATCAAATTGCGAACATGTGTAGCCGCTTGTTGCCGTAGATGCCACGAGTTGCAGAATGCAGAGCAGATTTCTGGTTAGTGACATAGCCAGGCTGCGGTTGCCGTGCCTATCCGCCTCGCTATCAAGTTTTCCGCAAGGATCGGAATTCTAGGGGAGGCGGCGTTGCAGTCCTTATTAAGAACCATATAGAAGCTGTTGTCCTGTAAGACGACCCAAGCCTCGAAAGCTCAAGCATAAAAATCACATGTTGGGACCACACACTTATTTTGTTCCCCATTTGCAGACCTTCCGATGCGCCGCCTGAGTATTCAGTCAAGCTACAAGGAAACATGTCTTAGTTCCAATCGAATAAATTGTTTCTAGTAGGTGACCTAAATTTACCTGACATCAATTGGGAACGTTTGCAAGCACTTTCGCGGAACAGTAAACATTTAAACATCATGCTTGACATAATGCTGACGCACGATTTAATTCAAATAGTTCAGGAGCCAACACGTGTGCTAGGACCTTGCGAATCTGTGCTTGATCTGGTATTTTTTGCCCAGAATGTTAAATGAGTTCAATGTTGCAGTTCTAGAAGGTATATCTGATCACCGACTTGATAGTATCGGTGTACCCATAGTCTCTTCCGCCTGGTAGGAAAGACTTGCAAAGCGATCCCTCAAGGACTACTCACGCGGAAATGATGCAGCCATAATCGAACGTATGAAAACCTGCCTCACAGACTTTAACGATAGTCACGTGACAACACTTTGGCGCCGTTTTAAAGATATTTGTCAGTTCTGTATTAATAATTGTGTGCCTGATAAATGCAAAGTAATTCGCAAACAAAATCCGTCGATGACACGTGACATTATTCACATGACCCGCAAGATAAAAAGGGTAAAGAAAAACCACTACAATTCGATCACGTTAAAGAAATGAAAGAAAAACTTGCGCGTGCAGTACGGACCTCGAAGGAACGCTGCTTCAATACAGTATTACCAAACTTTATTGTTGAACAGCCAGAAAAGTTCTGGAATCATATGAGCTAAAAAAAGAAACCAGTTTCCCAGATTTGCATTGATGGTTCAATCATTACCGATCACCGGGATACTGCGAGTCATTTGAATTGTTATTTCCATAGTGTATTTTTTCTAATTCTGGTATCTGTTCATCCAATTAAAAAATGTTTCACCCATCTGAATCAAATTTTATTTCGCACCCTGGCATAGTCTCGATGCTATTAAACTTAAAAACGAGTCTTCATGTGGTCCTGACCACTTTGGAAACATTTTTTTTGAAACGATATGCTGAATCCATTGCAAAGTTCCTTGTTATTATATTTCATGCTTCATTAATCGCAGGAAAATTACCGGATGACTGGAAGATAGTCAGAGTTGCGCTCGTGTTCAAGAAGGGTGACCGTTCATTGTTAGGAAATTACCGTCCGTTATCACTGACATCCTCATGTTGTAAGCTAACTGAACATATTGTTGCCAATCAAATTGATGAATTTCTGGATAAACACTCAATACTCTCTCATTTTCAGCACGGATTCAGAAAAGGCTATTCGACAGTTAGATAACTAGTCACCGTAATACATTCACTCGCCTCAAGCCTTGATAAAAATGGTAAAATTGATGCTCTGTTTCTTGATTTCAGCAAAGCCTTCGATACTGTTCCACATGACAAACTGATACTAAAACTGCGACATCTTGAGCTTCCCGAAATTTTGATCACATCGATAACGAACTATTTAACAAATCGCAGCCAGTTCGTATCAATTAATGAGCAACAATCTGGCTGTCTGCCGGTCAAATCAGGAATCCCTCAATGAAGTGTCCTAGGGCCATTGCATTTTTTTATTTACATTAATGACATTACCACTGCAATTATTTCCAGTGTGAAAATCGGTTTGTTTGCGGACGATTGTGTGTTCTTTCGCGAAAGCCTGTCATCAAACGATCAAATTGATTTAAATGCTTCTCTTGCTGGCATTTTTGATTGGTGCAAAATCTGGGGAATGCGGATTAACACAAAAAACTGTCTTTCTTCACTTCTCTCGTCAAAAAGCTCCCTTATTCTTTACTTACACGTTAGGTTCGTCGCCTTTGCAGGAACAAGCCCATTATAAGTACTTGGGTGTCACAATTGCTAACAATTTATCATGGAATTTACAGACTGATAATGTTCTTCGGCCTTGCGTAAATTATATTTTTGGCGGCACAAATTTAAAAGTGCCCCACCTAACGTAAAATTGCTTGCCTATTATTTCTTAATTAGACCTAAACTTGAATACGCATGCGTAGTTTGGGACCCGTTTACTAAACAAAACATTGTCTTGAAAGGGTACAGAGAAAAGCAGTACGATTTATCTATTCCAAATCCTCTCGATACGACTCTCCCTCAGAAATAATGCGTGATAATGACATCGAACTTCTTGAACATAAAAGGAAAAACCTACGATTGCGGGTTACTTTCCATTCTTTGTAAAGGAAATTTAGCATTTGGCTCTTCATCTTATCTCTTTCAACATCTAGGCTTACTCGACACCATCATCCGAATTCACTAACACCTTATTCTGCACGGACGGACGTCTTCACGTTTTCGTTTTTCCCCCGAACAATTGCAGATTGGAATGACTCGCTGTTGCCTGTTTCCGTTGATTGATGCATTGTTCATTTGTAATATTGTTGTATTTTACCATCCTGCTTGGACCCGAGCAAGGTCTGCAGTATCGAATAAATAACTAAATAATACTACTGCTTTAAAGTCCAATACATTCAGGTTTGAAACGCATATATCTATAGAAGTACAACTGTTTGAAGTAATTCGGGTTGGCATAATAATAGAATTTTTGCTCCCGTAGGAGGATAAAAGGTTCATCAATTACCGCGCAGAAGAGTCATCAGCCAAAATATCAATGTTTACGTCTCCCCCCCAAAAAAGGAACTGCTTATTAGTATTCATACCAATACATTATTATATTTTCTAACTCATTTAGTAAATGCCGCTTGTATCCAGTTGGTGGCCTGTACAGAACAGCAACTATAGAAACGTGCTAGTTTTCACAGCTAGGCACTCTAGATCCCTATTCATCACTGTGTATTCATCAACAATATTATATGCATACTTGCACTGCAGGTAAATAATCAGGCCATCACCTCTACCTTTTTTGTCTGCAAACAAAGATGATATCGCCAGCATCAAATAAACTTAGACGTCACTGTTTGGGTCACAGGTTTTCATCGAATAAATACGATGCTTAACTCGGTATCTTGCATTACTGAATCGTCCACATTAGGAGAAAATCTTCGTAAGTTACACCCATGTCTTTCCTTGTTACACTTGAATCCGTAGCATGCGAAACAAACAAGATGACCTGTACATTTGGCATGTATTGACATCGCGTATTGGCATGTAATCAATTAATGTAGAGAAGGGGTCATATTCGTTTGACTATGTTTCTGTGAACATGAATGTATCAAAACTGACTTGCAGGGAGTTTACCCAAATGTGCAGCTCATCTTGTTTGTTTTTCATGCTACGGATATTCAAGTGTAACAAGGAAAAACACGGGTGTAACTGACAAAGATTTTCTCGTAATGTGGATGATTCAGTAATGCAAGATGCCGAGTTAAGCTTCATATTTATTCGACGAAAACCTGTGACCCAAATAGTGACGTCTGAGTTTATTTGATGCGGGCGATGTCATTTTTGTTTGCAGTTCGGTTGGCATTGTTATGCTCATCCTTGTGTGCCACAAGTTTCCCCGAGCTGGCCCATACGTATTCCTATCCAGCCTTTTTCTTTTCCTTAAGCGCAGCACCAAGGAGTTGCTTGCTGTGCCGTGTCCAATGTACATTCACCCACAACTTCGCATATCGTTTTTACCATAACAGTCGACTCAAGCGCCTCGGGCATCCCCTTATTTTCCTGGTTATTACTTCCGATAATGTTTGATAATTTCCGATATTGTTCGAGCTCGTCGACTTTATATTCAAGCCTCTCGTTTTCTGCTCTCAAGTATTCATTCCAAGCTGTTAACGCTGTTATTTCTTCAAATAGCGCCTTGAAATCACTAACAATTACCTTAACTTCATTACAGGTCCCACTACAGACGCGCAGACTATCTTATTTCCCTCACTTCAGCCCGAATTTTTCTAGTGAGATCAGAAAACAAGCTCGCAAGTTCCTTTTCGTGTTTCTTTGCCATCCTGTGCCCACGTCAAAAAACATTCAAAAATACAAAAAATTGGGAGTTGCGTGGCACCACTTCAACACTTAAGGTATTTAGTATTTAGTTTCAAAGGTCGTTTTTGCGCACCTGTAACGATATACAGGAAAATGTAGTCGACCTGTTCGCTGGATGCACTGCTGCCGGACTGAGGAGCGAAGCAGGGGTTCCTGGTTTATGTAGGCAGCTGGCCACACTGCTCCGTCAGCGCCCCCACCGATCAGTAAGGTGGCAGCGAGAAGAATGTGCAGTACGATCCTCTGGCGCCACAGTGACCAAGCAGTCTGTGTCGTTGATGGCCAGCCGTTCCGTTGATCCAAGAGCCAGGAAACGTGTGGCTGTAACGATATACAGGAAAACTCGTTCGACCTGCCCGCAAATGCACTGCTGCCGTACGTTCGGTTACGTTTATCACTTATTTTTTTCCGCGGAGTTTATACCGACATTGCTGTCCCCTACTTTCAAGGTGCACATTTCGTTATTTAGAAGTAGGTAGGGGAGCGTAGCAGACAGTCCCACTGTCATGGGTACTGGTGCTGCGTGAGCTGGGGCAAGATATGATCTCCGCAATCGAGCTGTGATGTGAACGGCGCTTGTACTTAGAGAGAAACCTCGATGCAGATGGAATTTGCAGAAAAGAAAGCACACTTGAAGACATCGGAAGAACGCGCGCCGAGAGAACCAGGCGAACCGGATAAGAGATAGCCAAATTAAAGCAAAGCGAGAACCAGCTAGCATAAATTACTAAACTCAGAGCAGCATGGCGCTAATTGCCGTGGTATAGAACAAGTGTTAAATGCGCATCTACATTGACTTAAGTTACTCATAAATCAGAAATTACCGCACGTCCTCTTAACGAAATACGCGAGCGAAAGATATCCTGCCCACAGCAAGCAGATTCGAGGTAAATATGTCTGAAAAAAAAAAAAATGAAGGTAAGCGATTATAAGCAAAATATGTTTTTTTTTTCTTTATTTCTGCAAAGGAAGGGATTCTTGAATTTCAGCAAATGATGCTTTCTTCAGCATCGTCGCCAACGGTACTTAGGTTAGTCCTTTCTTGTTTTTGGTTGAACACTCAGCCTGGCGGCATATCACTGTTGTGCGCGGTAAAACTGGGCTCTATAGTTGTTCTTAGCTATCTCTGCGTTCTTTCGGAAGGAAAACACGCCTAGGTTGCCAAGGAAATCGGAGTTTTATATATAACTGTAATTTTCCGTCGTCATTTCATTCAAACCTGTTACGTCAGAACAGAAGCAGAACTCCATCATCGCAGCTTGGACGTGAATGTCTGTGTCGCCCAAAGCCTCAGAGATGCGCGACCGAAAATTCTCTCCGCGCAATCTCGGTCTGTTTGTGAAAACGGCCGCTTGCGGTGACATCAGTATTCGTTACGACGACACTTCCGTTTTCAGTAACAGTAGCCACCATGTCATAACAACGCTTTAATCTGTAATGCAGTCATAACAACGCCAATTTTTGTAAGAGTAATTGTGCTATAACTCCATAAATAAGACAACCAAACCTGGAATCGCAGGCATATACGTAATTTTGATCAATTTTTCAGTGCTAATGACGGTTGTAAGAAGGCAAAAGAAAGATAGAATAATTTGCAATTCTGTGATATTTCAAAGTTTCCGTGAAAACTGGATTTAATGCAATCAAAGTTATCTTCAGAAGAGTGCATGAATCTGTATCTTCGCCAGTAAATGCAACAGATTTCAGAATTGCAGTAGCCTCTGTTTAGAACTTGTTACTCCGCCCTGCAGGATTGGGCGGAGATATAAAACGGATGTGACAACATCACTGGCAGAGAGATAGCATGACAGGCAAGGGAATATGGAAGCGTCGACCACACATATAATCGCTCAAAGAATGTGTGTTTCAAATAAATGATAAACTTATAGTCTGGAACCACTAAAGAGGAAAGTAGAGCTAGGCGCACGCGAATTATTCTCTTTTCTCTGCGCATTGGACGTTCTTACTGCCCCCCCCCCCCCCCCCCCCCCCCCCATCTGCCTAACTCGTCGGCAAATGTGCACTTGTGATAGACGTGATGACGAACTTTGTTACACATGCTATTTCATGCGATTCGATAATGTAAATGTATGGCGAATTATATTTATTTGTGATGCATGTTAGCCCACTCACGAATATTTATGCCTAAATACCAGTACCGGCTTCGCAACTCTTTCTGGCAAATGTAATATCATAACGATCATTAATCTTAGCAAGAATACTGTGCTGCTCACGTACTGAAATGGAAAACATAGATTAATTTTATTTATTTATTTACGATACCTTACAGGTCTCAGTGAACGCATTGTGTAATGGGGCTGCAATACAGACGCACACACCTAGAACAGTGCGAGCTAAAGCACTGAAACTCCGTACCAGCGAACACTGTTAAGTACAGCAAAAAGTTAAGTATTCATTGCCTACACAACAACCAAGCAGAAGGAAGAAAACAACATGTAACAAAATATTTAAAATAAAAGAACATACATAAAAGTAGCAAGGCAGTAGAACAAGTATACATATAAAGAAACGGAAATAGTAACAAGCACGCGACCACCATCATATGCTAAATCGAAAAATAAGCTAAAGCAAAAGCCATGACTACCGGATCCAGACAAGAACTTTCTAAAAGTAATTTATTTTTGTTACAATGCCTTACAGGCCGTTAAGCAGGCTGAGTTGCAGGCGTGCTAAAAAACGTGCTTCTAAGATCTAACCTTTTTCATGCCTTAGAATTCTACTCTATGACAGTGTACTACTGCTAATAGTTATGCGCTACAACTCTGTCTAGTCATTTTGGCGAAGCCTGAAGCCCAAAAAAGGCAAGAACATGAGAGAGAGAGAGAGAGAGAGAGAGAGGAAGAGAGATACGGCGCAAATCATTAGCTTGCAAGTGAATTTTCTTTGAAGCGCGGAAGATGTGTACGGAAGAAAGCAGACCCAAAAATAGGAATAAGACTCATCGCATCCTCAAGTCATGACCGTCAAGAAACACAATTTCCTTATCTGACAGAATCACGGTTGATTCTGAGAATGTAACTGTGTGCGTCGGGACTTCATCGATGTATCTCTAAAAATAAAAAATCGCTTTCCTCAACGGGGATGGCATGAGCATGATATGAATGTCTTCTTATTCTTCTTTACTTGTGCGCTTTCTTTGTATGTATGCTCCCGCACTGCAAACGAAAGTCAGCTTCAAAGTAACGCTTTGAATTCCCATCTTGCCTGCGGCTTCAACAAAATGAGCACAACCAACTACTAGTTCATGAAACACCTCCTCAGTCTTGTCACTCCTTGGTTGACTCAACTGCTTAGGCTTTAAAATGAGTCGACCAGGACCGATTGGCCATTTTCAGACTAGTGTTTTCCTTGTCATAACGCTTCCACTTGAATGTTGCGCACTGCAAGTATGCCGCACGATTTTTACACAGCCCATTTTTTTTTTCTCCGATGCAGTGCCTCAACTGCGCCAGCTTGCTCTTCTACAGCGGCGGCTTGATCCGGAGCAAGGCATGGATGGGCAAGACACTCAGTACGTTATCAGCCCTGCGATGCGCTCTCTCGTACAGTTAAGGCCTAGCTTCATGGGGCGCACGAGAGGCGCACGAGCGAGGCGCCTGCAGTTCGAAACCCGCCGCCGGACACCCACCGGTAAAATTGCATGGGTACAAGCGTCCCCCGGGCCCGGCACCCGGCTCTTTCAGGGGTGTGTGTTTGGAGGAGGCTCTGCTAACCCTGCTGTGCTCCCTCGAGGGCTTAAAGTTTCGCACAACTAATGGCCTGCAAATTAAGGTCGGACTAACAACAACAACAACAAAAAAAAAAGGCCACATAATGGGCTTTTGCCGCACAAGGCGGACTTATTGTTATCCGATGGCGGAACTTTTCCCTGCCGCATCGGAGCAGCTATTTGAGACCTATAACTCCTCTCCCAAACATTTCACCCCAAAGAGCCGAGCACCAGGCCGGGGCACTGCTCGTACCCATTGAAAAGCCGGTGGGTACCCGGCGGCACCAGGGATCTAACCTGGCACCTCCCGAACACGAGGCGGATGCTCTACCACAAGGCCACGCTTCGGTGTTGTCATGCCACTGCCAAGTTGTCATGCCACGTTGTCATGCCACTGCCGCGCCCTGACAACGCTGAAAAAGTACGCATCTCCATGAAGCGTCTCTGGCGCGCGCTCCTGTCTTGTTGCAAGACTTTGTAGGCTGAAACCGGCCGAAACAGTTCGACTGCTACTTGAAGCTTGTCCCGGAGCGACTTCCATCGCCTTTACACACGCTCGATGTTGTCTACGCGATTGCAACACGAGAATTTTTAAGCACTTTTAACTTATTCAATGCTTGCCGTAAACAATGCGCTGACCTACGCGCGGTGCTCCCGGCAGCACTAAGGCAGCACAAGACTCTGGCAGCACCTAAGACGCCACCTCTCCCCATAGCTTCTTTAACTTATTTATTTTATGCTCTTTGTGGCTGGCTAGCCACAGCGAGTGCTGCCGCTACACTCCGGCGATGCACCATTTCGTTTTCCATCGACAGACTGTACGCATATATATCTAGCGCCGCGGCACCGTTGCGAAAAAAAAGCAAATGGAGAGAGATAGGAGAGATGTCGCGAAAGTCATCCTCTGATTGGTGCACGCCAACCAATAACCGGTGATCCTCCTCCGCGTCAGCACGAGCGCGTAGCGAGCGCCAAGAAGACTCCAGCGTACGTTCGTGCGCGTGGCGCCCTGCGGCGCCGCTCGGGAGCCCTATGGAGCGGGGCATTTAGAGTAACTGCGACTTTTTCAGACAATTTTGATGCACTTCCTTGGCTGTCTCTTTCAAAAGCACCTGTTATGGTGGCAACTGTATTACTGTGTTTCTTCGTGGTATACTGCGTTTCCATCGGCACAGCGGGTGCCGATTGTCGCAACCAAGATCACCCGCGTCAACTGCTAATCGATTCGAGTACTCTCACACGATCGCTTTGAATTAAATTCGCCAAATTCAAACGTCGAACTCTTCGAACTGACGCTTTCTTCCTGACGGCATGCATGTGTATTCAAAGGGCTCAGCTAAATTTGAACTCCGAAAATTAAAACATAGTTTGGTCCTCCGGGAATTCGAGTCATGTAGGATCGTATGTATGACCATTGGCATGTGTCAGATGCCTATCTCGAAAATGAGCCCCCCGTGGTCACGTGACCATGGTCAAGAGGCTTGCAAATAAATCATATAAGAGCAGGTAGTACTGGTACCCTTCTCACTGTAATTCACCCTAAGGTAAGAAGGGAAATTCTGAAGATCTTTTTCCACACAAAATGGACCGGCACAGCAAGTAGACAATACGTGTATATATACTACGCTTTTTCCAATATGCCTGTGTGCTGGTTCACGTTTTTCTTTTACCTTCTAAAACAGTCAAGTGACATCTATGGATCTCCCACATCACATTATTGAGTCCAACGGGATCTCGTGACCCATAATAAGTACAATCTCTATAATGCCTGCAGCGTAGGTCAACGTCCCCTCTATGTTTCATGCCAAATGTGGGCAACATGTAGCAACATATCATTCAGTTAACAAGCGTTGAGGTGCCGGCTAGTTGGTAATACATTTTCAGTTATCGCTTTAGCATACCGCAGGGGCGACACCCTGAAAATATACGATGCTTGTTATAGAGCAGTCTACTGCAGCGGAAAAAATTCTTCAAGAAGCGCGACTGAAACCTGAAGCTTGTGCCTGAGTTATTGGCCAGTGAATAGAGACCTCACTCGGGCGATGAAAATCGAACTTGCGCGCTCTAAGGTGGTGAATGTAGGCGGCCGTTGGAAAAGATGTTCCCGTGCCAGGAACAAACTACAAAGGCTTTTACACGCCACACGTCGGTTTTTGCACAGCTCAGACCCCTGCACAGCTACGTCAGTATACGCTCGGCGAGATGAACGCGAAGATTTCTTTCTTATATCCTATGGTTTCGTTCTGATGGCATTGCACAGCCACAACGCTGGAAAAGAGAAGCTGGCAGCAGCGGGGGTGATCGGTGGCACTTTTCCCCCAAAACGCCGAGCATTTACGCTGAGGCAAGCGGAAACCGTCTCTGAAGCAATTGCTGACGAAGCGGTTTTTCGCTCCCCGCCAAACTGGGAAGAGCCTTTCCCCCCCCGACACACAGTGAGCGTCGAAAATTTCGAAAAACAGTCACGCTTCAGCGAGAGCATCTCCCGCGTTATTCGCCTCCTCTTGCAGGCTGCTTGGTTTGCCACATTTCACCCTCCCGCTTCGCTATCTTTCGCAAACTTTCTCGGGAAACACGTGTAGCCTGAAAAATCGGGAATGTGCAGCTAGCTGTACGTTGATCACTGCGCGCTCACAGTGATCCTGATAGAATCGATAGCGTTTTCGAGGCTAGCTTTTGGTTTCGTAGGCTTTAAGACCCTAAAGCGAGTCATGCTATGAAAGGCGCTGCAGTGGAGGGTTCGACCACGTGGGGTTCTTTACCGTCTACTAGAATCGCACAGCACACGTACGGCCGCCTTGCTTTTCGCCGCCATCGAAAAGCAGCCGTCGCGGCTGTTATTCGATCCCGCATCCTTGGGCATAGCAGTCGAGCGCTCTAACCACTGCACCACCACGGCGGGGTTTCTAATTTCTGCACATTAACTAGTTCCCATGCGGTCGGCTCCCCTCAATCGTTTTTGCACATTAGGTATATGAGTTCAACTCCAGTATAACTCCAGCACAACACCAGTACAAAACGCTTTATCCCGTCTGTACTAAATGTAGTAGTCTCAAAAAAAAAAAAAAAAAAACACCTATTGCGGAAGGTGGGGCTGTATATGCATTAGAGCTTTTCCTTCGCTTCGTTGTATTTTGCTATACATATGTATAAACAGCCAAACAGCTTGCTGATAACCACTGTAGAAGTTTGTGAATTATGCTGCTTTTCTTGAGCACTCGAGCCAGACATTAGATGACAGGAATAAAATAGTCCACTAGCAAGTAACCCAAGCGTTTCATTCGAGGTTTCCTTATTGGGCGCTTCCTACCGCAGTTACCTTAGGAATTTACAGTATGTTCTCCATTTTATGGGTGTCGTTTAGGAATCGCAGGGAAAACCCTGCCGCTTTCGGACTTCGCATCCTTCCCCGAAGTCGCAAGGGATCTTTCCAACTCCACCTTGGCATATTTTGCTCCCTGAGAGAAAACAAAAGAGAAAATTATAATCTACAATTACCTATTAGCAGTCATGTACACCACGAAAGAAAGCAGTACAGCGTTTTCAGATTACAATCCAACCAAAATCGTCCTGGCTGGAACAATAGGAACCATGGATCTCTGCGGGAAAACATTTGAGAGGGTTCCATAGCTTTTCTTTTTAGCTATATAGTAGATGGTTTACGGGTGATAGTAGCAAACTATCCCCTTGTCTGAAATTTACTTCACTCTTGGCACAAACGTGCGCAGAAAACACCTGCACGAATGAAAACGACAGACAAAAGATCATCCAGTGCTCCGCTCTCCCTCGCATTTGCGTGTTGTTTATTTGGCGTGCACTGTGTCAAACATGGACTAACGTTAAACTTTACAGCCTAAATACACACCCCGCTAAACTTTGCTTCATTCTGGCGGCTACAAGGCATTAAACGGACAGTGGCAACCACAGCTCCTCCAAACTACTTGTCACCCGTTAACATTTAGGGGGTATTATTAACGATGCGCCCTTAAAGGTGTGCACACTCCCAGACACCCTTAAAGTGAGTGGGGGTAGCTGTTCCGGTCGCAAAGGAGATGCCCTCGACCTGCGTGGCAAGCTCAGCCGGAATTCCACTACCTTGTACAGACAGAAGGGGGTGGCCGTTTGGTGCCCAGCTATCGCCGGTTCAAGCCAGAGTAAGGTTCGGAGTCAGAGGTAACAAGCAAAACAAACTTTATACACAGCAAGAGACGATACAGAGGAATACACAAACACTAAAATTGCACAGACGAGAGGTTCACAGAATACAATCGCTAAGCATGCATCTGCAGAGGTATTCAATAACACAGAGGCTTTACAACACAGATTAAACACGAGAGAGTTACATAAACAAACACCAAATTGTTCACAGGGTACTGTTGCTGCACCACGAACACGTCGCACTGACTGACTGACTGACTGAGTAACTGACTGACTGACTGCACAAGCGGCGCGGTCTCTTTAAATAGGGCGCGCCGCGTCTGTCTGTTAACCCGCGCCAAAGCTAGCGCGCACACACACTTAGTTTCGCTGGTTAGAGCGTTCCCTTCTCATCCCGTCGAGCCGCGCGTCGTCATTGGCTAGGTCCCATAGAAGGTTCTCGATTTTTCTGGCATATTCCAGCTTGATGAGTCCGCGTGATCGCCGGGTGATGGGAAAGAGGGCGACGCGTACAAAGTTACGCGCTCTCTCGCGTGGGGAAGGAGGCTTTTCTCGAGCTTTCCATGCGATGCCGCGCGGACCTCGTGCCGTGCGGGCTTAATAAAAATGTGCGCCGATTTCGTGACACTACTATAGTTGCGAAACTTCCCATAGGGCCCATGTATCAAAAAACGGCGGTATTGATTGGTCAAAATTTGGGTGTTTACGAATGGGGGCGGCACTCGCAGCCATTTATAGGAAACCGCATCTAAATTACAAATTTTATGATTGTTGATAATTGCACAACCATATGAAAAATAGATTAGTTGAAGTCTTGCAACGGCAAAAATTAGTAGGGCAACAGCCATATAGTTGGTTTAGATGGAAAAGAGGAGAGAAAATTTTGATTTCTAAAAGGCATTGGTGGCAATAGCAAAAAGCTTGTATTGAGCGCTTCCAGACGGCGCGACAATTCATAGACCCCCGAAAAATGCGTACAACAACCGGTCACTTTTTGAAGCTGAGTTTCGCAACTGGTATGATCCAAAAGCTCTGAGTGGGAACAACATTTAGCTGAGCTGTATCGACTGATGACCGCACCCTAATTACAATGAGATTGACATCACTGAAAAGAAAGCCTTTATCTTTTCGAAATGACAATTAACTAAATTCAGGTATCGCCTCCCACCGGTGCGCTTCGCAAGGAAGCTGCGATAACATGAATACATACCCGCGGAGCTCTCAGACTTGAACAGCCACGGAGAGATCACGGAGTCTATTATAGTGCCGTCATCTTTTCAGATCTTTAGTTGGTCTTTTTTCGATAGCCGCTGGCATGCGGCCTTATCACTCTGATTTTGTCATGCGGACCAATTCTGTGCCCTTTGCTTGTTCATGCTCGTTGGCACCAGGCGCAGCTTTATCAGTGTCTTTGTCACGCAAGAAGCGCCGATATATGTCTCGAAGATTCCTGCCACTCATGTATGCTTCTGCAATGTTCTAGGTTATGCTATTCACCATTTGCGGCTTTATCTAGATGTTTCCTCGCCGCCTTTAAATTGAGCGTTTGTTGGTGTGACGGCATTCTTAGTTCGACGACCGACGAGCATGATTGTTGTCATCGCCGCCGCCGATTCGCTTAGTTCTTTTGCGGGCACTAGTCAGCCCAATAAAGAGTTTCAGCCAAGCGCAACGCGGGTGTCTTGATTTTTGGCTACCGGGTTTGTCACCGCTACGTGACAATAGTCTCGGCGTTCATAAGTTAAATCGACTCTTTATTTTCCACTATGGGCTCTATACATAGGGAGGGCTGCCGAAAAAACGCTGCCAGTAGGCGGCTTTGCGAGTCCGTCGGCCCATATATAAAGCGGCTTCTTGGGAGCAGCAAAGAATAAACACAAGGAATAAACAAATCAAGACACTTGATCAGTGCAGAACAAAAATAAATGTGAAACACTTTGGCCACGCAGAACTAATGCCGGGATATACAAAATCAGGTTTCTCAATCTGCAAATATCTTTCCAAGCTCATCAGAGGGATAACTAAATAATCTAAATTAGCTGACTGATACTAGTTAAAAGGGAAGGCAGATAACACAGACCTTTCATACCAGAATTCAAGGGTGCATAGTACAGCACCGTTCCTTTTTTTTTCCATATGTAGTAGCACATAATATAGATCTTTTTTCTTTGAAAATGTGCCAATTCATACAGGCTTTGTAAATTACCTTTCACTTCATATTTGATTCTGGCACACAGATAGTAGCGGTTTTCGCCGCGAAATCGACCTACAGGTGGCGCCACCATCGCTCCGATTGGGGGCATCGGCAGCCCGCGGGCTCTCAGAAACGCAGGCGGCGTATGTTTGCTTCCGAGTTTACGGCGGGTTTGTTGGCCACAGAAAACGTGCCTTTTGCAATGCATTAGCGATTTACTATTCAGTATGTTCCAATATTGCAGAAAAGAATTCGTGAATATTGCCAATGCAGCAAAAAAAAAAAAAAATGTGCGAATTTTAGGAACACCAGGCACGCAACCACCTGTAGATTTACTAGCATCACTTTGCACGTTTTTTGCGTAGTATGGCGCTCACAGGCCTGATATTAGGCCTACACATGACATATTTTATTGCCTTTTCAACAAAGTGCGCGCGCCGTATACGAGCGAGACAGGCAAATGTATTGCCAAGCCCAGGGAGATAGAGTGTTCGTACTCTGACCTGCATGAAGCTAGTATGAATGAATCGAGGTAGCCTGGTTCATTATATCGTACTTGACTCGAAGATTAGGCAGGTTAAATGTAGCACTTATAGCGTACTACCCGGCAAGCTGTCGTAGACTGGGTGGACATCAAGTCTGCCTATAGACAACCATGCACATCATCATCATCATCATCATCATCAGCCTGATTATACCCACTGCAGGGCGAAGGCCTCTCCCATATCTCTCCACTTAACCCGGTTCTGTGCTAGCTGCATCCACTTGACCCCTGCGAACTTCCTAATCTCATCCGCCCACCTAACTTTCTGCCGCCCCCTGCTACGCTTTCCTTCCCTTGGAATCCAGTTTGTTACCCTCAGCGACCATCGGTTATCCTCTCTTCGCACTACATGTCCTGCCCATGTCCATTTCTTCTTCTTAATTTCCACTAGAATGTCGTTAACTTGAGTTATTTCTCTGACCCACTCTGCACGCTTTCTATCTCTTAATGTTACCCCTACCATTTTTCGTTCCATAGCCCTCTGGGTTGTCCTCAACTTAAGTAGAACTCTCTTGGTTAGCCTCCACGTTTCAGCCCCATAGGTGAGTACAGGCAAGATGCAACTGTTGTATACTTTCCTCTTGAGCGATACCGGTAAGCTGCTAGTCATAATCTGCGAGTGCTTGCCAAATGCGCTCCATCCCAATCTTATTCTTCTTGTTATTTCCTTTTCATGGTCCAGATCTGCGGTTACTACCTGTCCTAAGTAGATATATTCGCCTACTACTTCCAGTATTTCGCTACCTAATGTAAACTCCTGTTCCTTCCTGAGGCTGTTGAACATTACCTTAGTCTTCTGCATATTGATTTTCAAGCCTACCTTTCTACTTTTCCTGTCTAGGTCATCAATCATTATTTGCAGTTCATCTCCCGAGTTGCTTAGCAAGGCAATGTCATCAGCAAATCGCAGATTACTGAGGTATTCTCCATCTAGCCTTATCCCTAACTTCTCCCATTCCAAGTCTCTGAATACTTCCTCTAAACAAGCTGTGAATAGTACTGGGGAGATTGTGTCTCCTTGCCTAACACCTCTCTTTATGGGAATTTTGTTACTTTCTTTATGCAGAACTATGGTTGCTGTGCAGCCACTATATATATCTTCCAGCACTTTCACGTACGGCTCGTCTACCCCCTGATTTCGCAATGCCTGCATCACCGCCGAGGTTTCAACTGAGTCAAATGCTTTTTCGAAATCAATGAATGCTATGTATAAGGGCTGGTTATATTCCGCGCATTTTTCTATCACCTGATTGATGGTATGGATATGATCGATAGTAGAGTACCGTTTCCGAAACCCTGCTTGATCCTTTGCTTGATTGCAGTCTAAGGTTGTCCTGATTCTATTAGCGATTACCTTAGTAAATACCTTATACGTAACAGACAGTAAGCTGATTGGTCTGTAATTTTTAAGGTCCTTAGAGTCCCCTTTCTTGTGAATGAGGATAATGTTTGCATTCTTCCATGCTTCCGGTACCGTCGATGACACCAGGCACTGCGTATACAGGGTGGCCAGTTTTTCTAGCACGATATCCCCCCCGTCCTTCAGCAAATCTGTAGTTATCTGATCCTCTCCAGCTGATTTCCCCCTTTTCATAGTTTCTAGTGCTTTCTTGACCTCGTCCTTCGTCACTGGTGGAACGTCTGACTGTCTTTCCCTACCGCCAATCTCATTACGGTCCTGATTACTTTGGCTGCTGTAGAGATCTGTATAGAACTCCTCGGCTACTTTGACTATCTTGTCCATATTAGTGATGACGTTGCCCGCCTTGTCCCTTATCGCATACATCTGGTTTTTGCCTATGCCCAATTTCTTCTTTACCGCTTTAAGGCTTCCCCCGTTCTTTACAGCATGCTCAATTTTCTCCATGTTATACTTCCTTATATCGGCCACCTTGCGCTTATTGATTAGCTTTGATATCTCGGCCAATTCGATCTGGTCTGTTGGATTCGAAGCTTTCATACTCTGCCGTTTCTTAATCAAATCTTTCGTCTCCTTAGACAGCTTACCGGTATCCTCTCTAACTATCCTACCGCCTACTTCTACCGCGCACTCAGTAATGATATCTCTGAAATTATTGTTCCTTGCCTCTAGGGTAATGTCGCCATCCTCAGTTAGAGCTGAATACCTATTCTGTAGCGAGATCCTGAACTCTTCTGCCCTCCCCCTCACCGCTAATTTGTTGATGGGTTTCTTTCTTACTAATCTATTGCGTTCCTTCTTCAGATTTAGGCTAATTCGGGACCGCACCATCCTGTGGTCACTACATCGAACTTTCCCGATTACCTCTACATCCTGCACAATGGCGGGGGTTGAACACATTATGAAGTCGATTTCATTTTTAGTCTCTCCGTTAGGACTTTTCCATGTCCATTTTCGGTTCTTCCGTTTGCTAAAGAAGGTATTCATGATTCGTAAGTTATTGCGCTCTGCAAACTCAACTAGTAACTCCCCCCTGCTATTCCTAGAACCAATGCCATAGTCACCTACTGCCTTGCCTCCTGCCTGTTTTTTCCCTACCTTGGCATTGAAGTCGCCCATTAGTACAGTATACTGCGTCTTTACTTTTCGCATTGCCGATTCTACATCTTCATAGAAGCTTTCAACTGCCTGGTCATCATAACTACATGTAGGTGCATAGGCCTGTACAACCTTCAGTTTATACCGCTTATTAAGCCTAATTACGATGCCTGCAACCCTCTCATTAATACTATAGAATTCATCTATATTACCCGCTATATACTTATTGACAAGGAAACCTATACTCCTAGTTGTCGCCTCTCTGGTAAACCTCGATAACACAGTACATGCCCATCCTTCAGTACAGTATATGCCTCATTCGGCCTCCTAACCTCACTAAGCCCTATGACATCCCATTTCATGCCCTCTAGTTCCTCTAACAGCACTGCTAAACAAGCTTCACTAGCTAGGGTTCTAGCATTAAACGTTGCCAGGGTCAGTTTCCAATGGCGGCCTGTCCAGCGGAGCCAGGCTTTCTTAGCACCCCCTGCTGCGTCACATGTCGGACCGCCGCCGTGGTCAGTTGTTCCGCAGCCGCTGGTGACTGAGGGCCGAGGTTTTATGGAGCTTATCATAGGAGGTTGTGGCCAATTACTGCACCAGGGTGGCCAACTCCTGTTCTGGTGAGGGAGTGCGTTGCCGGAGGTGTTCACCGGCATCAGGTCGCACCCCAAACCTGTATATGCAATTCCATCGACACGCGGATTTTTTTTTTTTTTGTCATCCGGTGGAGAATTGCGCGGCACCGGGATTTGAACCCCGGTCCTCTTGCATGCGAGGCGGATGTTCTACCGCTATTCCCAAAAAGGGCATTATGCCGACACTGTACAGGAAACCTCGCCGCACAGGAAAGCTGATTGCAACGTGAAGAGTGGTGAGTGGATTGAGCTTACCGAGCTCGCAACAAGGCGGATGCTTCTTGCGGCAGATAATCTGGAGTTGAACTGTGAAATGGCCCTAAATGATTTCCTGAAACCGAGGGAATTATAAGGAATTTCTGATGTGTGTGATGTTTATAAATGGTCAATTAGTAGTGTAATTTTTTTTCAGTGACTATGAATTTCACCATGTGACATAAGTTTTGCACATTTGACAAAGTTTAGGACTATCAATGCCTAATATTCAGTAACGTTAAAGTGCAAGCTACGAATTAGTAGCTGCGAAGACATCGAAGAACTACGCTTGGTCGCGGCCATGTTCTGGCAAGGAATTTTGAAGGCTGAAGATATTTTTATAAATGTAATTATTGTTGAGCAGTGACTTGGGGCGGGGGGTTCTGTCGTTTACTTCCAGAACAGGGACCGGATATAGAATTATCCTGAAAGAAATAAACTTGATCTTATCACATGATTATAAAAATGTATCTATTGCCGAACTAAACACCGATTGTTAAGCCCGTATGAAGCTATTTTACTCCCCTTGTCAGAAACAACCCGTTTGCTCGAAAGACAACGCAGACGAAAAGGGGTTATTATGATCCTACTGGGCTACCAGTGTACATTGATCTATGTGTATTATGTAATATTTAATGTGCCAAGTGCTGGGAAGATTTATTTCTCAAACGTTCGAGCATTTCTCTAGAGCGAAATGTGCTCCCAAGGATGCGGGATCGAATCCCGGCCTCGGCGGCTGCTTTTCGAAAAGCAAGGCGCCCGTGTACTGTGCGATTCAGTGCACGTTAAAGAACCCCAGGTGGTCAAAATTTCCGAAGTCCTCCACTACGGCGTCCCTGAACCACACAAGACAATCCAAACTAAACATTACCACTCTAATGGATGCGCAGATGCCTACAACAATAAAAAAGAAGAAAGGAAATGCATAAATGGGTTTAACACACCTTGTGACATCGGCTATATGACGGATGATGTAGGGGCGGGCATCGGTGTCGTTGGCTACATGGGATTGTTTAACGTAAATCCCACAGCCGAGGAGCGCCTTTCGAAATGACCGGGATTGAACCCCTTTGTTCGCAAAATCAGCAGTCGAGCGCATTACCACTGAGACACCGCGACAGAAGCTTAACAGAAAAAAAAAAAGAGAAAAGAAAATCAGGCACTCAGACAACTTTATCATGGATAGAGAAGGCACAGAGTGGGTTGTTCAAACTGGATTTTGCTATGCAGCAGTACGGGGTCGTATGTTTCAGTATTTGCGGTATCCCAACCAGAAACAGAAATATACGATTTTTGAGCGTTTGCATTAAGTTGTATTGACGGCGGCAAAGTGTTTTGCTTTCACACGGCGCCTAACGACAGCAGCGCTTCGTTTGTGACACCGCTTGTCAAAGAATCTCAAGCGCCGAAGACCGTGACTGATGATGCCCTCTCCAGTGTGACATACCCGATATAGACAAGATTTTTTTTTTTTTTAGCGGAGCGTGGTGTAATACACCGTTAATATTTCTTTTGCAAGAGGCAGATAGGTAAGCACAAGAGCATAGGAACCGCGAAACAAACAAAAAGCACTCTTGTAAACGCCGCACGCGCGCATGTAGGTCACTGCGGGTTGGCACGCGATGCGAACACGCATCCACACTGGGTAGGGTTCGCTGCTATGCCGCTAGGTGGCAACTCTGCTCGATATCGAGACCAATAGTAATGTGAGCAGTAAGAACATGAGCATTGTGAGTCTTCAGAGGTTGCATCGCAACCAATTGTACACATGGCGTAGATATAGTTTTGTTGCATGACAAATAAAAGAGATAAACATACCGAATTCGGAACGGATGACGGGAATAACTTTCCATTTTAAGCTGAACACTACTCAACAATGAGCATGTCCAGCAGCCCGCCTTGTTCCCATAACCTCTCACCTATATATACCGGCCGGTTTGGCCGCACGAAGCACCGCATGGAGCCAAACTTAGCACGCCTTAAGCTCAATGTTTTACTACTCATGTTGTTCAAGCAGTTTCACTTTCTGCTCTTCTCAGAAACGAAGGCTCCATTTGCCTCATGAACTTCAGTAGAGTCACAGAAAGCAGAACAACTGCATTTCGTCGAGCAGAAAAATTCAATATCATCGATGCCCTATAAATTTAAGGTAAAGCCGCAGTAGGTACATGGGATCGAACTTCTGGATTGTAAGCAGCAAAGACGCCGGCATAGTTTCCGGGAAATATTCCCGGCAGCACTATCGCTCTCAGGACAAAGCATCAAATGCACCCACCCATTTCCTGCCGCATTTCCGGTGACGCTTACTTCGTCAGGTATGTGTTCGAGCCGGCGTTCACTGTTCGTGCTCTTTTCAATGTCGTAGCATTATTTTCTTATTTCGTTTAATTATGTCATTTGGAGTTACCTTGGTTTCACGCTATATGATGCCCCTATTCTTTTTTTCGCCTTATGAATTTCTTTTGTGTGCCAGGCGCCGCCCACGACACCAAAACTCTTTACTGCAGCTCATGCAAGCGGGGCTGCGTTAATCATTCTACTGCCGAGCGTGAACGTCGGCTCAAAAGAGAGATATACGCGCGAGATGCTTAGCCTTCAACACGTGCGCAATTCTAGCCAAGTCGTATCTAATGGCGTTTTCTGTTAGCTATCTGCTTCTAACTACCTTCCACAAAAGAGTTCCCAAATGAAAGTACCATAAATATTACGAACCGGCGTATGACACTTTCATGTCTTTTTGGTCGACTTTGCATTACCATCAACTTCGATATAGCAAGTACTCGGTGTAGGATTTCGTCTGCCTCTCGTTCTCTGCCACTAATTCGTTTTAGTCATCTGCTTAAAGCAATGGCGTCTAGACAGTTTTTCTTTCAATGTAGTTCGGCTGAAGGGACGGCGAACACGTGTCGTAGATATAAAATACTAAATCCGAGCGCCAGTTCGTTTTCCTCCCTCCTTAAGTTCGTTCTGCCCTAATTAGAGCTTGCATAATTAACACCGACGTAGCTGAAATCTGCAAACTCCATTGTCACGACTGCTTCTAAATCAGTACCTACTGTCGACTGTTCGAAAGCTCTAAATGGGACAATTCATTTGTTCTAGTTTCCGCGCTTCCTTTAGACCAGAAGAAGATAAATTATTATATAGCAGTAGGATTAAAAACATCGTTAATTATATTGTAATCGCCAATACCGCCCCAGCAGAATTGGGCTCATGAGAGGAGACAATCTTCCGCGAGGGATATGCGGTGTCTCTTATTGTGCGCTAAGACCAAACATTTCAGTGGTAAAGAACCACTGGCCACGGTTCCTTTTCTTTGGCACATCTGATATGCTGATGTCTGAAGCATCACTTTACTATTCAGCAAACAAATAAGGGTAAGAAAACGAGGTTCTAGTTGCGACATGCATATTATTGAAGTCAACATCGCACATAAATCAAGGTGAGCATAGTACTTTATTTTTATTTGTCGTCTTTATCGATGCGGAACTGGTACAATTCTTTTCTCCTGCAAAATGATCAACAAAAAAGTAGCAGAAATGAGAGCCACGTATCGCCCGTGTCATCTAAGTCCATGGCCTCCGCGTCTTTCTTGCGATGCTTCACCCATGCACTGTGCTACGGCGGCATCCATCCAATCTTCCTTCGAGTGTATTTATGGGGCATGTTAATCTTGAGAGAGTTAATTAACACCAATCTGGAGCAGTGTACGTAGTACGTCCTGTAATACCACGTGGAATTTGATTGAACAGTGAAGCAGGCAGCTGACCGATGAGACTCTTATGCTGCATATTTAACGACGATTGCCAGAGCTATGGCCCTTGTTAAGCTGGTAAACAATTAAGTTATTCAGCGCCAGTCGTATGCATTTAATTCGTGTTTTGTTTTTCGTTTCAACAACAGCAAAAAAAAAAAAAAAAAAAAAAAAAAACCTTAAACATGCGTGAGACGGAACAAAAAGGGAGGATCCTTGCATTTTTGCATAACCCTCCTGATCTTGGGATCTTCATCGATTTAACATTTAGGATGTGAGAAATTCAAATGTGACAAGGTTGCAGTCAAACTGGGACGCTAAAACGCGTCATAGCACATCATGTTTAAGAAACCTTTCTTATACTCTTTATCGCAGCGATATAGTGGCATGCTTGCTTTTCTTTGCAGGCCATGGCTGGTTCTTCGATCTTATCTTCAGCTTGGAGTGCTTCATTAACGCCATCAGTGATTTTGCTCTGCTTATCGCTGTTGCCTACGTGAGTATTTTTGTTCATGGCTGGCTATGGTGTGGTAGTGCTTTCAGACGAACCCTGACAATCTTAAGGAAGGCTTAAGAAGTGGTTAAGCGCAGAAGGATTGCAACTCAATAGAAAGGAGACCCTTTTGTGTTGTTCAGAGCGCTAATGCCACCTGGTGAAAACAAAAAGTAAATGAGAAAGGAAAAATAAAAGCCGCAGTCGTTGCCTTCAAATTGCGGGTAAAGCCACTGAGGTAAAGGGTCCCTTATTAGTGTGATATGAGATTTGCAGTGAGAACTTTAATAATCTGTTTATGAGTTTAGTCGGTTACAAGTCAAGAATGCAGCGACAAATGCCCTTCAAATGGGGCTCTCCAACCATTGGCACCAGTCTCCACGCTAGTATACGTCCCCCTCGAGAGGGAGGGACACCAGACTTTGCCCATATATCTCCCTAGGGTGAGCAGTTTCTTTCTTTCTTTTCTTCTGGGGACTGAGTCCCAGCACAATGTCCCTTCTCACCTACTTCGCATGAGAGGGGGAAGTTATGCTTAAGTTGCTGGGAGAGTCCTCTGTTGATGCCCCACGGGTTGAAGTGCTTCCTTGAGGCGTAGTCGCCTCTACATGTTTATTTGTAACCGACTTATTGGCATCTTGAGGCACCGCAGACAGATATTGCAACCTCAGATATGGTAACATTGCACAAGAACACAAAATAGGGTGCTATTTTGGTTATGCACATTTTTTCGAAACTTTAACATGTCTGAGGTATTACGTCAAGATCAACTGGCTTGATGTCATGTTCTGCACAGGCTATCTTGTCGAGCAAACAAGCAATCTTTCATTGGTTACAATGGTTTGAGAGAACTTTTACGTTTAAAATGCTGTCACAACGAACGCAAGTCCACTTGTCCAAACATTCGCTCGGCAAGCGAACTGAGGCTCCCCCCTTGTTCAGTGCCTCTTTCATACTGTGTAGCCATCTTCTTTCTCTCGCTCTACCCTGTCACTAACTTATTCACTTAAGGCGCTGATTAATATTCAATAGGAAAAATTGAGAAAATTGAAGAATGTGATTAAGACTGCGCAGTAGAAATTCTGGCCTTTAAATGAACATCAAGAATGAACGGACCTGGCCATAAGGCTATAGGGCTAGCGCTTGAACGCGGTGTTTAAGGTTTCGGAGGTGTATCAGTTAATTCCTTTTACAAAACTTGGACATCTGTTCTGTTCACGGTGTGCTAGAAGTCGGTTGAAATGAATAATGAAGTTTGAAATTGTGTGACCTTAAGGAATTTCATGCATTGTTTAAAGCCTAAATCCGAGTTCTTGCTTCGTCACCCAGAGAGCGTAACGTTGAGAGGTAACATATTATGTTAAATCAGTGGATGCCCAGAAAAAAAAAAAAACACTGCCTTTCGTTTGCTTGTAAATGGGCAGCCTTTTAAAGAACTTTTCTGCGTTTCTAAACAGCAAGGCTATGCTAAAGCTCGAGGGTACCGTGCCAGGGTGAACTTGCTTGTGAACCTTTTTTGTTGTTGTTGTTGTTAAGACTATACAGCAGTGGAACAGGCGTTCGAATGTGGAAGTACTCTGCAAACGAATATGTGTTTTTTGTTGAACTGTAACCACCCCTGCTTGAACGCCTTCGGGCATTGCAGGGTGATTATTGAATAAAGAATGAAGTGCATTGAATATGCGAGGAAGACCTTAATGAAAAAAACAAAAACAAACTGCAATACAGCGTAAGAACTACGGTAGTTCTTTAACAGTTCAAAAATACATAAAGTACTGTTTTTTAGTCTTTTCAGATCACTAAAATGTTGACATTGTTCTTCTTTCCATGCAGAAAACCCGGGACTTGCGCGAAGGCTTTCCTATCGATGTAAGCATGGTACTTCTTTCTATTCTTTCGCTACCAAGATTTATGTAGCAGTATAAAAGAAGAAAATTTACAACCCATTCATATATTCACGCTGGGGAAAGAATTGTTATAGGGGCGTGACTATGTGGACAAAGGTCTTTCAGGCTCTCTTCCGGAGCTTAGGTCAGAGCGGGCCCAACGCCATGGTGTGCTTTTTTTGTAAAGTATGTTGTAAAACCGCCACTCCCATGCATCCGTACATATAGCGCACTGTGGGATCTAACGCTCAGACACGAAGCATGGCCTATGATGGTTATACGGTGGAGGGCTCCGGGAGTTCTTTTTTTTTCTTTAATCTGCGCTGACATTGCACATCAAATACGAGTTCTGTTTTCGAACGCTCGCAGGCTAATCCCAAGTTACTTGAGCCAAATGTCAAGGCCGTCCATTACTGCATCCCTCAAATCTTGAATGCAGAGCTTGTGAGCAAAAATATAATCAAATAAAAACAGCCACGCATTAAGGGCTTCACTGCAGCCACGGCGGGACTTTCACGACCACTTCTCAAAATGGCGTAGGAAACGAAACAGCAGGACGCAGAATAAGACAGTATTCTCAGATGACCCTCTCTTGCTCTCGTCGTAAATTTGTTCTCCTATCTTCCTCCAGATCTTTTATGTGACAAATCACAGCATGACTCGCGTGCTTCAACGGAGCGCGACTCCGGAGGACTAGGCAATAACAAGGCACCCGAGAGCTTGCTTCTGTCGTATTTCGAGCGGACTTCCGCTCATTATTCATTTCTCGCGCAGGCCGAAAAGGGGAAGAATATTGCAGCTGCCGTAAAATTTAACGAACACGTGTGCTAAGTGATGCATTCTGCTTTATCGATTTTCCCCGGTGCAAACACTAAGTGCAAGTGAGAATCTGCGCAGCTCAGATAAGGCAACAAAAAAATAAAAGAACAAGGCAGAAAGCAGGGCCTGCTAACATCCTGTCAAATTAAAGCGAAAAACTAAAGATAAGGGATGCTGCCAAATCATGCACCCATAACGAAGTCCTAGCACTTCAGAGAGATGAATGTGCTGATGTGTCGAGTGTTGGACCCGTGATAAATGGATTCACCCCTCTCTTATTCCTTCCTGCCCTCATCCCCTTTCTTTCCCTGCCCTTCAGCTCGTTCTTATTCTGTGTCTTCTTGCTCTCTTCCGTTCGCAGCCACTTGTCGCACTGTCACCGTCTTCGTTTTGTTTTGTGCACTTTGCAGTTTTCTCTTTTTTCTTCTTCGTTCTCTCTCTTTCTCGCTGCAGTGTCTGACCGGCACCCTGAAAGGGTTCATCTTGTGGAACACGTTCTCCGTGGTCGCCTGCTGGACGGCCTCATGCGCCCTGTACTACGAACGAGACCACGAGGCAAGTCATCGATTCAGATGGGACGCCAACGCCACGCGCGCGGGGCTTACAAAGCTCTACTTCACGGTTTCTTGTTGTCGGATTACCTATGTCCCCGCTCCCCCTCTCTCTATGCGACTGCACCTATCGGCTGGCTGGCCTATTAACAACATTAATTTGTGTTCAAATAGGGGCCAGAAATAGCTCTTCTGCCAATCACCCCGGTATCTCGCGGCCTAACGTTTTGCTTCCCAATTATTTTTCCCGTAAGGCACTGTGCTTAAAGACTCTGTTCTATCTATGAAGTATTGATAGAGGCAGATTATATGTGAATTAACGCATCAAAAGTTGCTTTTGTGATTATTTATTTCTTTATGCATATAACTGCACCGCCCATGGGGTGCTGCTCCAGGCGCATTGCATGTCACACATGAAAAAAAAAAACAAAAAAGACGTCAAGGACGAAATACCAAACAAGAACAACAATACTCGAGCAGACAATTGCACTCATTTACCATAAAAGTGAAAAATTAATGGGCAAAAACATTCGAGTGGCAAGCAATCTCTACAAGCGCGACCGCTCTTTGAACGTGGCTGCCAGCTTTACGTTCATCTCCTATGTTCCAGTTATTGCTTTCGCGTTTTGCTCTCGCGTTCATTTTCCGCTCACATTTCTTTTACCCATCTATTGCAAAGAACACATTACGTCCAGTCCCTTACGAACATGTTCAAGCAGCGCATCATGGCTGCTCCCTCTAAAAGCTGTTCCTTGCACACTTCTTCAAGGAACAAATTTACAGGGCTCAATTTAAAAGGCAGCTACGGGGATTTTTTTGCGGTTACGATAGTAAAACGAAAGAATATAATATTCCAGAATCTTCTCTTTTTTTTCAACTCAGCTAAGTTCCATCAAATTTGACAAGTGGCGACGTTTTGTTCCTTCATGAATGGACAGGAAATGTCATTGTTTTCGTGGTCTCAGTTCCGTTAATTTCTACTCAGTGAATTTCGACGTCGCAAACAGTCCCCGCTCGTTCGTATGCGCGGCCCGCTTTACTAACAGAATTGTCAGGCTTTTATTAGGCCATCTCAGCCATTTCCAATTCAGTTCGGTCGTTGAGTTGGGTCCGACTCTTCGTGACCCTATGGACCATATCACGCCACATAACTTCATCTGCGGTGCCTCGAAGACGCCATCTAACCATCGCGTTCGCTGCCTACCCCTTCTCCGGCGACCCTCAACCTTTCCCAACATCAAATCTTTCTCCAGCGACTCCTCTCTTCTCATCAGATGACCAAAGTAGCTGAGCTTTAACTTTAGAATTTGACCCTCCAGTGGGCAGTCAGGGTTTATGGCCGACAATATCGACTGATTTAATCGTCTGGAAGTCCAAGGAACTCTCAAGAGTCTCCGCTAGCACCACAAATCAAACGCGTCAATTCTTTGGCGGTCAGCCTTCTTCACAGTCCAACACTCGAATCCATACATTATGACATGAAAGACCAAAGCACGAGTTATACGGATCTTGGTTGGCAGTCTAATGTCTCTGCTCTACATTATGCGGTCAAGGCTAGCCATGGCTCTCTTTCCAAGAAGCAGGCGTCTCCTAATTTCATGGCTGCAGTCACCTTCCGAGGTAATCTTGGAGCCCAAGAAGAGAAAATCTGTCACAGCTTCCATTTCTTGTTCCTTGATGCTCCAGGACTTGATAGGGCAAGACGCCATGATCTTTGCCTTTTAATGATCAGCTTAAGCCCAAACTTCTCACTCTCTTCTTGTACGCGCATCAGAAGTCTCTTAAGTTCCACTTCACTTTCTGCCATTAAAGTGGTATCATCCGCATATCTAAGGTTGTTGCTACGTTTTCCAGCAATCTTCACTCCAGCTGAGGACTCGTCCAGACCGGCCTTTCTCATGATGCACTCAGCATATAGGTTAAATAGGCAGGTTCAGCCATTTTATGAACACTCAATAAGCGTATCTCTCTTTTCTATTTTTTAGTGATGTGTGCGACGTGACCATTGCGTCAAGCGAAGAATCATCCATGGTTGCTGACTGCGTTTAGATTCTCGTTTACATTTTTCACCACTTAAAAAGTGCTACAGTCGGTATGTTGAGAACAATTAGTAGTGGCGGAGAGTGAGACCTCGAAGCTATTTGTCGAGAATATCAAATCGTGCTGCCGGCTTTCTATCACACCGGGAAGTCTTAAATTTTAAGGTTTAGAATGCTCAGAACGCAAACGTATGTGCACCGTGGAGCTCAGAAAAAAAAGCAAGGTACAGTTAGAAGCAATATTAAAGGGAACACGGGAGCACGTGGTCTCGGTGATTTGCAAAGCGCTGTTACCAACATAAGACAAGACTGGGTGGCACCAATGGTATGCTCGGAAAGAGCAGCCGACCAAGCTTACTTTGGGTGCTTCTTTACCACTGGTTCTTATCGCCTCTCGGTGACAGCGCATTTGAAAGTGTGGAGTCCACGCCGTCCCGTGTTCCCGCTCGTATTGCTTCTAGCTGTACGTGGGCTGAGTATTTTACAGCGACAGCTATTATATGCTACTCTTGCGTCGACACAGCCGTCGTCAACGTACCACCACGCCGCACTTACTGCTTAACACGCAGTGGTATCACTCGCGACGTCATACCCAAGCCCTACGCTGAATGGCGGTCATCCTGTGGCAACAGACTGCAATTCGCCATAGCGACACACCACGCTGTGAGCTGAGCACAGTGAAGTAACTTGCGACAGTATAGTGACATCACAAGCTATCTACCAGAGTAGACAAATATGAAATGAACAATACTGTTGTATCTACCACCACAGGATGTTGTCGTCAATCTCGTGTTACACAGTCCTAAGCTTCCTGTCAGGGATTTGGTACGGACGACGTTATGCAAATTTGCATACGAAGACAGAATACACATGTGAGCCTTGCCGTTTCTCCTCGCTGTGCCAGGTTACATGCTTTCTAAACACGGCACTTTTTTGGGAGAGTTGTGCTTACTCCTCTATTTGACCATGTTAAAATTTTATATCGACACAGAGGAACGTTGACGAGAGAAGGTGTAGAAGCATATTTTATTTCAAAGGAAAAGACATCAAATGCGTCAGCAAGACTTCTCTTTCCTTTAAAGCAAGGAAGTTTCTTTTTTGAGTGATTTTTGTTTAGCAGATGAACCCAGGGATGTTTCACGCTAAAGGGCTTCGTTTTTTTTTTTCACATTTGTTGTTTTCTGGGCCTTGGCTTAAAGACTGAGGCTGAGTTGTGAGTCAGCGCTTGTCCTGTAGCATCCTTTTATTTTGTCCTATATGTCTTTATATTTGCGCTGTTTTTATTTACATGCTTTCTAAAGTTTCCCTCGTATAATGATGGCGTGCCGTTTTGTTCCTTCCAGTATTCAGGTGTTTACCCGTATTTCTTTATCAACGATACGGCGCTGGTGTCGAATGCAACAAGCGCCGCTCTTGTAAACCAGGCTGTCGTAAGTGAATTTTCGGTTGCGTTTTCTTGACAACGTGTTTCTTTAACTCAACACACCCATCTTGGTTTGGTTTGGTTTGCTTTGCCTTTGGTGTTTAACCTGCCAAAGAGATTCAGGCTATGAGAGATGCCGTAGTGGAGAGCTCCGAAAATTTCTATCATCCGGGGTTCTTTAACGTGCACTGACAGCGCACAGTACACGGGCGCCTAGCTTTTCGCCTCCATCGTAAAGCGGCCGTCGCGGCCAGGATTGCATACCGCATCCTTGGGCACAGTAGTCGAGCGCCCTAACCACTGCGCTGCCCCGGCAGGCCAAACACACGCATCTGCTTCGCAGCTGACTTCATGTATGAATAATGCATGTTACACTGAATTGTTCCCCTCGAGCGACTCACCTTCTCCTACCAGAGGGGCGACGTCTTAACCGTGTTCATCAACAAAGAAGACTCCCCCAAATAGATGGTGTACGGACATGTTTATTAATCGCTACTGAAACGAAGAACATTCTGCAGGTTATAATTAACAACCAAATGTGTTTTTTTTTTTCACCGGCTATCACATCATACATGTCCGGATTTGATGAGATTTAGTTATATTAAGCAGAAAACACAAGCAAATATCTCGAAGTCAGAAAAATATTCCATCACTTACTCTCAAGCTAAACAAAAAAAAAAAAAGAAACGAAAACGTTTGCTCAAAATTAAGCGAGACATCCATCCTTGAGTTCCTTCTGTTGCGCTTATCGCAATGATCTTTCATGATATCTGAAATTTCCTGCCTCGACGTTGTCAAGCGGCATGAAGAGTGCTAAAAGCTTAAGCTAGGGCCTTAATGACGTCATTGAAGCTTCTGTCATGATGGAAAAGATCAGGATTGAGGCGTGGGTTTCAGTTATCACATCTGTCATCACCCTTTAAAACGCCACTGTCAGATTACATTTCTGCTGCAGCTAACACGCTACAGAAACAAGACACTACCGAGATACGCAGGAGGAAAAGCACGCACGTACACCTATGGTGTTTTTTTTTTTTAAACGAGTGGTACATAAAAAAAAAAGCCCATGCGCATGTTCAGTTCAAAGTATGCAAGTAAACTCATCGCCACAAGCTATGTCGCATCCGAACGCAACTTCGCGTCAGATCAGAACGTGGCATATCTTCGGCGACGACATCTGTACCTATGTGTAGCGCGATGTTGTCGGCTGCGCTGACCAGGCAGTACGACGATTGGTCATTCCCAGAGAAGTTCATTCCCAGAGGAGAGGAGAGGAGTAGGAGGTAATGACAAGGTCGCAGCTAAGCATTTTGTGCTTGCAACCACAATTGTTGCTGTGGTAACAGCGTACAACGACCTCGATGTACTGATGCGAGGTGCATTGCGATGCTTTCGGTAGCAGCCACCTTTGGTAGTTATATAGCATCATCTACTGTGACCGATTGTCGCGGCAGCCATGCCATCGCACGCAGATGGGTACAACCCTTAAAATAATGGCCTGTATAGTTTGTAGGGACTTTGTAGCCATTCTTTAGACATGTTGAATCTTTCTGTTGACAACCTATATGTCTATAGACAAATATTTAAAGTTTGCCTACAAAGAATCTATAGACTATTTGTATACTGAAGTCGATTAGAGCCATAAATCTATGGCTAGCCGATATTATTGGCAGAAGTCTATACAGATATTATAAACTGTGTAAAGAAATATTTGTATAATGTGCACAGCCATAAATCTGTGGATACCAGATCGTATTGACAGAAGTCCATAGAGATGCTATGGGCTCATTAAAGAAATATTTGTAAGGGAGGTGCCGTCGGCACTTTTTATGCTTTCCCATTGTAGGCTGGTTGAATTTTGACGGTAAGCGGAGATAGTAGAGCTTGTACATTATTCTTAAAATCACTACTTACGTTTACATGAACGCGGCAAAAATCAAATCTGGCACTCTTAGTACGGAAAGTCTAAAACAAGACTCTATAAGACTAGCCATGCGGTTTCTTTTCGAAACTCGCTCTATGTCTGGGATAATCAACTCGACCAACATTCTGTCGAGTTCAGTCAGTGATTGTTAAAAAGGAGGGAGAGGAGGGCCTGAGCAAAAAGTGAAAATATCCAAATGACGAACCTGGAGCATCATTTAATATATACAAGTCTACTAACATGGGCTACTGACCGGACGGCTCATAAGTTCGTAAAACCCGCTATTTAGTGAAATATGGTTCGAAGCTTAGCAACTTAACTTTCCTTTGTATACGGAGAGAAAATCCCAGTCTATGTGTAAAGTGCACCCCATATGTTATACCAAAAACGCTGTGCGAAATAAAGGGGGCAATACTAGCCTTCAGTCCTTGTCTCCGCACAAAATTCCTGAAATAAATTGACTGATTTGATTTGAAGTATCCTGAAACATTACGCATTACGCATGGTACATCCTATTCTGACTGCGACGCGTTAGAAACATCGCATGAGCTAAGACTGCGATGTCATGATTATGTTGTACATATTCGTATATTCAAATTTTAGAGCGTAAATGATAAAATAAGTTCCTCCTTCTTACACCGTGATCCACCTCGCAGGTTCCCACGCTGACTCTACTGTACATATCGGCGACCCTCATTGCAACGTTAAAGGTATTATTCTCTGATGTGACGAGTTGGCTACAATGTGCTGCCTGCTTACCAGTTTATCAGATTTGACCTTCCACAAAGCTATAGTATGTTGTTATTTTTTACGTGTTACCTGATGCCAAAATTGTCCCCCTCCTCCTTCCATTCCTTTTATTTGACAAGCGTTGGTGGGTTATAGGCGCTCCCCCCCCCCCTCCCCCCCCTCCCCCCTAATTTTGTTCTCGTTATAGGCTTAAACAATGTGCATCAAACCTTCCAGCCAAAATTCATCTAAGAATATAGCTAAACAAAACAGATGAACATAGCTGGAATCTTATACTCTGCCATTTCATGTCTCTTTTATTGGGAAGTAGGTCATTGTCACGGTAGAAGCGAATTTTCTGCACACTTCTAAGCACGAAACAGTCATCTTCATAATGGCTACGCCTATTTATGTGTTGGCGCTAGAAATAGAAAATAAAGAAAATATCGCTATTACACATTACATAAACACCAGGTTATTGTATTATGGACCATGCGGTGTAGCTACTACCACATGTTCTTCGCCCGAATATCTGCTAAATGTAAGTTCCCGGGCTGCTACTGGACCTACTTCATGCATGCTCAACATAACTGCATGGAGCGTATGCTGACTGCATGTATACCTATATTAACTCGCTACAGTTAATGGCGCCATTTCCCCAGAAAATCCGGCTGCGGCCATCTCAGCGTTACTATCCGCGTTGTCAGCGAGAAACAAAGTACGCCTCTGGCAGGTGGTCTATTTTGCACGTGAAATCACCGGATACTCCCACATACTTTTAATATGTATCTCGGGTCGACTGTACGCTGATAAGTAAGTGCGAAGTAACAGATCCGCAAATTATGATATGAATGATTTGGAGAATAAATGGCTCAAGAGCAGGTTAATTGGAGGTATATTAAAGAGGTCTTTGCCCTGCCTCAGTACGTGTAAACATCAGATGATGGTGATGATGAATAAACGAGTAGCAGAGCCGCATGTGCGCGAACGTGGATCCGCATAGGGAGCCGCTGACAGGGGCCATGCTCTCCCATTTCTGAGAATTGCGAACAACGAATTCTAAAGCGTTTATCATTTTCATAATCGACCTGCCCCGTCCAGTGTTTCGGATCTACGCACGTCTAAAAAGCATTAAAAGTTCAAAACTGATAATTGCTCCTCTGAAGTTCAGGCAAGCAAAAAACATTGAACATCTCTCCAGAGCAAAACACACCTGGGCAACGCAAATACGTAAGGCTTCAGTATGAAAAAATAAATAAATGAGCAGGCGTGAAATAAATAAATGGAGCACACGTTAGATGTTCAAAACTGTCTTATTCAGGCAATGCGGTCAATTATATCATGTTTTACTGCTGCTAATCTCTGGTAGAATTCAGCAGTGTTTGCCGATATATGCTAAGGCGTAACTATACTTGAACAAAAAGTGACCTCCGTTTGCATACAGTAACATTCAGGACAATTGATGTTAGTGCATTCTCTATGTTTCAATCGCTATACCTTACTGCCTCGTTTTATTTGCCAAGATGGTGTTTTTTCCATAAACTTGAGCTGCCAGTGAAAGCAGCGATCACCGGTCGCCTTCGGAAATGAACTGCGGTGCGTGAACACGGTTTTTAAGCCTGAATCTTTGAGGTCAAGCTTTATCACCATATAGACATCAACGCGGTGATCATGGACGCCTTTTGGACGTAGATATTTTTAAAATAGTTTTAAAGCACGAAAACAACACGGACCAAGAGAGAACACACAGGGTCAAGCGACCTAGGTCATGCATTTATTTCAAGTTACTGGTAAGGGTTTAACTACATTTTCCTCGAACCATATCCTAATCAGTTGTACAAGACTTGAAGATCTACGACAGAGGCACTTCCCACAACTTTACAATGAACATATACCATTCCACCCAAGCTTACATTTAGGAGAAAGGTCACTCATTGACATTTCCTGCATATTTTCATTCCTAAAATAAGCGAAGTATCTAAATAAATTATAGAACCTATAATAACTTCTTAAAGCCCTTAACAAAGTCCAGATTCTAAACCTTGCTTTTGGCACATGATGGCTTTAGTTGCCTATGTGCCATAAAACACAACACAACACATTTTCCTCGAACATATGCATATTTTGCGGATAGACGTCGACATATGCAGCCAGAGCCATGGTATAGTTTTGGGCTGGAACAATAACAGGGACGAGTTATAACCTAAGCGTCCCTTTAAACCATTGTCATTCGCAATGCACGGCATAGGTGGTTAAGTGTTCTGACTGCCCTCGTTTTGGTACTTACTACTTTTATGACTGGCGATAGCGAGTCGTTTTCCATCAGCTAGTTATTTCTCTCTCACAACCATGCTATATTAATCAACGAGGACGATGCACTTAACAGTGAGCGCTGCCGTACACACGTAGTTCACTGCGCGAGATCTACAGCATTCATAGCCGTATCCATTCAATGTACAGAATGACGTCGACGTCCCTGCTAACGAAATGGTACTTCTCGGTGCACAGTGAGAGCCTTTGTTTACGACCGGAACTGCCGCTGCTATGTGAGCGGTGTACGATTCTGCGGCGTACAGCGAGAGGTAGCCATAAAAAAAAGAGTCCCTGCCCTAAGTCCCACCCGCTGAAACCCATCATGGAATTTACGACATGGACGGCTGTGCACATCGAGTTTGTGCGGCTGCGTGCTGAGTCCAAGATACAGACGGGGTCTGCGCACGGGCTCACGTGGGCATACTCGTGCTAAATGATTCACGTGCTCTTATTGGACGTAACGAGCGCCTGCGTTAGTCGTTAGTGGAATTACGGCGTCCCATTGTCCTTTTCCGCGATTCGTGCCTAACTTTACGAGGTCCCCGCTTCAGAGAGACTCAAGCGCGCCGGATGCTTCGCATTGCAGAGTGGTCGGCGCGAGCTGCCGCTTATATTCGAGAACTGGCGTCCCACGCAAAGGGATCCGAAGTCTTCACAATTGCAGATATACGCGCGGAGCCCTGGGGGCAACCGCTCTACATAAGCATCCCCGCCGACTGCCCATAGATGCCCTTGCATTCCACTGGGCCTACCTTCCTATCTTCCAAAGCATATATAATTATTTAATCACAACAGCACGTCACCTTACCAAGCGACGCGGATATATATTGTCACGTTGTGGTGAAAATGCCATTGGCAACAAATGGAGAGACAATCGTGCTCAGCGGTCTTTGATCTACGAAAATACCCGTTTCACTCATTAACGCTCAATTTAAAAGCGGCGTAGAAAGATCTCGACAAAACCGCGAGCAGTGACTAGCATAACCTCGAACTTTGTAGAAATATAAGCGCGAGGCTAGAGTACTATTTCTGGTCGCGCTAGGCGCCGCTGGGATGGGGTTGTGCTGTCGGGGATGACTTGATAGTTAAGCTGTCCGATGCGCCGAATGACTTTGTATCGGTTGAAGTATCGCCGCAAGAGCTTTTCACTGAGTCCGAAACGGCGTATCGGCGTCCAAACTCAAACTTGATCTCCTGGTTTGTACTCTGCGTCACGTAGTCGCAAGTTGTACCGTCGGGCGTCGGTGCGTTGCTTGTCTTTTATGCGCCTACCTGTGCATACTGTAGGTAGGTAGGCGGTGACGTCGAGGTTACCTTCTGTCACGTGCGGCAGCATCGCGTCGAGCGTCGCCGCGGGCTCTCTGCAGTACACAAGCATGGCTCTGGTTGTCTCCTGAACGGTCGTGTTATACGCGAAGATCACGTACGGCAGGATGACGTCCCACGTCTTGTGTTCGGCGCCGATGTACAGCCTCGTCCACTTCTAGCTAGAACACGGTCACTGCTTTTAAAGCAACATTGCATCCGACCCGGCCACGCAGTAATCTAAAGTGGCTGGCCATGTGAAGCAGCACATCCGTGTCTCTGTGTGCTTGCATCGCTTTGCATCGATATCTGCCTGCGTCAGATACAATGTTGCTTTAAAAGCAGTGACCGTGTTATAGCTAGAAGTGGACGACCCTGTACATTGCGATCATGTCTGCGATCGTTTTGTTGAGGCGCTCTGTTAGTCCATTGGTGTGGGGATGGCACGCTGTTCTGCGTCGGTGACTTTTATGACTATAGGTCAAGATGGCCTGCGTGAGCTCTGCCGAAAATGATGTTCCCCTGTCCGTGATGAGTAATTCAGGGGTGCCGTGTCGCAGTAGAGTGCGTTAGGCGAAAAACGTGGCGACGTCTGCCGCGGTACCATTAGGTAGGGCTTTCGCTTAGGCGCAGCGGGTGAGGTATAGTCAGAGCCAAGCGATGATCCACTTGTTACCCGAAGATGAAGTTGGAAAGAGGCTGAGGACATCAATCCCAATTTGTTGAAAGGATTTTGTCACAACCCACGCCTTTAGGGTCTAAAGAGGCGCGTGATCACCTTTACAGTTACATGTCGTCCCTCTATGAGGTTTGAGAACACATTTAAAAGTTAGGCCGGTCAACCCGTGAAGTACGTGTGTGGGTGGGTGATTGAGGAATAAGTTCAAGAAGGTCACTTTCTTTTCCAAACGATTTAATATTTATAGATAGTCATCCAAATTACACTGCATAATAATATGGTAGCAAAAAATAAAACGCCACGACAAGATAATTATAAAAGACGAATAATTAAATAACAAGAGGAAAACCCGACAATGAACAAAACGGTGCGATAAAAAGAAGACTACAAAGATAACAAAGCAAATATTATAGATATAAGTATATGGGCAATGGTTACATAGGAAACAGCGTAAAAAATAATACTAAGTCAGGTAAAGGTTAACTAAAGCGAAAATAATGTTCGATTAAACAACAGTCTGTGGCGAAATGGAATTATCACGTCTTTCTTGTTAGCTGAGTCGTCGAAGGCTGGGTTGCTCTGTAGCGGCGGCCGTACAGGGGACGAGAAAGATGCGTCGATCGCGGGCCCAGTGAAACCCAAGACGCATTCCTAGAGCGGCCGCGAGAGAGGCCCGGAGGACTGAATCTTCCCAGAGCGCACTGGCGCGGTTGTGCTGTGGTCTGTCATTTTGTACACTCGGCTTGCTGCGCAGCGCCCTCGTCAAGGACGCGCGGTCGCTGGCCCCGTCATGTCGAATCCTGCTCAGAGAAGCGGCGGGGTTCTGTGAATTTCGCTCTATATCTGAGGTAGAAGGTCCCGCAACTTCCGCTGTATACATGAGGCAGTTTGTGACACTGCCTCTCACTGAAGAATATTGCCTCGCAATATTCTAGACATCCACAAGCGCCGAGAACGACGTTATTACGCCCCGCAGAGGGGTGTAGTAGATTGGGTCCGTTCGATGCACTGAAGATCGTTCGTCACTCACTACGGTTCATGATGCGCACCATATACGCACTGATCACAACCCACACAGCACCACAACACTGTATTTCGTCAGTCATGTCTTGAGCACATGTCACAAGTTACTGATCACTGATAAAAATCAAACGAGCACAACTCGACAGGCACATCATGTACGATTTTCATAAAACAATCAACTCAATGCAGCTAGGCAGTAGTGCAAGCTGAACAACTATTCAAGCCGGCTCATGTAATCTGCTCCCACGTTCTTGCTGCCTTTAATACACTCGACAATGAAGTTGCATTCCTGAAGTTTACTACTCCAGCGATGAACGCGGCTGTTCGCAGATTTTGTTTCTTTTATAATTTTCAAAGGCCGGTGGTCCGTTTGAACGAGAAACCTTCTCCCGTAAAGAAAGCCTTGAAATTTCTCGATTCCCCAAACGCGTGCTAAAGCTTGTTTGTTGTTGGACGTGAAGTTTTTTGAACCTTCTGTAGGGTATTGGTGAGGACTTAGGAAGCTCAATCTCGCCAGCGTCTGTGTCTTGTTCTACCGTTATTGCTTCACCGACAGCTGCCACGATGGTGTCGTCTTTCCTTTGATGATATTTTTTTAGCATGTTGATATGGAATATTTCTGTGGCATGGCCCAAATCCACTTCATAGTCGACATCGCCCCTGCGGCTGATGACCAAAAAAGGACCCTTCAAATTCATGAGCAGCTTATTGTGCTCCGTGGGAAGAAGAATAAGAACCGGCTCTCCCGGTTTGAGTGAGCGTTTGCGGCTCTTGATGTCGTAGTAGCGGCTGTAACGCTCTCCTGCGCGCTCCAACTCTTAGTGGGCAAGTTTACAGGTATTCTCCAGTCTGTCCCGTAGAGCAATCACATACTCGTATGTAGTTCGCAACTTGGCAGGCATAGTTGCATTAGTCCAAAGCTCTCTAAGTATAGCCAGAGGTCCACGCACATTTCCCCATATAAGAGTTCCTTGGGGTTCTTCCTTGTTGCGAATAGAAGGGGAGCCAGCTAGCGATCCCAATCGGTCGGTCTCTCTTGACACATGCGCTTCAGCATTTGTTTAAGCATGCCGTTAAACCGTTCGACTAGGCCGTTAGCTATCGGGTGGTGGGAGAGGTATGCAGCTGTTTTACCGACAGCAGATGGCTAACCTCTTTCATTACTTTGGACGTAAAATTAGTGCCCCTGTCACTGAGAACCTCTCTGGGCACCCCTACACCAGAAAACATTTCGACAAGAGCTTCGGCTATCTTTTCGGTCTCATTGCTAGGAAGCGCGACTGCATTAGGGCATAGTTCACCATGGTCAGGATGTACCCATGGCCTTGAGCGGACTTTGGGTTCAGTGGGCCAACAATATCGATCACCACCCTCTGAAACGGGGTCTCAGTGGCGGGTACTGGGGCCATAGGTACTCGTGTGGTGTGACCCTTTGGAGTTGTGCGTTGGCATATATCGCAAGAGGTAACGAACCGCTTAGTGTCGACTGTATTGCGGGCCAGAAGAATTCTGTCTGAAGCTTCAGTGGGCTTTTTTCTTCGCTCCTTGGTGGCTTCCCGTCAACCCATCATGTGCCAGCTTGAGAATAGCTGATCTGTACTTTTGGGGCACAACAACTTGAGTGTACTCCCCGCCGGGCTCGGCGACGTATTTCATTTAAAGAATGCCGTTAGCAATGAAAAACTGGCGGCTACCCTTTCCCTTCTTCGCTTGTGGCGGGCCCACGCAATTTCAGCACTAGCGTAAGGTCGCGTCATTCCCTTGCTCTTGAACCAACTCTTCACGGCATACACTGGGGAGGCCTTGCAGGACTTCGAGCTTTTTTAGCGTTTTATTTTTACACGCCTGCGCTCTAGTCACTACCGGACAAGCTTCAGTGGCATCCGATATGGGTGCGGTGCTCTCTGTGTCAGGCGATAACTCTTCGACTTTTACTTCAGTGGACTTCGTAGTATCGTTTTCTGTTGGTCCTGTGCCAGCTTGGATCGGGCTCGTCTGATGGCCTAGCGCCTTCCACATTTCCCAGCACCAAATCATACAAGGGATTCTTCACGCACTTAGCATGAAGTCGTCCCTTAAAGTACGGGGTGTCGACATTGACCCAAGCTTCTGGGAGCATTAGGACCGAGCGGTCAAGTAAGTAAACTGGAGACTTCGTGTCGGTGATATTTTCCTTCTGTACCAAGTCCTTCCTTACCTTACCGTGTTACAGCCTGTGACGCTCAGGACTCGTGCTGTCCGGCCCCCAATCATGCCGGCTACGACAAGGAAGCATTTCCTGACTGCGCGTTCTTTACTCGTGAAACCAGCGTTGATGACGAGGATCTTCCCTCCGTCCTTAAGTTTCAGATATTCGTTCTCAACGCATACTGCAACGGACTCCCGATTTTCTTCTCTTTGTTTTGGGGTCCGATTTGCCCAGCATCACCAGCTTGGATGACTTGGCTTGCTGCCTTTGTGGCATTTCTTGGGCGGTCCCGATCCGTCGGAGGTGGCGGCCCGGCAATTTTCCGGCCGGCGTCCCGTGCGTGGACAAATAAAGCATTTCTTTTCATTGCGGCACTTCTCACTCGATGATTGAAGCAAATTTTCCTTTCTCTCAGTAGTTTTGGAGATGGTGTTTCGCTTTCCGAAGTTCGAACAGCCATGGGCCTCCACATACTTTTCTGCCCTTGCTGCTGTTTCCGCGAAGGATGTGTCCTTTTCTTTTAAAAACACTTGTAGCGGTGTGGTGCAGTTAAAGAGGAACTATTCCCTCAGACTCAGGTCAAAGAAATCTGCGTACTCTTTCTTTGTGTCCGACAGCTCTATTCACCTGTTTAGGAAGTTCTGTAGACGAGTCACGAATTGTGAACACGTTTCTTCGTTCCGCGGACAAGCAGACCTGAATTTTTCTCTGAACCCTTCCTCTGTCATACGGAAGCGAATCATGAGTGCCTGCCGTAGCTTGTAGTTCAAGCACTCGGATGCAAACATGCGACAAAAACACTGAGCGCTTCGTCGCTTATACATTGACTAAGTAAGTGATGTAGCCCACTGATCGCGAGGCCCACTGTGAATCTCAGCGACGCGCTCGAAACGCATGAGGTGAGCGTCAAGGTCATCCCTGCCTTTATTAAAAACCGGCATGAGCTTGTGCGGGTTTATGCGTTCGGGTCGACCAACTTGACCCTCTCCCGTTTCTGACGTTGTCTTTCCGGTGCTATTAGCGTCAGTTGCTGGATTATTCGATAGGTCTCATCGGAGCACCAGTAACTCCTTTGCTTTCTCCATGTCAACCATCCGTAACTGCTTTTCTTTTTCCATCTCCGCCATCCGGAGTGGGGACTTCTCCGACTCTAGTTCCTTTTCTTTCTCCATCTCCGCCATCCGTAAACCACACTACTCTATTAGTCGCGCACTTTCCTCATTGTGTTTTTCTCTGCGACGAGCTCTTTCCTGGTCTATCCATTTGAGCAGCTCTTGACCATCAAAGCCGAAAGTTCGGCCATACTCAACAATTCGTTCTAACTCTGCATCAGCCATAATAGGTGGTAAGCTTTATGCAGTGCTAGGACACAACACACACACACAAAAAAAGGAACCAACTCCTCTCTCTTTCACCGACACTTGGTTGGCCAATCCTGTTCGCGGGCGCCAATTATGTCGCGAACCCCCGTTTTTACGGTCAAAAGAGGAGCGGGATCCCCTTTACGGTTACCCGCCGTCCCTCTATGAGGTTTGAGAACACATTTAAAAGTTAGGCCGATCAACCCGTGAAGTACGTGTGTCGGTGGGTGACTGAGGAATAAGTTCAAGAAGGTCACTTTCTTTTACAAACAATTTATTATTTATAGATAGTAGTCCAAATTAGTGCATAATAATAGAGTACAAAAGTACACCACGACCAGATATTGATTAAAGACGACTAATTAAATGACAAGAGGAAAACCCGACAATGAACAAAATACTGCTATTAAAAATAGACTATAAAGTTAACAAATCAAGTATTCTCGATATAATAAGTATGGGAAACAGTTACATAAAAAACACAGCGTAAAAATATTACTAAGTCAAGTAAAGATTAACAAAAGCGAAAATAATGTTGGATTAAACAACAGTCTGTGGCGAAATGGAATTCTCATGGCTTGTTATAGCTGAGGAATCGAAGACTGGGTTGCTCGGTAGCGGCCGCCGTACAGGTGAGGAGAACGATGCGTCGATCGCGGGCCAGGTGAAACACAAGACGCTTTCCCAGAGCGGCCCCGGGAGAGGCCCGGAAGACTGAATCTTCCCAGAGCGCACTGGCGCGGTTGTGCTGCGGTCTCTCCTTTTGTACACTCGGCTTGCTGCACAGCGCCCGCATCAAGGACGCGCTGTCGCTGCCCCCATCATGTCGAATCCTGCTCAGAGGATCGGCAGGGTCCCGTGAATTTCGCTCTATATGTGAGGTAGAAGGTCCCGCAACTTCCGCTGTATAGGTGAGGCAGCTTGTGACAGGTTTAGTCGGGGGTGCGTTATTGGGTTCACTAGCCCAGCTGGTCTGATCGGGGGTGTCTTCCGTCGCTGGCACTCATGGCACGTTTTAACGTAATGGTCAACGCCGGCAGGTAACTGCGGCCAGTTACACCTCTTTTAGACCCGATGCAACGTGCGTGGCATCCCGAGGTGCCCTGCACGAATTGATGCGGTTCAGGAGTTCGTCTGCGAAATTCAGGGAAAGGTTCATGTAATATACCTGGGGTGAAGACAGTTAAATGCGGGCGCAAGATTCTCTAAATGCACCCATGGGTCATGCGACCTGTCTCTTTCCATGAGCTCAAGCAGACTCCAGCCATTGGATTGTGCGCGCGTGTGCAGATAATAGGTTGCAAGTAAAAGTGTCCTTACTCTGATGATTGTGAGAAAGACTATGACGTAAATGTCGTTTCTTTCGGGATACGCCGAGCTTCTGGGAAGTACTGAAGTGAAGCAAGTATATCCCTTCGTTATTTCTCACTCCGAGAAGCGTTGTCACATATTTATGCGTGCTGCCGGGCAAATCACCGTTGACACCAAGTTGTAGCGCGTTGCGTTGATTTTTCGGTTGGATGCATACTGTCGCGATCTGTCGCGAGTGTGTCAAACGTTGAACTGCCAACTAAGTTCATATTTCAGGAGGACTAACGCTGCAAAAAGGTTGTTGTTAAAAAATAGTTTTTTAAGAAGCTCTCGGTCCGCGTTATTCTTTATTCTGACATATTAATTTGACACCTGACCAGACAACATTTCTTAAAACATATTTTGCCAACCATGTTGCTCGAAGACGCTTTCACGAAGCCATGAAGGAAAGAAACAATTCAATAAAGACCCTTGCGTCACCGTGTTTAAGCTGGAGATAACGTTCTGTCATAAGAGTAGGCCGTCAAACCAACTAATAAAAGTGAGGAGATTGACTAGCGTCTCCTTTGATATAGACCAACACCAATCTGTGACGTAAGCACGATGCGTTGGCGCTTCTGTCACCAGGCTGGGCCGACTTGGGGTGAAAAGTAGGTTTAGCGCCCATAGGAATACATGAAATTGAAAGATTTGAAAGATATTTGCTCACTTCACGGGGCACCTGTGATGTCGTTATTCGGCACAGAGCAACCAATGAACGTCCTAGAATAGATCCTGAAACTATGAAATCTCGTTACGGAGGCGAATTATTTTTAAAACACCGCGAAACGTATCGGGGTGCGAGTTGGGAGGGCGACCCCTAGAAACACATGTAAACACAACCCACCGCAACATCTTTCCCGTTTCGCAGAGCACCACAAGCAGTAGCCGCTCATCAAACCTTGACCACCGCTTTGAAGAAGTGTGTGACAAAGTATGCTGCATCATTGCTTAGGCTATCTACTTTTAAAATCCCTCTTTGTCTAGAATCTGAGTTAGAAATGCATTGTGGTTGCGCGGCTCATACAAAATATATGTAAGAACGGTTCACAAAGAAGCTGACTTTGCGACTACGAGAACAGTCGTTTAAGAGCTGGTGTATTAGTTTAAGACCATGAATATATGTATGCAATGTAAAGAGCACGTTCCGATTAAACTGACAGATCGCTGAGAAAGAGAAGTGATTTTGCGGACTAGCTGACTACAACAAAGCCACCGCCGCTCCTGTTCTGCTCGCTACCAGTACCCGCTACCAGTGCCCGCTAGTAGTGCCCGCTAGCAGTGCCCGCTAGCAGTGCCCGCTAGCAGTGCCCGCTAGCAGTGCCTGGATCCCCGCTTAACGCTTGGTGATAGTCACGGGATTTATCTTCCATTTCCTCGCCCTGGAGCTCCGCAGCCGCCAAATTCCTACCTCAATGACTGACTCCATCACCAACACTACCTGCCCCGCTCCCACTGCCCCTTCTATTCCATGTTCCGTTGTGCTTCGACAGCGGGACCCGCCGGTCTTCAGTGGTACCGACGATCAGGACATGGAGGACTGGCTTTCTTCGTATGAACGCGTAAGCACCCATAATTAGTGGGATGACATCTACGCCCTAGGTGCACAGCTGACAACCAATCGATTTGCTTTCATGTGGTCTCCGTGGCCCTGTTGCACGCCTGTGCCGTCGTCGCCCGGCCGCACCGTACGATTTCGATCAGAGCCGGCCACCTACGCGCAGCCGCCGTCCACTCCCCGTGCGCCACCTCAGCCCTCGTCCCACTTTGACCACTTCTCGCATGCTAACAGCTTAACCTCTCTGCGTTGTCGCTCGCCGTCGCGGATGCGTCGTCGCTCTACTTCGCCAATGCCGGAAAAACACGACGCAGTTCCGCAGAGAAGAAATGCGCTTTCGTCGACCAGTGGAAGTCCTGCTTCGCCACAGAACAATTTAATTGAACTTACCATTGAAACTGTTTGTACTCTTGCGCTTGTAGATACTAATGCTGTGTCGGTTATTGACGTATAGACTATGCCGCTTGTTACGAAAAGTTGTTCTGCCGTATTCTGGGGTGTCTTTGCGCACCGCCACTGCTCAGCATATTGAACCGCTCGGTACCTGCACGACTCGAGTCACCATTCAGGACGTTCTCTACGTCCTCAGTCTTATTGTTCTCCGTGACTTTAGGATGGGACTTGGGTCGCAATCGCTACATAATTCATTGCGCTCGTGCCGAAGTAGAGCTTTCTCCGCTGTGCACCTCGCCGACCGCCGCTAACATTCTTGGGGAAGCCAAATGCCACGTTGCGGATGCTACTGATATCCCGCCTTCATCTGCTACGATTGTGCCTATAAACTGTGCCTCTCTTCATGACTGTATACAGTGCTCTTCACCCTATTTTCCCTCTTCGTCTCGCAACGCTGTCTTCCCCTGCCCTGCGCCGTCCTTAATGTATACGATGCGGCCGCACCGAGCTGGCCATTAGTAATGATTCGTTCTATCCACTCACATTGCAACGTGGCGAGTGCTTTGGGCATGCCGAGCCTGTTCGATCAGAAAATTTTGTTACCGTCCCGCCGCTTCTCTTCACATGTGCCTACACAATCTCCGACAGTGTCAGTGCACTTAGCCTACCTCATACCTCGTCTCCTTCATCGCCTCTGGCTGCCTTCGACAAAGCCATCGACAGTGCTCTCGCTCTAGATCAACGCGCCAAGCTCCTCGACTTGTTGAACCCATTCTGAGCTTCCTTTGACATCCAGTAGCCATCTTTGGGTCGGACATCAACTGTTGCCCACCACATCTATACTGGTACGCACGTCCCATTACGCCAATGTCCTTATCATGTATCAGCCTCACAGCGCCGCATTATTGATGAGCAAGGTGACGAGATGCTCAGTAGATTTGTCATTCAGCCTACCGGTAGCCCTTGGGTGTCCCCGGTCATTTTAATCAAGAAGAAACACACCCGATTCTGTGTGAACTACGGCTGCCTCAATGCGATCACACGAAAGTACGTCTATCCGCTACCACGCATAGCCGACGCTCTGGACACTTTGCATGAAGCGGAATGTTTCTCTTCAATCGATTTACGCTCTGGCTACTGGCAAGTTCCAATGGCTGAGGACGGTCGCCCCAAGACAGCTTTTGTCATTCCCGACGGGCTCTATGAGTTCAACGTCATGCCGTTCGGCCTGTGTAACGCGCCCGCCACCTTTGAACGCATGAAGGACACTATTCTTCGCGGATTGAAGTGGCACACATGTCTCTGCTACTTGGATGATATTGTCGTATTTGCATCCGACTTCGCGACCCATCTAACTCGCATTGAAACTGTCTTGCAATGTCTTAGCGACGCCAGTCTGCAGCTCAATCTGGAAAAGTGCCATTTCGCCGCTCGCCAATCACTATTTTAAGGCATTCAGTGCCCAAGGATGGCATCCTTCCTGATCCATCTAAACTCCGCGCTGTCTCTGAGTTCCCAAAGCCAACATCTATCAAGCGACTACGCAGCTTTATAGGCTTATGATCATATTCTAGGCGTTTCGTTCGGAACTTTGCGACCATCATTGGCCCTCTGACGCGACTTCTTAGCGCTCACAAAGATCTTTCTGCGTGGTCGCCGGCTTGCGATACTGCTTTTACGTAATTGCGCACGATGCTTACCTCATCCCCGTATTGCGCCATTTTGACCCGGCTGCTCCTACCGAAGCGCACACCGATGCCAACGACGCCGGTCTCGGCGCTGTTCTTGCCCAATGAAAACCCGGTATTGGTGAATATGTTGTGGCGTACGCAAGTCGAACGTTGACCAAGGCCGAGACCAACAACTCGGTGACTGAAAAGGAATGCTTGACCATTGTTTGGCCATACTTGTATGGGCGCCTGTTCGATGTTATTACGGACTACCACGCTTTGTGCCGATTGTCTTCACCGGCCCCACCGGCCGTCTCGCCCGCTGGTCGCTTAGACTACAAGAGTATGATATCCTAGACATACATCGTACAGGGCGCAAGCACTCCGACGCAGACGCTTTATCTCTCTCCCCAGTGCCGCCTGACGCTCCGTTGTCCCACTTCCAGCTCCGCCTTGCCTCCCCTGTCCATCGACGACATGCCATCAGAACAGCGCAAGGATCCGTGGCTAACATCCCTAATCGATCTTCTTACGAACTCGTCACTTTCACCGGCTCCTCGCGCCCTTCGTCGTCAAGCCGCAGCATTTTGCCCTTCGTGACAATCTTCTCTATCGACGCAACTATATGCCAGATGGCCGTAAGTGGCTGATCGTCGTACCTCACCACCTCCGTAGTGATAGTTTCGCATCTTACCACAACGACCTGCAGTGTGGCCATGTGGGTGTATGGAAACCTTCAGTTGCGACAGCGTCTTTGCTGGCGCAGTATGTATACCTTCGTCAGTGGGTATGTGCGTTCGTGCATCGATTTCCAGCGTCGCAAGCCTCCTCCTCTCCATCAGACAGCTCCACTTCAGCATCTTCCGTGCCCATACAGACCATTCGATCATGTTGGCATCGATTTGTATAGGCCTCTGCAGTACACACCTGAAGGGAATCGTTGGATCATCGTGGCCGTCGATCCCCTTTCTTGCTATGTGGAGACAGCAGCACTTCAGGATGCCACCGGACCCAATATCGCGTAATTTCTTCTTCATCATTTCATGCTGCGGCACGGGGCCCCCCGTGAACTTCTAAGTGATCGAGGCAAATCTTTCTTATCCGAGGTTGTTGAAGCGCACCTTCGCAAATGTCAGATCATCCACTGGACAGCCAGCGCGTACCACCCTCAGACCAATGGCCTCACAGAGCGCTTCAATCGCAAACTGGGTGACATGATGTCCAAGTACATCGCCTCCGATTACTCCGTCTCTGACAAGATTCTCCCATTTATAACCCATGCCTACAACACCGCCGTTCTAGCAAATACCGGATTCTCGTCATTTTTTCTGGTGCACGGGCGTGAACCTCCGTCTCCACTCGACACCATCCATCCCTATTGTCCTGATATCTCAGAGTATACATCGCTTTCAGCAGCTTCCAGGCACACTGAAATTGAATAATGTCCCAAGCTGGCTCGCTCGCTTACTTCGGACGATCAAGCCCAGAACAGCTTCTGGGACAGCAACCACTCCGTCCACCAATTCTCTCCTGATGCTCACGTATGGCTCTGGGTCCCATTGACACCACCAGGTCTGACCAGCAAGTTTACTGCCAAGTACCACGGACCCTATCTAGCGCTTCAACATACTTCTCCTGTCAATTACTTAGTTGAACCTTTAGCCGCTTCCACCGACCTTTGGCGCCGGGGGCGTGAGATCGTTCACGTGCACCGTTTGAAGCGTTATTACGATCCCGCTATCCATTTGTCTCCTTGAGTCGCCAAGATGGCTCCTGCTTTCTGCGGGGCCAATATTGTAAAGAAGAAGTTCCGATTAAGCGGACAGATCGCTGAGAAAGCGGGAGTAATTTTGCGAACCAGCTGACTACAATTAAGCCACCACCGCTGCGGTTATGCTCGCGCTACCCCGCTTAACAGCAAAAGCATTTCGCCTCTATAGCATCTCTGTAAAGCATATTCATAAGTAAATATGTGCGGCGTGTTTCCAGACGAAACCCCACGTCTATAGGAGGCGAGACGCCAAAGTGGCGTTTTATTATTTTTTTTTGTGTGTGTGAACGTCTTGTACCACCCCTAACATCATGTTGCATGGCGGAAGTAAAAAAAAAAAAAAAAAACAACTTTCCAAGTGCTAGCGACGCGCATGAGAGGGAATTGAATGCCTGAACAGTCTGTGAAGTGAAGCACTCGGAGAAAAAAAATCAAATACGCTACAATGTTTGCAATGCCCAATTGTGGCAGAGTGCCCGCGTCAACCCGGAGGACTTCCCTATGTGCTTCAAACATAGCAAACGGGTCCGGGTGCACAACGCCGTCTATGTAGTTTTCAATTGTAGCGCGGCTTTATCAGATTCCGACACGCTTTTCACCTAGTCCGACATTGCTGTAGTGCACACTACATTCCCTTGCAAGTACTGCAAGTCTGGCGATTTGCGGGACTGTTCACAGCCCGACAAAGTGATCGCACACAGTTGCAGATAATCATGCGCCACCGGCACCGTCGCAAGCAGACGCTCGGGAGCTGGAAGCGGCCGCGGGGGATATCGCCAGCTGCGCCATCGTCTGCTGCAATGCGCGATTCTCGTTAGGCTCATATTGTCGAATGGCGTTTCATGAGTGTTTATTAAAGGTAATTGTGTCTATCATACACATCAGTTGAAAGCCAGTATTATCAAGCTAATTTACCCCATGCAGTAGCATATCAGACTGTAAACAAAACGACGCGATTCGCTGCATGAGCTTTTTGGGGGGTGTCCGGATTCACAACATAGATTATTTGGGGAGTTTTAAAAGTATACTGCCTCCGCAATGACGCAACATACTTTTTCACACATTTCTTCAAAGCGCTGTCCAATGTTTAACGGCCGGTCACCACTTCCGGTGCTCTGCGAAACGAGAAGAATGTTGCGTAAGTTGTGTTTACATGTATTTCTACGGGTTGCCCTCCCAACTCGCACCCCCCCATGTTTCGCGGTGTTTTAAATATACTTTGCCGCTGTAATGAGATTTCATACTTTCATGATCTGTTCTAGGATGCTCACGGTTACTCTTCATCGAATAACGACATCATAGGTGCCCCGTGAAATGAAAAGAACTGCCATGAAACCTTTCGGTTCCTTCTTTTCCTATGGGCGTTAACCCTACATTTCACCCCCTGGCGCCGCGAGCACCCCCTTCGTTTGTAAACGCGGTGTTGGTCTATAGGGAGCTTGCATTAAGCGATGCTTGCTGGGTAATCCGCCATGATGTTGTCGTTGGCAGTAGATGACGCAGCGGCATGTTGCAGCCTTGTCTACATGATCGCGTAGTGCGCGCCGACGATGCTGGCGCGATCGGACAGGCCAACTGCGAGTTCTTCACGACTCCAAAAATATGTCGGCACGAGAGCGAGAAGGCAACGGATTCCTCTAGCGACGCCGGCGCGAATGGCTCGCACGGGCCAATACACCCGAGATTGACGCCAATCGAGAAAATATGAAACCACTTGCCAGAACTAGATATCATGAATGTCGGCGATGTCGACGGGCGGCGAGGTCCAGAGAGATAATGCATTCAGTCGTTCTCGCGTAGCTTGAACAGGTCCGCGTCGCACTGCTTTGGATTTCTTCATTGCGCGCCCGAGTTTTCGGCCAGAGTCGACGCGCCGGTTCCTCAAAGGGAGCGCACGAAAAGCCGAATATTTGCTCGGTGGACCGTCGTAAACGACAAGGCTTGCTGAATTAAGCATGGCTACGATGCCTGCCGTCTGCGGCCAGCGACATCATCATGGCGGATTACCCAGCATGCATCGCTTCATGTAACCTCCCTATAGCAACGCCCAAGCATGTACTGGACGTGTAGTTCTGGATAGCAGCTATATTGCGATAAGGCTCTCGGCCGAGCTTGCTGCAGCGTCATTGCTATGACTATATTATCGTATTTTATTTTAGGAGCTGAGGAAGCCCACCAAAACGCCTGAATAGACAGCTAATTGCGACCATTCTGGTGCTGCCTAACATTTATTGAAGCTTCGGTGGCTTGTGCGTTATCTAGCTTAGTTTTCAAAGCATAGTGCGCAGAACACTTGCAAGCATTTTATTCTAGCACTCCTGTTCTCGACGCGTGCTCTTTGTTCGCAGCTGCTGATCCTTTACGCCGTGTACTTCGGGTACCTGCAAGCAGTGACACAGGAGGCCATGGTCAACGACCCGTTCGTCTTGTTCGCCCGGGAGCAGGACATGTCGCTGTCGTCAACGCCGCAGGCTGTTCCATCCACCAACTCCGGCTTCCAAGGCGGCGGTAGATCCCGTCCCATCCAGGGCCTGGCGCCAGCGCGCAACATACCAGCGGACTGGGGCCAGCCTAGCCAGACATCTTTTCGTCCCCGCTCTGAATGGTCCAGCTCGGAGAGCAGGCACAACCCTTTCCCCGAGAACAGGGACGAGCGGCTGAGCGGCCACCAGGTCTGGAATATTAAGCGGCTTGTAAAATAATTTGCTCCGCGTGCAAAAGACCCATCAAAAATTGCGCTAGTAGCATTTGCCCCCGCCAGGTTTCGCCCCGTGACATGACGGCCGGGAGCAAAAGGTATCTTTAATTGTCATACCATAATCACGGGAATATTAGCTTAATACACCCATTGTCAGCCCCTTCTGAATCATATTGTGACTGTGACGTCATCACAGCAGCTAGGTTACTTACTGAAGAGTTATTTCTCTGCGGGCAGTGTACGTCAGCCTGTATATATGAAACCACATTGTCCATGATAATTCTCGGCTCATGTAACTGCAGAGGAAATGATATTCGTTTGTTTTCTGTAGTTGGCATATAACCACGTTGTTTTTTCTTTTTTTTTTTGTGAGAAAAAAACCGCGCACGTAAGCGAATTCATGCGTATGTTTTCGTGGATTGAACAGCTAAAGTGTCCTTACTACTTCTTTTAAACATTGGCTGGGCGTGCAGAAGGGCCAAAAATGATAGCAAAATGATAGCATATCAACGCCTGGAAAAAAAAAAGTTAGAGAGCGAGGCTTTCAAACGGAACGAGTCCCTGCTGAAATTGCGCAGTTCTTGCGGAAACGTTACAGGACGGCACATGCTGTGAAGATGAAGAACATGTCTCATCATTTTTTTGTTTCGTTCTTTCTATTTTTTTAAGTTTTTTATCATCGCTTATTATCATTACTGATTGCATCGTGCGTTCGCTATATTTCCACCTTTATGCAGCTTGCAACAACGAGCTTTTGTGACCTAATGACAGTTATGGGGGGCTTCTTGAATGCCTTTGATCGCATAATTATTGTGAGTGATTCTTCTGCTACCCCGACTGGGAAAGCAAAATTGCTTTCAGTCAGAACAGAAAAGTAGGCAGCTCGTGTGACGTTTTTCATATGCTTGTTAAGGCGCTTTTTGCTTTTGTTTTCGATGTTTTCGTCTCATCTTCATTGATGTTGGTGAGTATCAAAGTGAATTTTAGTTGTGACTTTGCGCTTGTGTCTTGTGTTGTCCATTCCGTATTTTGTTCGCGCAGTGCACATTGCGATGACGAAAGACCAACTAGACCAGTGTAACACCCTCCTCATGGCTAGAGTGGCGGTCTTGGAGTTCGAAGGCATTGCTTCGAATCACATCCTATCCCAATAAACCGCGTTTTCTTTTCATCCCAATTACTTTCATCTGGTTACATGAATCTTCTTGCAAAATGTGCCGTCAATTCGAATGTTTTGGCCTGTCATTTTCCACGCGTAATCCCGATGCATTTCTTAACTAGCTGGGGCACTGCTGACGGCGTCACGAGGTCACGCCAGTTTCAGTATATCTTCCTCTAGACACCCAAAACCAGGCTTCGCTGCTGATGAGATATGTAAGGATTTCGCCTTAGCATACATTTATACGAGATGTCGGGGAGCTGCTTATTACTGAAAGCAGAAGTACTAACACTAGTTTCATAATGTTATAGGGAAGCAACAGAGAATGAATTGCCTACTGCCGCGACACGGGTGACTGGCAAACTGATACGAACAAAATAAGAATTTCGGGAGCCTATGAACTTGACGTTTTTGAAAACGGGGCAAAAGCGGCGGATCATTGCGTGCAGGTCTTTTTACATGGAGCTTCTGGCGGGAGATCCTTCTGTACGCGACTCACTTAATGCGACAGCATCTTGCAAGGCAATGTCATTTAGCTCCACAGTGTGTACACTTTGTGTGCTTCTGTTGGAACGGGAGACGTGCCCAGCTAGTGCCGCTAGCCTTGAATTCCCAGCGGTTCTGTTGCGTCTGATCTAGCATTGTCAGGGGCTTCTATTTGCTATAGGTCTTGCTTTAAAGCGACAAAATGAAATCATGCATATGAAGTCATCGAGTTCATTTGAACCTGCTTATTAGAAAACATTGATTTAGATAAAGTTTCAAGGCATGGTAAGTACAAGTTCTTCAAGGCATGGGAACGTGCTTGCCATCGCATTGTGTGTTTTTCGCCAGTTCTCGGTATCGCCAGCATCATACTTTGCTCGTGTTGTAGGAAGTAGACGGAGAGCTGGTATATTCTTTTCGGCGGAAAATGAAATGCACATTCATTAATTTCTCTGTGCTGTTTGAAAAATCAAAGTGGTGGGATGTATATTCAGAAAAAATAACTTAATTACTGCTTGTAAGAGCGCATATAAACATAATTAGTGCTACTGAAGTTTCTCTAGGCAACGCACTATGGCTTACGCAAAGTAAACCGTTTAAAAGAAAGCAGTTTTAACTTATTTCCCTTTGGCGAAATGCGTCATCTTATTAGTACATACACTGCCTTATAATTCATCGCAACGGTCATTTTAATACGAATCTATTGAATCTGGTGTCAAAAATTGGACAAACGTTTCACAAATGCTATTTCCCCTCTGCATTCTTGGTCTAGTTTTCCAACAGCCGAGCACTGCATCGGTACAAACACACGGTTTCGGACGTCACTGCTCAATGCCTGTGATCACTTAGCAAGAGCCACGCGTAAATTATACTGCAAAAAGCTTTGACGAAACGAGTAGTGAACAGCGAAAATGAGAGCTTAAATTCACTCTCAATGCTGCGCATTGTCAGACAATGGAGGTGAACAGAATGTTGGTGAAACAGTATGTCGACCCATGCAGTGGACCTCCCCACTAGTGAGACCGGTGCAAACCATATGAATCCTCGCGGTCCGTCTATAGCGTTCCCTTGGACGGAGCTATCCGGAACGAAAATATGCATTCTACTTTCTGCCGCGAAAAAATATACTGCAGAGAGAGAGAGAGAGAGAGTTTGTGTGTGTACCACCGGCAAATAATTCTAATGCATTGCCCCTAAACTTAAACTCACAACTTGCGACCCTACAACACCAGGTGGCGCCAGCGCGATGTTGGTGTGATTGACCAGAATGGCGCTTCACTGTCTTAACGACTTAACGGCTTAACGCCTCGGCACGGCACGAATTATAAGGAACGCATCTGACACCCAAGTCTCGCCCTCCCATCGGCAGGTGATCTCATCGCCGCAGCCCAGCTATCCTCTGGAGCGATGGTCTCGTCCGGACTCCGCCGAACGCCCATACGCGGACCCCTCCATGGGTCCAGCTGCAAGCAATTTGGCATTGACCGCGCCCGCTCCGCCATGCGGCACAGTTGGACCAGCTGTCACGCAGTTAACACCAGCAACATCGATAACAGGTTGGTGTCGCCTGGCCTTACGCACTGTAGCAGGCGTAACCATGCACGCCGTTTCATGAACGAAACGTAAAAACCTTAGTTAAAAATTACAGCGCCGCGGTGTTTGAACGAGGTTTAGGGCAGTAGGCAGCCGCACACCGTTCTTAGCCTGATGATTTCAAGCTTGTATTGAGCGCTCTATGGAAGACGGAATATGGATGAGGAAACAAAATGGCGGTCGATTTAGCGTGGTTTCAGATAACTTTTCGAAGACATTAAAGTTGGATACGAGAGCGATGGAAATATCGGAGACCGTTAGCTGTATATCCGATGTTGCCCACTTTCAGCGACTGTAGCGTACTGCGTCTTCATTTGACACCGAATAGATGAGTGGTCGCTAATCCCCGGTAAGAAAGCAGGTGCTAGTACAGCACAGCTTCCGGAACATTGGTTAAGAAAAGGTTTAGTAATAATTACTTGGAAACACTTCATTATCGGCAATGTCATATGCAGCCATGACTCCCATCCGAGAATGACGGTAGGTCTTGTCAGTTCAACGAGACCTAAAATATCTTCAGTTTTACTCTTTATGCTAGGCGAGTTGCAAATTCGCGGCTGTCGCCACGAATTGCGAACTTTCTGTCACGTCGCACGCTTCACTTGGCGTTGGATTTGATCGTATACGTACTTTTCATCATTCAAGCATAAATTATCCTATCAAATCACAGGCCGATCAGATTCACCACAAAGGCTTCACGTAATCCCAGATAATTTTCCGTTTCTTTCTAACGTTTTCTGAAAAGTCTTCTGATATACTGAGGCCAGTATCCTTTAGTTTTCTTTGCTTTAGTGAATACGCCTAACTTTTCTTTATAAGACGACCGGTCGCTGTTTCCTTGGGCTACATTTTCCAATACGGTGATCCCTTTCGAATCAATGCCTAAATGTTCCTTGCAAACTATCACAACTTGAGCTTCATATATGTTGCGTGGGGTTCATGCTTACCTGTATCTTGGATGCCAAAGCAAAGCAAATCGCAACGCCTACTTCTGTTTTCAAGGTCGTCAATTTTGGTCTTTAGTTTCTGCAGATCGTCTTAGATATTCCGCCACAGCGCTCTTCAGTTCGTCAAGTTGGCCAATCTGCTAATCAAGATTTGGCAAGCGCGTGGTAAGAGTCAGCATAGCAGCCTTGTTTTCAGCCTGATATTCCTCATCTGAGCTCAATTTCAGCTTAATTTCTGTCTGGTAATGCAGCAGCTGTTGTAAAACGACGTTATCATGGCCCTGGGTTTAGTTCGCGTTTCCGCATAATAAGAGCAGTAGTATAAAAAAATGCAGCCTTGCGCATTAATGAAGAGTGTCGAACTCGATAGTACGCAGCATTTCCAACGGAAGAATATGACAGCACACACGCGCCAACGTTATATGGGGCGGAACCGGCAATGCATACAAAACATCAGTGAAACAATGGTGTATTCCTCCAACCTACATGAACAGCCATAGCGTTAGCCATGATCGTGCCGGTTATACGCTCCAAAGGAAGACAGACGTGTCGGCCCATATGTAGCTCGTAGTGGCTCTCGATGATAGTCCAGTGTCGAACGACTAGCACTGGACAATGTCTGTGTTCAGTAGCGTAGCGCCATTCCGTGATGTGATCGTCAGGGACAAAAGGTTCCATGAAATAACTTGCCGCTGTGTCCAACGCTGAAGATTCCTTTCTGATAAGAAGGCCGTCACGAGATAAGTAATATGGAAGTAATAGCCTGCCGTCTCCGTATTGGCCATACACATCTTACACACAACTTTCCACTAATAAAACATAATAAGCCTACCTGTGCAGAATGCGGAGAGATACTCACAGTCAACCACATCCTAATTGCATGCCCCAAACTTGGGACACTACGGAAAAAGCATTTTACCTTATTCTTCAAACATGCCATCGCATTGCACCCGAGTTTGCTTTTAGGAGAAAGTGCATGCGTAAACTTAACAAGTGTTCTTAGTTTCCTAAAAGAAGCAGGCTATCTAAACAAACTGTAGATTTCAACACACGTGCTTTCACTTTTCCGAACATTACACATTTTAACCTTGCTCTTGGCGCATGATAGCCTTAGTTGCTTATGCGCCATAAAGCCCCACACAGCACAACACGAGAGCATTCAACGGGAAAGCCACGCTGAAGACCTGCATGAACAGCCACAGTGTAAGCGGCGCTGTCATGCTTGCGGCGGTTACATGCCCATAGCATCACTGTTGCCACAGCAACTGTGATGCTAGCGAACATCGGCAAATTGGGGGCGAGGCAGCATGGCATATCTAATCATTATTAGCTCTCGTTACGGCGTATTATGTCCTCGTTCACTTTCTGTATAATTACCACAAATTCCGCAGCTATTTTTACTTACAACGTCACGTCTCGTTAAGAGAGTTTTGGTACCACTACTACCGCCGAGATATGCGGCATTGCACGAGATATATAATGATTTCGTGGCAATAAATATTTATTCACTCCTCGTCTACGGAACTTGCATTCGGATGCAACGTTCCTTCGCAATTTCAGCCTTCTCCGTTCGGAGGCCGCTTTCACAATATTAAATCGCGTGTCTTCGTTTCATTTCACAGGACGTAATCACAACCAAGAGAACGAGAGTTCGGTGCTGCGTGTGATGCCCTTAAATGTGATCTTAAGTGTCCTTCTAAGGTTTGTCATTTATATATCGAATTGTCGATACATCGAATTCTCTCGCGGCCCCCTTCGAGTTTGATATGTTCTGGCTTGACTGCAGCGAGGTTTGCTTAATTGACGCGGTACTTGCTCAACAACCGTCCGCGGCCGCTCGCCAACCTGGGTCGTAAAGAGCATCTACAGCCTGAGCGGTGACGTGAGGCAGCCGTGCATGAAGCCGAACGCGGACGTGCTAGACTTCGTGGATGAGCCGGGTACCGTATTAAGCTGCTCACTTTTCTCAAGCGACAGGCTTCAACGTCGAAATGGTGTCCTTAATTCACTATACTGCTATTACAGGGGCTGTGAACGGGTGGGGCCGACAGTAATGACGTCAGCACAAATGTCAAAATCTTTACAAACAAAAACCATACGAAAAAGAACTGCGCAGTAAATAATAAACACTCGAAATAGTGAAAATAGTGCGGCCCAGAAGAGCCGAAGTGTAAAAAATATTTTACATATCAATTTAAAAATATGGTTGAAATTGATAATGTAATTCAATTTCTCTGATTACTACCCGCATTATTCTACCCCAAAAGTAAGCCACGAGAAAAAACAAAAACATTATTACGCTAAAAGAAAGCTAACAAGCAACATGTTTACGTATCGATGCTCGACCAGAATTGAAGGTAAAAACTCCAGTGCATTGAAATTTATACTGCTCTTCAGTGCGTAATCGAAGCAGATCATGACGAGTATCAATGCGACTACCTTCTCTCTTTTAGGACCTCCGGGATATGATCCCTCGGCACTACCACCGGCGCCGCCCGGAGTTGTCCCTCTGCCGTACCAGCTACCCGCTGCGGTCCCAACGGCTTTCCAGCCTGGCCCATACTACGCGCCGCAGCCAACGCAGACGCAGCCCCTTTCGCCTTCTACTTCCCCCATGGTGCCCATCTACCCAGCCCTGGCAACACTTACTACAGCATCGACGGAAAACCCACAGGTGAGGCGATTTAATTCGCTTCGGCAGAAGCCTCGTTATTTTTGTAAAATATTTCGAAGCTGCTGACGCCACCAGGGTCCGCAGTTAATTTGTTTACGACAAAAAAGGCACTATGATATGATTAGCCTCTTTCTAATCTTTAGCACTCCGTTTACTTCCTGCGTTTTCTTTTTAGAATTCATAACTCCAATTTCGCCCTGTTGTACAGCACGACAGCCCGTTCCAATATTAGTCGAAGCTGTAAAGGCAAACGGGCTCACTTGTGGTTGACGCAGAAGTGGATGACCAGCGAAATCCTAGTAGGTACCAAAAAAAAAAGACCCATTGTGGACTGTAGCTAAACGCTCGATAAACTGCAATGAGCTGCGTTTAAACTATAAGTGCTTGAGAAACAAGGTTAATGCAATGATTAGACTTGCTAAACGCACTTATTTTAGAAAGAAATTGCAAGAAGCTAGGACTGGACGACTGGTGTAATATTCGTGGCGCCTGGAGAATGTGCAGAACTTGGGGAGGGGGGGGGGGGGGGTTCGCAGGTGTCTCCTTGTGTTCTCTTCTTCTCTGTGAATTGTCTTTTGTTTGCGCTCTTTAGTTCCGTAGAAAGTACGAATCTAGTGGCGCATGTGGAAATTGAGAGACGACGCCAATCAAATCATTGGTGCGAGGGGAGTAGGGTGAGAGTATAAGGGGAACTTGCGGAGTTCGTGCCAAGGACACCCTCTACGCCTGTGACTGTGCATTTCTTCTTGTAATGGCCCGTCTTACACACGCGAAAAACCAACCATCCATATCGACTAGGTCTCCGGGAGGGCTTCCACGCATGACAGGCAGCGACGAAGCGGGCAGTTTAAGAACTTCGCTTGATGTGGTGAAAAAGGCCTACGTTTGACCGTCGAAGAGCCGTGCTGGTCCTCAACCTTCGGACGATATACCAACGAATAATTTCGATTACGAGAAGCCAAGGCGATGCGAAAAAAGTGCCATCAAAAGCAGAGATGCGGCAACGAGGCCAGGCGAAACGGCATAAACGTCAGGAGATGAATTCAGAAACAAAAAAGCAGATGCAACACGTCAAATACGAGAGCAATAAGCAGAGGCAAGAACACGAGGTAATACTGTATACAGGGCGGCTGAAAATTGTTTCAACACGGAATTCATTCGAAACAACCTCGGTAGTGTGAGTATAGTGTGGGCAAGAACGCGTTGGAAGGCAAAACTCAGCTGTGGCGCAATAATTATTTCGCACTGCAACACCTACTCGTCATCATCATCATCATCATCAGCCTGACTATACACACTGCAAAGCGAAAGCCTCCTATATTTCTCCAATTAGCCCTGTCCTGTGCTAGCTGCATCCACTAGACCCCTGTGAACTGCTTAACCTTATCCGCCCACCTAACTTTCTGTCCCCCCTGCTACGCTTTTCTTCTCTTGGAATCCAGTTTGTTAAGCGATCATCGATTATCCTCTCTATGCACTATATGCCCTGTCCATGCCCTTCCCTGTCGCCTCTAAGCAGTCTTACACGTATCTACGAATTGTTTTATACACAGGACTTATAGTGAGAACTTCAAGTGAACAAATATGGGTTTAGTGCAGGTATTTGTAGGCTGTACAGCAAGTTGTAAATTGAGCAAGTCGCATCGGACTCATACCGCGGTCACTTCATTCAAATATTCGCACACAAGAGCAGGACTGCCATTAAGGTGTCAAAGGAACAATCTGTTACAGGCGACAAAAATACTGACATATTTTAATGGAGCTAGTCATAGGGCAGTAGAAAATATTGAAATACTAGTAGTTTTACAGTAATGTATATTTTCGATCGGCAGAAAATGTGGGGCGAGGTTAAATGATTGTGACATGCGGCGTTCATACTTTGTCGCTCCTCGGGTATCTGCTACGTGGCGTAGAGTGGGCATCTTACATTTAATGAATTGGACTTGGCACAACGCAGCGGGTTATTTTTGCTTAAGAAACTTCACACTCCTTATGCTTCTTTTTCTTACACAACTTTCACCGCATTTTCTACAGTTTTACCCTGCCTTGTCATCTTCGGGATCTTTTGAAAAGGCGAATAACCACTACGTGTATGCAGTGGCGCTACCAAGTGTGGCGCTGACAGCGAGAAAATGCAGCTGGTGTGATACATATGCATCATATTCTGCTGAGGGCTTCTTTGGGCTTTAAACCAAAGAGTTTTAAGAAAACCTAGCCGCACTTATGATCGCGAATGCGGTAGACACATATCTATTTTCACTGTTTGCAGACTTCGCCTGACAGAAGGAGTGTGAGATATAGCTAAGTCGAAACATTGTTTTACATTGTTCCGTCGGATTCCATTGGCTCTTCATTTCGACTGTTGCAAGGAATCTAGTGTGAATAAAATGATGTACAGATTTTTAAGGCGTTTAGGTTTGAAGGGCGGTCATACACTAAGCGGAGCCAGATGGAGTACATTTAGGAGCCCCTACCAAAGTCCCCTTTGCTTTAACTGCGATCCATGGTGAATAAAGGACATTCTGTCTTTCTTAAACGTCATTCTATCAATTCTGAGGTGATCGGCGATTGCATTTCTTCTTCTATTTCGACGCATTACCTGCAAGCCTTTTGCAAATGAGTATAGCTTCATCGCTTGGATTACCAAGGACAGAGTGGGTCGACGCGGGGAATTAACGACAGGGCCGGCATGCTTTGCGTGCAGGTGGTCAGGGATGAATCCAACCATCGCGGCCACAAGCGGAATCGCAAGGTGTCCATAATGCAGTCGCCTTCGGTCACCACCTTCTCACCTACCGACTCCGCGGCGCAGGTGGGCGCCGACAACGTCCGCGAAAGCAGCCGCTCGAGCTCGGAGCATTCGCAGATTTCCATGTCAGAGGCCCTGGGAAAGCTCCTGGACACCCTGCCCTCGGGAAACAATTCAGCCCGCTAGAGCTGCTTGTATTGTATACCGTATAATATATAGAAATGCACCGCCATGCTCCTGTCGCCACTTGTCACGAGTCTTACGCCCGTCAGTGTTAGTGTTTATCGCTTTTTATTGCGAAAGCAGTGCTACTCGCACTTTTAAGCCTTCGCGTGACCCGGCCGCAGTTGCATCTTACCCACGTGACGCTGTGACGTCACACTCCACGTGACATACGGGCTGGCAGGAGCTGCCAACTTGGGTCTCTCGTTTCACATGGGACGGTTATGTCAGAATCAGCTTGCTAGGACCCTGGTATTCACGTTAGCCCTATAGGCCACTAAGACACGTTCATATGGGTTGGTTAAAGCGGGGCTTTATATGTGGGCTGAGGAAGAAGAAAAAGAAGAACGCTCGGTCACCCGCAGCTAGTGCTTTCGCTCAATATTTGATTCAGCAGCGTTGAACCCTTGTAATTTTATGCTGTAGTCCGACACGTTTTGTAGTAACGTGGCACTTTAGTGAGCCGCCCACTGGCAATGTGGTTCGCCCTTAACTGCCCGGAAGGGCTAACCATATTGGAAGTAAAAAAAAAAATCTATTAACACTGCAGAATCTGCACATGGAGAAATGCGTAAGCCTGAGCGTTGCTGTGGTGTCCTCTAGATGTGTCAGCGGGATTCCGCGAGAGACATGCCATACTACGCCTTTACGTTCCTTTCCTATAGAAGGCCGGTGAACACTGACGCGTTTGATGGAACGCTGGTTGGGTTCGACAAGGGACGCGCGATGTATAGCGTGTGCAGCAGAAAAACTGAGGCTTTCAGATTTTCCACTCTAGATTCTGTACTGCTCGTGAAGCTTTATTTTCCCTTCGATTAAACGGCACTTTACACAGTTTCTGACCACTTTCACTCGTTTATTCGGCTAATTCATGTCGAACACACGCCTACTTCCAGTTTCTTTTTATTTTTTTTTTTGGCTAAGTCATGTTAAAACACGTCCACTTCCGCTTCTGGGACATCACGCAATGACGTCATATCCCGATGGCGACATAACTACTTCACTATTCTGACATCCTTCTAGAGCACGCGACCGGAGGTGAGATACTACTTGACCTAAAAGTGAGGTACCACGAGCACCCTTTGCTCCTCGCCATTATTCCGGTTGGCTATTTCAACATCCGATTGCTTAATTGCCTCCCAATAATTAGCTAATTAACCAACATGCACCAAGTATTTTCCCAGCGATATTTTTTCATTGTCTATTCAGTATTTCCTGCCAAGGAAACCCTATGGCGAGTCACAATAGCATTAATTATATGGCGCCGGAAGATGAGCCCCTCAGGTTGGAAGGCGTCCCACATGTTACTGGGAATGAACAAAGGGTGATTCCTAGTAGCTCCAGGACGAATGAAGCGGCTGGGCTAAAGCCAAAAGGACGCTCAGTTGTGGATGTGTCGGGAAGCGACCGGAAAGTCCGATGTTGCAAGGAGCTGTACCACATAGCAACATGGAATGTAAGATCTATGACGCAAGGTAAACTGGATGTCGTCAAGTGAGAAATGGACAGATTGAACATTGATATCTTGGATATTAGCGAGCTCAAGTGGACCGGAATGGGAGAATTCAACTCCGGCGACCATTATGTCCTTTATTGTCGGCACGAATGCAAGAGAAGGAATGGGGTCGCTCTCATAGTAAACAGAAGAATGGGCAAAGCAGTGCTAGGGTACAACCCCAAAAACGACCGAATGATTTCACTTCGGATCCAAGGTAACCTTTTCACCATAACATTTATCAAAGTCTATGCACCAACCACTACTGCTGAAGAAGCTGACGTTGAGAGATTTTATGCGGACCTGCAATGCCTTTTAGACCGCACTCCATCATCAGACGTCGTTTTGCTCATAGAAGACTGGAATGCTAAGGTCGGGAGTGAAGTAATATCCGGAATTACAGGCAAGTTCGGTCTTGGTGAGCCAAATGAAGCTGGGCAGAGGCTAGTAGAGCTTTGTGAAGAAAACAACCTGACCATAGCGAATACTCATTTTCAACAGCACGAGAGGCGCCTGTACCATGGACTTCACCGAAAGGTCTGTATAGGAATCAGATCAATTATATCATTTGCCGGCAGAGATGGAGAAGCGCTATACAAGCAGTAAAAACAAGGCCTGGGACCGATTGTGGCACCGATCATCATCTTGTTGCCAAAATTAAGCTTCGATTGAGGAAAACGCAGAAAACTAGAAGGCCTTTCAGGTATGATCTGAATCAAATTCCATCAGAATATGCTGTGGAACTGAGGAATCGATTTCAAGAATTAGATCTAGAAGACACAGAGCCTGAAGAAATGCGGACTGTCGTTTGTGATATAATACAAGTGGCTATTAAGGTAGTTTCAAAGCAAAAGAAATGCAAGAAAGCAAACTGGTTATCTGAAGAGGCTTTGCAAATGGCTGAGGAAAGGAGGTTGGCAAAAGTTATGGGGAAAGAGAAAGATACAAGGTTCTCAATGCGGATTTTCAGAAAATAGCAAGGAGAGATAAGAATGCCAGTGCCAAGCAGTTGAGGACAACAGCCAATTAAGGAACACAAGAGCTCTGTATAAGACAATCAAAGATATCAAAGGAAGCTTCTGTGCTAAGCTGGGCGTGATAAAGGACAAACGAGTCAAGGACCTCACTGAAGCCTCAGAGATAAAGAAGAGGTGGCAGGAATACACAGAAGTGTGCAAGATGGACCCGGATGTGGAAACCCAACATGAGACGGTTGTGATTACCGACCTCGAGCCAAGCATCCTGAAGAGTGAAGTTAAATGGGCCTTACAGCCTTGCTAAGAACAAAGCTAGCTGAATTTATGGCTTTCCAGCTGAGTTGCTTCAAAACCTCGACTATGATGCTGTTAACATTCTGCATAGATTATGTCAGAAGATTTTGACAACCCTGCAGTGGCCACAGGATTGGATGAGGTCAGTTTACATCCCCATTCCAAAGAAAGGCAGTGCCGAAGATTGTTCCAACTACCGCAAGATCCCGCTTATTTCGCCTGCTAGCAAGGTTATGTTGAAAATCCTCCAAGGTAGGCTGCAGCAGTATGTGGATCAGAAGCTTCCGGACGTGCAAGCTGGGTTTCGCAAGGGCAGAGGAACTAGAGACCAAATTGCCAACCTTCGCTGGATCATGGAAAAAGCAAGATTTCCAGAAACCCATCTACTTCTGCTTTATTGATCATGCGAAAGCATTTGACTGCGTAGATCCCAGCAGATGTTGGCAAGCTCTCCAAGAGATGGGAGTTCCAATTCACCTCATCTGTCTCCTCAGGAACCTGTATGAAGGGCATGAGGCCACAGTCAGAACTTGGCATGGTCTTACTGATTGGTTTCCGATTGAGAAAAGAGTGAGGCAAGGCTGCATATTGTCGCCCTGTCTATTTAACCTATATGCAAAGTGCATCATGAGGAAGACCGGTCTGGACGAGTCTTCAGCTGGAGTGAAGATTGCTGGAAAACGTATCAACAACCTTAGATATGCGGACGATACCACTTTATTGGCCGAAAGTGAAGTGGAACTCAGGAGACTTCTGATGCGCGTACAAAGAGAGAGTGGGAAGTTTGGGCTTAAATTGAACATTAAAAAGACAAAGATCATGGCGTTTTGCCCTATCAAGTCCTGGAGCATCGATACAAGAAGTGGAAGCTGTGACAGATTTTCTCTTCTTGGGCTCCAAGATTACCTCGGAAGGAGACTGCAGTCATGAAATTAGGAGACGCCTGCTTCTGGGAAAGAGAGCCTTGGTTAGCCTTGGCCGCCTAGTAAAGAGCAGAGGCATTAGTCTGCCAACCAAGATCCGTATAACTCGTGCTATGGTCTTTCCAGTTGTGATGTATGGATGCGAGAGTTGGACTGTGAAGAAGGCTGACCGCCGAAGAATTGACGCGTTTGAATTGTGGTGCTGGCGGAGACTCTTGAGAGTTGCTTGGACTGCCAGAAGATGAATACAGTCGATATTGTCGTCCATAAACCCTGACTGCTCATTGGAAGGTCAAATTGTAAAGTTAAAGCTCAGCTACTTTGGTCATCTGATGAGAAGAGAGGAGTCGCTGGAGAAAGATTTGATGTTGGGAAAGGTTGAGAGTCGGCGGAGAAGGGGTAGGCAGCGAACGCGATGGTTAGATGGCATCCTCGAGGCGTTGCAGATGAAGTTATGTGATGTAGGAAAGATAGAGACCGGACAGCGTGACGTGACATGGTCCATAGGGTTACGAAGAGTCGGACACGACTGAAGTACTGAATTCAACTGAACTGAATTTAATGCAACCATTCTTTTTATAACTCGTTTCGTTAGAACGTAATTGTGCGGAAAAACTGGCGATGAACCTTCTAATTGTTGCGAGGCATTATTAAAATCACTTTTTGTTGGAATTACCCTGCAAAATACAGTTCTCTGCTGTTCACGTTTCTATCGGCCAGCTTAGGCAACCAAACAGTGTTAAACGTTTGGCTTGAGAGGGTTCCGGTGAAAAGAGTATTAGATGAGGCGTGTTTTTTGTTTTTTTTTTGCTCTAAAGGCAATAATTTGAGTGATCTATGTTTATTTCTCTCCTTATACGTCCTTCTAAAGTAAAGGATAATGACTGCGCATCCTAAAGTTACCTATGGTAAAATAGACAGCTATGCTGTTTCAATGGTCGACATAGTCGCTATTTTTTCTGTATGCGTCGCCTACCTGTTTGGTCTGTCCGCGGTCACATGGCTTCTTGCGAGTACTATATCGCCATGCAAGGCTCGGGGGGCATCCTCGTCTGATACTTAAGTAACAGACACAATTACTCTCCTGCTTTCATTTTCACTCTTCTCTTCCCTTAAAGTAGCCTCAGTGTACCCAAGGTAACGAAATAAAGTTAAATAGGTGCTAAACGTCAGTATACTAACACAAATTCACTGCAGAGAAAATGGTATGTTTCCAGGTTTAATTTTTTCTTGCTCAGTCGTACTGATATATTCGTGCAAATGGTGTAGATTTCTCTGTTTTGCTAAATTTGTGAAAGTTATTGAAAGGAACCGCGAATCTTCGGTGGCATTCCCTGCACCATAAGCACGCCGGCTTTTCTGCACCATGTTTCCTAGTGCAGCCAGAAGACACAAGAGCTTGTGTCTGTCTCTAGTCTTCTTGCCGCGCTATGGAACGTAATGCTTACCCGCCAGCCCTCACCCTGTTAAGTTATATCTTCTGCACCAACAGAGAACCATTGTAACGTTTTTCTTCGTCTGGCACCTTCTTGTGCATTCCATTTAAGTTGCGCACTAGCACGCAGATTGCAGACTGCTGAATTATTATTGTGACTGTGCTAGCAAATACAGATAAGAAATGCTTCGGACTGGGCTAATTGAAAAAAAAAAAAAACCTATTTTGAAACGATGCGCTGCTTAGGCGTACAGGGATGTATCATAGAAACGGACATAGAAGTTAGGTGTAATCTACCAACTGAGGGTTTATTCCAAAAGATCGCAATGAAGAAAACAAGCCCACGGACAATGGTCCGGCGATAAACAGAAGCTTTATTTCCTCCAGCTACGACAACCGCTCTAGCATTACCCGTATAAAATTATCTGTCGACATTGAGCCTCTCGCGCAAAGGCATAAAATTGCCCGTTTATCATTGTTCCACTGTACTTCTGTACAGTGTACCTGTACTTCTCCTCCGAACATCGCGCCGTTTTTCCAACTGTGAGCATTTTAAGACTCCATGGCTCCTCAAACGCATTTAACAAGTCATTCCTGCCTCTTGTCACTGAGGAATGGAATTCGTTACCCGAATGTATTGTAATTGAACGAGATGCTTCTAATGCTCTCTTTACACTTACAATCCTAATGTGGTAACTGCTGCCTTTCCATTTTGTCATGGTATGATTCTCTGCACCTGTTTGCTTGATTGATACACATGTACTTTTTATTTATTTTTTTCCTTTGTATTGAAGCCATCTTTTTATTGATCGTTTCACCTATTTTGTTTGCTTTCACTTAAAATGTCATACCTTATTCCGATGTCCCCCCCCCCCCCCTCTTATGTATGTAATAACCCTCGTAGAGGTCTTTAAGGGTCAATAAATGATGATGATGATGATTATAAGTAATAAACCACCCAAACAATCAGCGATGACGGTGAAAACGGAATAAATCAAACGACCAAAACTTTCAAACCCGTCCGCCTCCAAGAGCAGCACACGCTTAGGCGACCCTCATGTTATTCGAACATCGTTGCGCAAGATATCTGTTTCTCTTCGAGTGAGCGATAAGGACGACGAGTTAAGGTATTCGCTCTTATCTGAAATCATGGCGAAGGCATCAACAACCTCATGCGTTTTCCTATCGTTTGCAGGTGCCAGTATTACTGTGTTAAAATGTGTGACACTTGTGTTTGAGGCAATGATTGGCCAAGTTTCCAGGAGCCTGCAAGGAACGACAATTCCTCCTGTGCTTGAAAAGCCTTTCATTTAGTTAGCGTCCAGTATGCCCCACGTAGCACTTGACGCAGGTCAAAGGGCGACCGCGACAGGCCATGGAACAAGAGGCGAAACATGACGCACACCACACCGCCTTCCTTCGCCCGCACATTCTTCTGGTTAACTCTTTAAAGAACGCTTTGACTTTTAAAGGAGCTTAGATGACGACTTTAACTCTAAACCTCTGGCACATCATATTCATCCTGTGCGAGATCCCGTGTACGTACGGCAGGACTGCAAAAAGCTTCTTTCCTTCGTATTTCTTTGGCGGAGGAAGCTGCTGCTGTGTTCTCAGGTTCTTCAAACACGTCTCGGCAGCACCAGTCAGTAGCCTCTGGGGGTAGCCGCTGGCTCTAAGCAGCTCCATTTGCAAAAATATGGCACGTCAGAGTTCCCTTTGGATTCATATAGCTCCAGATTTTGGATATAAGAACTGTGTTCTCGAATTGCCACACTTATTGGTTTTACAAGTCCAGAGGTAAAAAGGCCATCCTTCCTTTTGCATCAGGACACAAAAAACTGGTCAAAAGAGGGATAGGGCTGTCTTGTATAAAGCAAGCCCTAACAAAGTCATGCGACACAAAATGGACGAAAGCTTATTTTTTGCAAATGGAACGGCTTAGAGCCAGCGGCTGCCCCCAGAGATTGGTGCTGCCGAGACGTGTTTGGAGAACCGAAGAATACACAAGCAGCTTCCTCCGGCCGCCAAAGAAGGATGAAGGACAGAAGCATTGTGTAGTCCTGTCGTACATACACGGGATCTCGCACAGGCTGAAGAAGATTGGCCAGAGGTTTGGAGTCAAAGTCGTCCTTTGTGCTCCCTTAAAGTTCAAAGCATTCTTTAAAAAGTCAGCCAGACGAATGTGCGGGCGAGGGAAGGCGGTGTGCGTCATGTTCCGCCTCTTGTCCCATCATCTGTCGGGATCGTTTACAGAATCCCTTTGACTTGCGCCAACTGCTACGTGGGGAAAACTGCACGCTACCTAAATGAAAGGCTTTTGGAGCACAGGGGAAAGTGTCGCTCCTTGCATGCGCCTGGAGACTTGGCCAATCATTGCCTCAAACACAAAAGTCACTCATCTTTTGACAACACAGGATTTTTGGCACATGCAAACGATAGGAAAACGCGTGAGGTTGTTGACGCCTTCACCATGACTTCAGATAAGAGTAAATACGTTAGCTCCCCGTCCCTATCGCTCACTTGAAGGGAAGTAGGTATCTTGTGCAATGATATTCGAATAATATTCGAATGATATTCGAGTGCCGCCTAAGCGTGTGCTTCTCTTGGGGGCGGACGGGGTTGGAAGTTTTGGTCGTTTGATTTATTTCGTTTTCATCGTCATCGCTGAGTGTTTGGCTGGTTTATTGATTTTCTTCTGTTTATCGCCGGACAATTGTCATGTGTGCTTGTTTTCTTTATTCCCATCTTTTGGAATATACCCTCAGTTAGTAGATTGCGCTTAACGTCTATGTCCGTTTCTTTGATACATTCCTGTGCGCCAAAGCAGCGCATCCCTCCAAATCATATTAGCAAATTGCACGTTACAATGACAACGCATAACAAATCCGCTCTGAGTTGCAGGCAAAGTGCTTGGCTGTACCCCTCAGGTCACCGACTATACAAGCGCAAGCGCACACGTCAGGTCACATAGACGCAGCTTTCTCGTCTCAATCCGTCTCACCACAAAATTTGGGGTGCGGTCGAGAAATAACCAAGCATTCCGGATCTTCCTCTAGCAACAGCCCTGTTTTCGCATGGTAAAACTAAAACGATCAGAAAAAAATAAAATTCCATTGGTCTTTAGCCTGCCTCGTGACTCGCTCGGGGGTGTGTCGCTCATCTTGGAGTGGACGCACGTCCAAAAAACCACGAGTCAACGGTGAGCCGAGCAGGCATCCGGGCTACCAGTGAGAACAGACGTGAACAAAAGCATCTCTCTCGACGCCGAAATCTCCTCCATAGCGACGAGTCGGACCCTGTGGATGCCGGGAGGCGCACGCGCGGCCCCATCCGCTGCCGCCGACGACGACGAGGACGCCTCGCGCAAATTGCTCACACCGCCTTCGCTCAAAGGTCACGATGCCGCCGCCGCTCCCATGCTTGGGGTAACGCCCTGGCGTTCACGTTCCTTTATTCTCTGCCCTGCGGCCAACGCGCTCCAGACTCACCAGCTCTCTCCGCGTGGGCGTTCGCACGCGCGAACGAGCGCAGGAGCTTCGAGACTGGAATGCCCAGCTTGACGACCGTGACTTGACTCCGCACAGCCCGCGTCTTTGAATTGTGTACAGTATATATGCTTCGTATTCGCGAGGCTTTTCACATTTTCAAAGTCTATATAATGGCGAGATGCGCGTGGTTCATCAAAGCATTTCGTCACTGCGCGCTAAAGCGGCAGGAAGAACAGAAAATCACGCCCGCGCTTTTCCCTTCTACCTCGGCGTGAAATCATTCTTGGCTCGCCCATTAATGTTGATTTACAGGGCGTAGCTAAGATTGCCCACATAGCTGTATTGTGCGCGTTCCCCAACATTAGTTTATATTTTGTATCCTTTATCAAGATTTCAACCATCGCCTAAATACTGCTTGTGTTTCGCCTTCCTCTACTTTCCCTTGTCCAAAAATATGACTCAAAAACAGGCAATCTTTGCCGAGCTACAGAAACTGCCCTACATGTCCGCGTTGATGTGAAGCTAGCCTATCTATTTCGGGAGGGACAAAAACGATGTGCTAAAACTAGTAATAGTAAAACTACAACTAAAGTAAAACTAAAAATAGTATTAGTAAATAATAATCGCATTGCTTTGATAAAATGACATTTTTGCAGCCATTTATTTCTGGAAATTCATTGCCTTTAACACTGAAATCCTATATGTCCTTGCCCACATTTAAGAAAAATTTGAAGGAGAATTTGTTGAATTGCTGATGTTTTATATTTGTTATGTCTAATACCTGTGTTAGTGCCTTTGTTTTTGTGTAAAAATACTGATTTGTTATGTTTTGTATAATATAACCATTCGCTAACTATGCTGTTATTATTTTGTTGTAGTGATCTATCGAGGGTCCTGACTATGGGACCCTCGTCTGTATTTTTATGCACTTTGTAAATATGTTCAAGCTAATAAACTTTCACTTCACTTTAGAAAAAAAAAGACACAAGTGCAATAAAAGATACCTTAAACCCTCCTCCTGCTCCATTAGCGTAGTCCAGCTGTAAAGTGAGACAGTCCTGCGAGCGTTTTTGTGAATGTGCTGATCGCTTGTTGCGAAAGAAAGCGCTACATTACTGCGCGCAAGGAGACTTTTATCTCAGACTAACAACCTTAGATGCACAGGCGCCCACAAAAGTTATCGGAATAGTGAAGTCTTTAAAGGAAAACTGGCAAGCGTTCAACCCCGGTAACAGCTTAAGGTCGAAAGATAGCTCAAGCCAGGCTATAGACACAGTTTCGCAGGGTTTAACTGTTATTGCACAAGATTGCTGTTTAGTTTAGTCATTGATGACATCAACGACTACAAATGGTAGTCACAGCAACGAGGTCATCACTGACTGCAACATACAAGGTCAAATATCAAAGGTAATGCTACCGTGGTGAATCGTGGAGGCCATAGTATATACCCCCCTGTTATACGTAGTTGTGATGTATGGATGCGAGAGTTGCACTGTGAAGAAGGCTGACCGCCGAAGAATTGACGCGTTTGAATTGTGGTACTGGCGGAGACTCTTGAGAGTTCCTTGGACGTCCAGAAGATAAAATCAGTAGATATTGTCGACCATAAACCCTGACTGCTCATTGGAGGGTCAAATTCTAAAGTTAAAGCTCAGCCACTTTGGTCATCTGATGAGAAGAGAGGAGTCGCTAGAGAAAGATTTGATGTTGGGAAAGGTTGAGGGTCGCCGGAGAAGGGGTAGGCAGCGAACGCGGTGGTTAGATGGCATCCTCGAGGCGCTGCAGATTGTCAGGAAGATAGTGTTAGAGCGGAAAGCGTGGCATGATATGGTCCATAGGATCACGAAGAGTAGGACATGACTGAACGACTGAACTGAACTGATGCGTAGTTTGGCGAAGATTTTGTGACATGCTGGCTTATCAAGGTCAGTCAAGGCCAAAGATATCTCACCGACACGAAGATCGACTTTTGTATCTTATGGAGGTGGCGGTCTAAAAATAAAATGCTGCATCTCTTATAAAAGAGAGTATAGATGTAAGCATGAAATGGTTACGGGCACAGCACATTGGTTGTATACATAGCCACTATTTCGATTCAGGTCTAGTAAACAGCATGCCATAACACGAGCGTTTCTTCTGCCAACACGGCAGCGCGCTCAGTTGTTCTCGTGTTTTCCTATCCCGTCGAAGCGGTCTTAATTAGGTGGGCAGTTGCGGTTCGCGGCGGCGTGGTCACCTTCGTGAGCGCCCGCATAATTGTGGCTTGGTTGGCAGAGGCGAGCAGCTCGCAAAGAGATCACTTTCTTCGCAAGAACTCTCCTTTCATCAGGTTCCATTGCTTGGCATAAGCAGCGTCGACAACGGCGGCACCGAAATGCACAACGGTGCAGATGCGGGCCACGAAGGGACGCTGGCTTAATAAGAACGTGTCCGATCACGTGTTGTATGGCGGCAGTGCTTGTAATAGGCAGTAATTTGTTCGTATATGGGCAGAGCCCTTGAGTTTTCCTGCGTGGAGATGGTTGTCCGACATTCAAAGGTCCGGAGGTATAGTTCTCGAGCCAGCGCATGAAAGCGCTGATTGCCGGAGATTGAGGCATGCCCAGGAATCCTCGTCAAGGTTATCTCTTGGCTAAAGGCTTGTCCGGATGCCGTATAAATTGAAGCGACGATTCCACTGAAGTCTTTCGTGGACCTTTGAGAAGCCAATGAAGGATTTTAGTTTTGCGTCATAGTTAAAGAAACGCAGTTCTGATATACTTTTGTTTTCTTTTTTTAGTGAAGATATGTTCCTAACGTAGGGCACGTCCTACTTCCCCCTTTATTTTTTGATGTGCATTGCTTCCGACTTTCGTATACCTTTTGTATTTTGAAAACGTTTTGTTACGAAGTTATTGTTTCAGTGGTATGGTTGCCAACAATGTCATAGCTTCATAAACCTTACTGTGTCACAAAAACAAAAGGGATCGCATTAACCAGGCCTGGGAAAACAGTGCCGCGGCAGGGAGCTCCGCTCATGTGAGGGGATAAGGGTACCTATTGCCCATATTCGAAGCACTCGATTATATGTGAGTGCTTCGCAAACAGATTGTAATACAAAAGGCGTTGATTCGGCATACTGACGCCCTTTAGAGTTTTATGTGCAGGTATACGAATACTTACAGTTCAGGCAGATTCTTGGAAGGGCTGTTGAGCAGCACCTGGGGACGAAACGAGACTCTGCGCAAGGAAACTCGGGACAAATTGCCTCCATGTAAACTGCACTTACTTTGTCCAAGTACGCTTGGTATTTACTAGAACGTAAGGAGTCCACCTTTGTTCATACAAACAGTGCTACAGGAGCGCTAGACACAAAATGCAACCGGAACGTGACCATTAGGAACTATCAGTTCCAGAAGCCCTGTCACGCTTCTCTCCTCTCTTATGGACTATAATAGATCCAAAGCGGAATTGAACACTTAGTTTTCAGAGCTGTTAACAGGTTGTGGCCTAAGCGAGCAACCTTCTGGTCGACCAACTAGCACCCGACGGTAATTTAATGACGTCCGCTCAATGCGCTTCTTGAAAGGGGTTGGACTAGTATAATTGTTAGCCGTTTCCGAAGGCAAGTTTTCTGTTGCGCTCATAAGAACTTCATTAAGAGCTTCCTGTATGTATTCAATAAAAGAAGTAGGCTTATTCGTTACATAGCGTTCTACTTGTATGCTTTAAAGGCACCTGTCTCCGACATTAGTTCCCGTGTAAAAAATCAGTTTGCTTAGAATATTGGGTGCTTGGCTTCTCTAGAGAGACATCAATTGGTATTTGTACGTGCCTTGCACGGACAACCAGCAGCTTAGCCATTGTGCTATTTAGAAAGGTTACCCTTGCTTCGTTGAAAGAGCAACAGCCATCGCCATCAGTTTGACCTTAGCCGTGTACTTCAAGAAAGCGACTGTTGAAGCAACTTCCGGCAACGTTATGTGGTATCGAGTCATCTCCATTTCAGCTCTTGGTACAAGGATTAAGTGAAACGGCGTAAAGCTAGAAAAATAAAACGTCAGCCTCGTCGCGAGGGTGAAAGACCTTTCCAAGTTCACCACGGTCGTGCAAGCGAGCACGTAGACGAATTTCTTTGCATGGAATATAAATAACTCCAAAGATCAAGCGCCGCATCACAGGCCTCTGTGGCAGGAGGTGGAAATGGCTTGATGGCTTGAATTCACAGGAGCACCAAGGTTCGTCGCCACCCGTACACCCTGGTCGCATGCGCATACGTTCCGTGGACGTAGCTGCCTCTGCGCGGTCGCCGCACTCACCCTCACTTTGAATGTCTGGCAGACGAATGTGTGTGAGCTCAGTCAAGGGCGCGGCTTCGCTATAGCGCGTCCATGCAAGGGGAAGTATACAACGGCTGTGACGTAGAGTGACGTGCTCGTGATGAGGATAGACACGGCAGAGAACGGGCAAAGAGAGCCCGGGGGATTGGGAGGAGGTATCAGGCATACATACTGCTTATACACGTTGGCAGATGCTCGTGCATCTGACAGCACGGCCGGCCCTCTTCGTTCGACCTCCGACCGCTGGCGTTGGGGGGCCGACAGCACGCATGGGCAGCAAAGGCAGGACCAGCGTCACCCCCCCCCCCCCCCCCCTAAGCGCTGCATGTCAGAGACATCATCAGAAACGTAGTACTGCCCACGCAAGCAAACGTCTGTTGCAATTTAGGAGCTGCCGTCCGGTTTACTGGGGCAACACGAGGGTTCGAGTTGTTCTTAAAGCGCGAACGCCCCTTTGTGAAAAGAGAGATAATGGTGGTAACTGTACCAGTTACGTCGCCTTACATGCCAGGTAAACAAGACCGAAGGCTTATATATGTCGATCTGGGTGACTGTGCTCAAGTCGGTGCATGCGGTGTCGCTGCAGTTAATGAATTTGTTGACCGCGGGCTACAGGTGTCATACTAAATACAACGACCGTAGAATAGGCGAAAGAGATCTTTCTGTGTTCCAGGCAGCGTGTGCAAGCTTTGGAATCATATACGCTCGCAAACAACGTCATTTCATGTTTCAATATAGTAAAAGCTGCAATCAATTCACTGATATAAAACACTGCGCATCAGTTTGGTTTCAGGGGGCGTTCGCACTTCGGAGCCTGTGGCGGTGGTTTATTTCTTCCTATACAGCACCTACACGAGTGGATAAGCACGGGACTAATAAAGGAGCATAGCACAATATGCCCCAATTAAACAAGGCAATGCAGAGTAACAGAGCCTACTACGACAAAAAAGTGATATGCTCTCATTTTATGAAGCAATCGGGCACCACACGCAATACACTGAAAACTAGTGAAAACTATAAAAAACGAAAACAGAAACATAAAGGCCAGATGGATATTTTGTTTCAGCTCAATGCACTTTCTCTATTTTTTTTTTTTTTCAGGCGCACTTCACAGACTCACGCCCGTTCAGTTTGGTAACACGTTTCCTTCATTCGTAAAAGCTAAAACCAATCCGCATGAGAATCTGGTCTACCCGTCTCCTGTGGTCCGGTCCACGAAGTTTCGTTCTTGCAATCAACTGTTTACATTCCTTTTTTTTTTCTTCCTCCTGCTCATACGGAGACGGCTCTTTCTCCTCTCTCGTGTGAAGCGGAATGTTGCTCGGGGGACTCGCCTCTAATCCGAGTCAAATCACGCGGCCCACCGCAGTAGGTCTCCCGGTGAGCTCGGACCCAGCCAGATTGCACTCTACGGGAGGCCGGGCAAGGGCGTTGGGATTCAGGTTTCCATGCGTTTCTATACAGAATAGCGTTGGTGCAAGAGGGCGGGGGTGTTCAGATCCGCCTCTCCTCCTTTGGCGCATTTCGGCCTGGGACATGTAGTACAACGCGTTGCTGTGGCAAGCAAAATTCAGGATTAAGTCAGCAATGGCCAGCACAGGGTAGAAAACTTGTTAGTTTGGTTTTAAGTAATACAGCGCATGCGGTTACAGGAGATATCCTATAGTTTTCAAAACTAATTATTCCCGCACGAGCAGAATTTCGTTTGCATTTTAATGCGACGAATCGTCTTTCAAAATCAGCTTAAAATTTTACAATTAACGCGTCTTTACTCTTTCTTCTTTAACCTTCTGACCAATGACGCACAGTGTCAATAAATTTTAGGCAGCAAACGTTAATACGCATGAGGGCCCATTAGATGAAAGCGGGTAAGCGGCGAGCCGTTTTGAGCGAGTTTCGCTGTGCAAAAAGTACACTGATTATGCCTATTTGTACACCATCTATGTCTCGAGCGCATCCACGTCCATCATGTCGCAGAATCAATCAGTAGAAAGCAGTATTGGCTACAATGTCGTGCCAAACGCCCCCGAAGTAAATGTTTTGTCAAGGTACGTCAACAGTGGCGCGTATGATGTGGATATATCAATGATCAAACACAAAAAGCATTGTAGCCGTCCCGTTACGTGAGTAGAGTAGAACGTTACGCCGGTTTGTTAATATGTACTTGTGCCAGTTTGGTGAAACGGTAATTGTCCTTGCTGTTTTCGACTTCTGCGGTGTTTATGCTGTTTAGTCTATGCTTTTCTTGAGCCTGATGAACATATCACTCTGGGAACGACTTACAATTTGCACCACCCAGTCGAAAAAAATTACAGAACATTTTCTGATGTTACGACATGATGTCTGTGACGGGAAACCTGTAGTGACAACAGAACACTGTAGTAACACCAGAAATTTCTGCAGTTACAACAGAAAAGTGCTACAGAACTACAAACAACTGAAATATACTATATAAAAACTACAGAACTACAGAAAAGTACTACAGAACTACCGAAAAATCTGATGATTACGACAGAACTACAGGATATTTTGTCGTATTTTTGACACGGTTCTGTAGTTTTTTTCGACTGGGCATGAGATGATTAAATACTTTCAAATATGTCTGATCGGTCATTCAGGCGCATAATATTGATTAATATGGACGGCAGTACACTTCGTTGAACCTAGAAACTTTTGCTAAACATGTTTTTGCAGGCCCCCGCAGTTAACCAATGGTTAACGCGCTCGGGTACTTAACTGAAGTTCGCGAGCTCGAACCCGGCCACAGCGGCCTCGTTTCGATGGAGGCGAAGCCCAAAGGCGTCCATGTGCTGTACAAATCCAACGCAAGATCCCCAGCTCGCCGAAATGATTTGAAACCCTAAACTATTGCACCTCTTTCTATTTTTCGTTCATTCCAATTACACTCACCGTACGGCGCAGTTCAGGTGACCACATATGAGTGTGGCAGCTACTGAGCGTTTCCTTTCCTGTAGACCAATTTGCAAGCATTGTTTAGCAAGGTTGTAAACGGCTTAACAATTTTATTTAGGGGGATGTTCAAGCTTCGCCTTAAAGTACACGCGATAGCGCCATTAACACCGCCTTTTCAATTCAAATTTGGTTTTACATTTTTGTTAAAGTTGACTTTTTTTTTTTTTTTGAGAGGAAGGCGCAATATCTGTCTCACTTTTCGGTGAGCATTTATAACCAATTGGGGGTCACACCACGTTTTCATTCGCCCCGCTGGTGTGGCGCTGTGCGTGTTTAGGACACAATTGTAGTCCCCCATACGATAAACCGTCTCTCTGTGCGAAGGCACTATTCAACATTTTCAAAGAACACGGCACGGTCATAAATCACGTAGGGCACCTACAAGACAAGCACCCACTCATTCCGTGACAGGAGCGCTGAAGTGTTGTCAAGAATAATTGCCATCTGCAACCTGGAGGACGCGGTAGAGTGTCAGAAAGGAGAACATCCAGTAAAGTTATAGTGCCTAAGCACTATAGTAAAGTATACACGCGATTCCAGGGCTCAAGCCACGCAGGGTTAGATCGAATCCATGTTTTTGTCGATATAGTTCTACAATACAACAGGTATGATTTAGTTCCGGTGTCGGTTTCAGACCATTGTTCGGTTCAGTGCCGCGTAAGGATTGTTAATAAGGGGGTTCATAGGAAGAAAAAGGCGCAGTATCTGTCACACTTGCAGCTGTGGACACCTGAACCGCGCCGTAAGGGAAGGGAGGAAGGTGGGAGTGAAAGTGGATAGAGAGAAAGAGGAGCCGCAGTGGAGGGCTGCGGAGTAGTTTCGACCACCTGGGGATCTTTAACGTGCGCTGACATCGCACAGCACACGGACGCCTCTTCGTTTCGCCTCCATCGAAACGCAGCCGCCGAGGTCGGGATCGAACCCGGGAACTCCGGACAGTAGTCGGGCGTCTTACCACTGCACCACCCCGGCGGGGCAATTGTTAAGCGGGGGAATTGGTTTTCGTAGGAAATGTGGAAGCTAAATAACAAGCTACTTGAGGACGAATTGTACAATCGAGCAGTAATAAAACAAATAGCAAAATCAGGTCCAAGTAAAAACATGGAGGTTTGTCAACAGTCGGAGCTCTGTAAAGAAGCCTTTAAGTTAAAATTAATTAAAAGAGCTTCTATTATATGCCAAGAAGAGAGACAAAATGAAGCGTGGTTAAGAACACGGCTTCATAAAATGCTAAAACAAGAATGCTGAGCACCGGGTGAATGCATAGAGGACATAAGGAAAAGCAAACAAAAGTTGGAACTAATCGGGGAACAACGTTGCCGGGGAGCGCTGGTGAGGGCAAGGGCTGAAGACACAGCTGCGGGGGAACCGCTAACCAAAAGAGCGCTCGGTTTACAAAGCAAAACCACGTCGAAAGAAATCAAATGAAAGAAATAGAATGTTGAGAGGAATTATCAACAGACGTGATCCATGTCGAAACAGCCTCTCTCGAGCAATACCATGGCGCTCTTCGCATTGCACCCGGTAGACGTTACCACATTTGAGAATGAGTCTCTGGCTGAGCTACCGCATCTCGACGACGAAACAAAAAACAGATTAGAACTGGACATATCCGAATCGGAGGTAGAGCATAGAATTGACAAATTAAACCCCGGTAAATCCCCTGGACCGGACGGATTCAGAACGGCCCTTTATGAAGAACTGTCAAAAGAGGCATCGCTGCCCACTGTCTTGAGTCCGCGCTCATGAAGTCATGCGAGCATAAAATGAGCGAAAGCTTTGAAAACGAAATGTCTAGATAGGAAGCGGCAGGCTACACCCCTGTGCGATCCGGACGACAGTAAGCGAAACACTGCTTCAGAAGTTGAAGGGAAAAGCGCGCAAAAGGCCTCGTAACCTGTTGTGGTACCTTAAATGCACAAGATCGCACGCAACTTGAACATGGCCGACAGGTACGCAGTACCCATGGTTTTCCCAGCCCCAAAGAGGCTAAGCCAGCTGTGCTCTCGCACCGCAAAGCAGAACGGAAATAAGAGTGTTTGTAACAAAAAGTATAGAAGCTCTTTTTTAAATGCGTGACAGGAGTGGTCTACAAGGTACCACTGACGTGTGGAAAGGCCTACATAGCTCAGACAGGGCGCTGCATAAATGATCGTGCAGGGGACCACGAACGTTGAGTCGCATCACCGGTAGTGGGGTTGCCACGAAATCGGAGCACATTTTTTTCCAAGCCGGCGCGGCGCGAGGCCCGCGTTTCGCCGCATAGAAACTTCCACAAAGTTCGAGAAAAAAACCTCCTCCCCCGTGCGACAGAACGCGTAGATTTGTACGCGTCGCAGTCGCCCTTTTTCTCATCGCCCGGCGATGACGGTGACTCATCAGACTGGAATAGGCCAGAGCTCTCGAGAAATTTCTACGGGTCCTAGCCAATGACGACGCGCGGCTCGATGGAAGCCAACGAAGCCAAGTGTGTGTGTGCGCGCTAGACTTAGCGCGCCTTAACAGACAGACGCAGTGCGCCCTATTTATTGAGGCCGCGCCGCTTGTGAGTTAGTCAGTCAGTCGGTGAGTGGTTGCGGCGTGTTCGCAACTGCTTCGGATGGGCCCCTTGGGATCTCCCGCTGCTGGCAAGCCAACGGACCTGCTAGGGAGCGGCGCTCGTCTTGAATGGCGGCCACATCGTGACTCTCGAGGCGTCGGACTACAACAGTGCCCGGTGAACAATTTGGTGTTTGTTTATGTGACTCTCTCGTGTTTGATCTGTGTTGCAAAGCCTCTGTGTTATTGAATACCTCTGCAGATGCATGCTTAGCGATTGTATTCTGTGAGCCTCTCGTCTGTGCATTTCAAGTGTTCTTGTTTATTCCTTTGTATCGTCTCTTGCTGTATATAAAGTTTGTTTTGTTTGTTACTTCTGACTCCAATCCTTATTCTGGCTTGAACCGGCGACAGCTGGGCACCAAACGGCCACCCCCTTCTGTCTCTACAAGGTAGTTGAATACCGGCTGAGCTTGCCACGCAGGTCGAGGGCATCTCCTTTGCGACCGGAACTGCTACCCCCCCCCCCTCACTCTAAGGGTGTCTGGGAGTGTGCGCACCGTTAAGGGCGCATCGTTAATAATCCATTCATAATTATTAAAGGGTGACAGGGGTTAACTGGTCCAAATCAATCGGGCTTTGGCATGGACGGTGACCACCTACGCCTGAACGGTTTGTCAGTGTGCCCTGGACGACGACACCAGATAGGTACTTGGGAGTAACGCTTATGGCTTACCGTGACGCCGTGATTCTGGATTATCGTTATCCGATGTTTCTGGGGAAGTTAGGCTAACAACATGTAATTATTTACTGAACTCTTTTTTTGTATATCAGAGCGTCACAATCGGGCTGTGCTTCTGGCTACTAAGTGAGGGAAGACCTTAGTTCTCAAGAAAGTATTTTAGAATTCCGCGTTCGTCTGGCAATTAACAATTAATAGCAGTAAATAGCCTAGACCAGTTTTGGGATCTGAAACATTATATTCACATGAGCCGGTCGCTCGCTTTTTTCACGTTCCTGTTAACATACCTAATCATCTGTATGCACAGAATTTTGATTTCCATTCTGTGAATGGATATATATATATATATATATATATATATATATATATATATATATATATATATATATATATATATATATATATATACATACATACAGATCCGTTGCAAGAGGCTTGCAAGAAGCGATGCATGCTGGGTAATCCGCCAAGCTGAATAGACCGAATTCCGTCCAGCAAGCAAACATGCCGCTGTGCGCGCTATGAAGATAGGGCAAAGCAGTGCGGCGCGGACGACTGCACTATGCGTCTGTACTTGTGGCCGCCCGTCCACAATTGTGGACGGCACATGCCGTGGCACATGCCGTGGCATGTGCCGAAAGCCACAGAAAGGGAAGTTTAGTAAGCTTGCAAAGGTTTCTTGCCGACGAAGATCACCGTAAACAGTGGGCCGCCGCTGTGAAGCCCGAAGGTTGGATACCGACGCCTGTTCATCGAATATGCAAACACTTTGTTACGGCTAAGCTAGAGCTTACTCACCGTTACACCAGACCGATCGACATACCTGCTCAAAGCCCACGAATAACTCGATAACTTTTGGAAGCGCTGAGGCAGACATAACGAGAAAAGTGGACGGGACAAACGCGTTTGTCCCGTCCACTTCTCTCGTGTATGTCTGCCTCAGCGCTTATAAAAGTTATGATGCTATACCAACTAGCCCCTCACACAACCGTTAAAGAATAACTCGAGTTCCGCCGTCTTTACGGCACGAAATGGGAACTTTGGTTTGGTGCTGATGCAACTGCGTACGTAGCATCGTAGATGAGACAGCTGCCAGTATATTGTGATTCATAGGCCTGTTTCCTTGTTGGAGTATGCGTAGATTCCTCAAACACGTTTTTAGTGCCATAGCCTCCTTAATACACTCTGTGCCTGTCAACTCCGCGCTCCGCGGCCGTCGCCGCCGCTCCTCCTCCGTTGAGAAGTTACGCCGCTGGCTGCTGAGAGATGGCGACAGCGACGTAGGGTCACCTTCGCCAGGCGAGTGCCGGGTGCGCCGTGAGTGTGGCGGGTGCGCCGTATTGCAAAGCGGTCCGGATAGCCACGCACTGCCGCTGTTTCGTGGACTGTTCTGCTGTGTGTGAGGTCATGCTTCTGCTTTTCTCTGCCTTCGGGTGTTGCAGGAATACAGCATTGCACCAACTGGTAAGTGCCAGCTTTGCTTTAGCCTTCCGGAGATCGCTGCGTAGTATTCAGCTGCTTTGAGGCTTGTAAAAAATAGTGACAGCACCAATGTGTTTATTAAGCGTCAATACTGCAATAGTAATGTTAGATGCGCACTTGTGCTTTCTGGACTGCAATGATAATTGCTTCCCTGCCTAGCTCGTCTGTGTAGTGTGTTAGTGTGCTCCTGCGAAGGTTTTTTTTTTTTTTTTTGCAGTATACGGTAATTACGAAAATTTGTGATAAAATAGAAACAAAAGATTTACCTATTATGAAGATGACTACTTTAAAGTGAGTTAAACCAAATCTTGCAAAACCTGTATTACTTTCCCTTCTTGCACTCAACCGCATTAAGGCCTGTGAGAAATAATGACAGCACCAGAAGTGTGTTTATTACGCGTCAGTAAGGTAATAATAATATTAAAGGTGCACGTGTATTTTCTGGACTGCGATGCGGACTTCCTCCCTGGTTAGCTCGTCTGTGTGGTAACGTTACATGTGCTCCAGCGCAGTATTTTTTGTTTCGCTAACCGCGCAATTCTGTGAAAAAATAAAAACACGAGCTTTTCCTATTGTGACGATTATTTTGGAGTGATCGAAACAGAAAGATGCAACGCGTATATTTGTCTTTCCTTGTTTTTCTAGTTAAAAAAAAAAAAACGTTTGTACAACGCGCTGAACCATTGAAAGTAACGCTGATATCAAAATTGTTCTCCTTACAGATCTAAATGGCATACTGCGATGCAGTTGTTTCAATCATCTGTAAATGATGCTGGCTTCTGAAGTGCGATCAGTGACAGCAGTCACCTTGAACTTTTTTCCCTACTTGTGGCAGCTATTCATCACACCACTTCTACATGGTACTCTTGAAGCACAATTGCTGTTGTGAAATGTGTAAATAAATGCTGGTGCCTTTCTTCTTAAATTTTGTTTTATTGAAGCGTAGACTAGCATTGTAATTTTTCTATTACCATTGGTGCTACCGGAGCAGTCATGTAGTTTTTCGAGCCATGCGCAATTTCTTGACACTGCCTGACATTATATATATATATATATATATATATATATATATATATATATATATATATATATATATATATATATATATATATATATATATATATATATAAATATATATGATTTATTTATTTCAAAAAATGACATACAAATACGAGCCTTGGAGCAAGCCAGGAAGCGGCACAGGAAGTCAATATTGCACAAGACTCAAAATAAAACTAAAGAAAGGCAGTAAGAAATGACGGGAGAAAAATAAAAAAGAAAGAAAGAAAAGAAACAAAATTACACATACAAATCAAAGATGTAAGATTTAACTTCTTTCCGTGTGCTGGAAGATAAAACATTATCTGGCAGGTCGTTCAACACATCAGGTACATAGAAGGCACGGACACGTTTGCCATATCTTGTCCATACTCTTGGTAAGGTAAAGCGGTCGCGTGGACGTAATGTTCTGGCAGGGACATACGGGAGGCAGAACTCATTGTTCCATATATACGAAAGGATTACCGTTTCTTTGAATAACAGCCTGAACGAGGGCATGTTCGAGCATGAAAAAAGACCGGAATGGTTAGTAATGTGCACACCATACATCACCGCCCGAATTATGGATTTTAGTAAAGAATCAACTTTATTGCGCCAAAACACTGAACAGAAATGATTCCATATCGCAACAAACTGAACGCAATGCATGTGCTATTGTTTTCCTTACGTAAATTGGGCATAGTGCTTTAATAGAATACAGCAGGCAGGCTATTTTGCGAAGCCTTTCACAAACGTTAGCCAAGTGAGTGTTCCAGGACATGTTAGAGTCGAAATGAACACCGAGATAATTGACACTTGAGAGGTATGGAATAGGAGAGCAAGAGCAATTGTCACACAGAGGATAATGAAGAAACACTGGAGTGATGACAGGAATAGATTTCAGCGGATCGTGAAAACATACTGATTTAGTTTTATTTTGGTTAATAGAAATTAAGTTATTACGGTACCAACTGATAACATTTGTAGTGTCAGTTTGTAATTCAGCCACGGCTTGATGGTAATTAGTATGACGAGATACTAAAACGTGTCATCTGCATATTGAAACACCCGACAGTGAAAAATTGCTTGACTGAGATCATTAACGTACAAGTTGAATAAAAGGGGAGCTAAAATCGACCCCTGGGGAACTCCAGCGCTCAACTGTCTAGGTTTGCTTATAATATTTCCGAGAACTACTACTTGGATTCGACCGTGCAAATAATGCTCAAGGAAAGTTAGGAAAGGCCCTCGGAAGCCATAGCTATGAAGTTTACGAAATAAATTTTTATGGTTTATGGAGTCAAAAGCTTTTGATACATCTAGAAATAATGCACAAGCGAATGCACTAATTTCAAGGTAATCGGTTAATTCACCTAATGCTAATCTAGTGCCACGCCCACAAGTAAATCCAACTGATTAGGCGACAGTATGTTGTGCGCATCAATGAAGCTCTGCATTACGTGAAAAATATGCTTTTCAAGTATAAGAACAATGCACGAAAGTATCGAAATTGGCCTGTAGTTAGTGACAACATTGACCTGTCCGCTTTTGAAGAGAGGAACTACAAGCGCTTCTTTGATGCCAGGTGGAATTTCTTGCGTGGTTATAATGTTATTTATAATTGCTAAAAGAACATTCTTCAGGGCCTCGAAATTTCTGTGAAGGACGTCCACAGACACGCCATCTAATTCAACCGACTTGTGCTGTTTTAAGTTAAATAACATATAGCGAATATCATCCTCGGTACACTCAGGCAGGAAGGCAGACTCAACTACCGATTGTAGCATACAAAAGCTTGCCGTATTACCGGACAATATTGCTGCAGTAGACGAGAAAAAGGAATTAAATTGGTCTGCTAACGTTATAGATGGTGGACCGAAATTCTTGGCAATAGTTTGGTATGCGCCTTTCCGGGGACGACCCCTTAATTCGTTAACCACGGACCAAGCCTTGGACGGGTTATTTCTAAATTCAGAAAATTTACCTTTGAAGTGCTTTCGCTTGGCACCCCTAAGCACAACAGTTAATTTATTGCGAGCCATCTTATAAGCTTCACGAAGATACTGATTATTAGGTGAGCGACGACAACGCGCTCAGGCTAGTTCATTTTCAGCTATCGCGGTTAGAACATTTCCATTTATCCACGGGCATCCCGGCTTTCGTTGCTTTAAGACGACTACGTTTTTGCAAGAGTGCACTGTCTGCGTATAAACGGTAATAAAAGATTTATAGAGGTGACTGGCAGGAACTTCTGCTAGGAAAGATTTCCAGTCGTAGCGTTGCAACGAGTCCAGCTTTCTTTTATCAACAACCTCTATCTGTGATACTGGGTTGTTAGCCGCAGCATGCTGAGACGATAGAAAGCTACACCCAACATAGAAGTGATCGGATAGCTTTTGCTCAATAATAAACGGAAATACCTGGTCGTTTTCAGTGCGAACGTTGGCGTGATCTATGCATGAAGACACAAGTGATGTACCCAAAATTTCGACACGTGTGGGAAGGTTGATAATAGATTCTATTCCAACGTCAGCAAGCGTGTTCAAGTAATCAGCTACAATGTGTCGTTCTTTCTTCAGCACGTCCATTTTAATATCACCTATCATGCACACGTGACCAGATGAAAAAGCAAGTAGACGCAATTCGTCCACAAACTTTCTGACACTTTGATTTGGCGGCCTATAAATAGCGAGCAATGTGATGGCAAAAGATTGTGTGTGAATACGAAGGGCTAGCGATTCAGCACTTGTGAAAATAATGTTCAGAGGACTTGAAATCCAGCCGTTTTTAATGAAAATGGCAATTCCACCGCCACGGCCGTCCTTCTGCGTCAAAAAATGATTGTGATAACCTTGGAGTTGAAAGAGACCAGTATGTCCCTGCCCAATATTAATTTCAGTTAAGACGAAAACATCAGCTATATCACGCACTGCACCAGCGTGGACACAAAATTCATTCCAGTGCTTGCGAATACTACGCACGTTTACATGAAAAACAGTGAATGTGCATTCACCTGGTTTTAAAGGAACAGAAAAAGAAGGAAAGTCTCGAAATTGTTCGCACGAAGCCACGAATCAAGGAAAAAGATTACAACAGACAAAGCGGAGAATAGAGGAGGTGAGACTAGCCGAGACAAGTCACAAGGGCTCATTATGCGCACAACTTGGTCACCCTCCTTCTTACAGGCATGTTTCACCCATACTAACTTGAATTCGGCCTCCTTGACCTTAGTCTTTGTCTCCCAGAACACTTGTCTGTTGTATTTCGTCAAGTTTTCGACAAAGAAAACCAAGGGCTCATTTTCCTTCGCCAGAGATTCCAGTTTCTTTCGCTTTGTCAGCCAGCTGTCACGTATAAAATGTCATATAGCGTTGGTGTTATTGCCTAACAAGTATCATGATCACTTGTTATGCTTAGTGAATGTCGGCCTTACAAGTAAATATGCTGAATATGCACGACTCATGCTTAGGAACAGTTATCCCGCTAGCGAATAACAGCGCTCCCGCCCCGCGCCGCCATTCGTACCCGTGCGCCTCGACTACGTCAGCGGCGCCCTCAGTGAGGGGACCGCGCAACTTTACTCGACGGCGCCGCTCTATTGTTCGCGCGGCGCGTTTAAAGGCACAGAGTATAAAGGAGGCTATGTTAGTGCGTAGCACTACTACCCGCAATCACGGATTTCGCCGATGTCTGTCCGAAGCCGCTCACTCTCTCTTTTTTCGTGAACTTGCAGTGGAGAGAGAGGAGGTGGCGACGCGCGCGGCTGAGCATTGAGGAGGCGGAGCGGCGGCACAGCTTCAGCAGTAGCCGTGCTCTCTCTCTCTCTCTGTCCATCCGTCTCCTTTAACTTGGAGGAGGAAGGGAAAGTGACGACACCTGCATCACACTGAGGGGCCTGAGCGGCCGCATAGATGCATCTAGTGAGAGAGTAAGACAGTGAGAGAGGGTCGTGTCTGTTGCGGGAGGGTCGGCCGTCCACTCGCGCCTCGCGCGTTCTCAACTTCGGCATCTCTCCTCTCGGATCAGTCGCTCTTCAGCCTTCATGGACAGGGGACGTTTATGCGCGGTGCGATCTCGGCTCCGAGCTGCTCGCCGTGTCGTGAGGCAGCTTGTGCTCTCCTCCGCGCCTTAACTGGCGCTCGCCTACAAGCGCGTTTCCCTCTCTCTTTCTCTTCCCCTATGATCCCTCTCCAGACCTTTCGGCAGCAGGGCAGTGCATTGTAAAGGGGTACATTGTGCCTGTTTTCGCTCATTTCTAAAGATGGTGTAAGAAAAGCTGAGGACGCGGCTGCGCCGCCCGTTTGCTTCGCTTCGCAATGGATAAAGCCAGGACGTCTAGCACTGCGGCGCAGGTTCACCGTGCTTGACGTGCTGAAGTACAACGGTTACGAAGGCAACGGGAGCGTGAGTCTACTGATTCTGATTTAGCAACTAAACCGTGCAAGAATCTAGAAGCACGAAGAATGAGGAAATGGGCCGAGCGTGTTCTGGAAACTGCTCAGGACACTGAGCGTCGTCGTGAAACGGATGCCGAAGCAAAGAGGAACAAACGTGCGGTAGAAACTCCAGGCCAATGAGCTGCGCGACTGCAAGCGATGAAAAGGTATAACAGGGATAAACAGCACTATGTACCTACTTCTTATTTGATTAACTATGCAAATCAGTCGTAATTTTTTTTCCAGTTCGGTAGTTGTAGGTACGCGTAGTGAAGTGAGCTGCTGCGCGAACGATCTGTGTTTAACTCCTTCGTGGTTATGTTGAAATAATCTTCGCCGTGACCTCAAATAATTTTAACCTATTTTGTGATGAAGATTGCCACGGCGCGTTGAGAGCCGCTGATTTGCTGGATTGGAGCAGCATTTCGTTTTATATAAAAAGAAATTCTAGTTGTATTAACATCAGCTAATTGTGAATGCCCGTTGTGGAGTTGAGCATCGTCGACCGACACATGTACTCGCAATTCAGACTCTCTGAGGAACATTACAGCAGCTATATATACGCACTGCATGGCACACTGAAGCATTCTGAGTGTTCTTACCTTGAAACGCGGTCACGGTGGCCAGGACTGAACTGGGTGGCCCTAACTACTGAACAACCGCCAAAGCTGCAGCTTGTCGTTATAACGCAAGCTAAAAGAGAGAATACCCGTGATAAAATTGCGAGCGTTAACGCCGACGGCTGCCCAGGAACAGAATAGATACAACGGACGCGCAGCCTGGTGATTTAAACAAATAATGCAAGGATAGTCAATTTCAAGGAAAGGCACAAAAGAAAGGAAAGCGTAGCAGTGGACGACAGAAGGCTAGGTGGGCGGATGAGGTTAAGAATTTTGTTGGGGTCAAGTGAATGCAGCTAGCGCAGGACCGGGGAGGAATATGGGAGAGGCCTTAGCCCTGCAGTGGGTATAGTCAGGCTGATGATAGTGATGATGATGATGAGTGAAATGTGTGCGATGATAAGGCGCAATGCCCTTGCTACTGTTGGCAAGCTTACCTAAACCCCTTTAACCATACAGCCGCTCGACGCTAGCGAGGGGCTTCATGCTTACCAACAATTCTCATTTGTCGCCCGCTGCGAAGAATCATCCGAGGGTGCAACGATGTTTCGAACGGAATACTTCGTATATGGTTTGCACGCTCTGTTTACGAGAGTGAAAAACCACCGTCCACTTACTTGAATAAAAGTAGTTGTAAGCACCCGAAGTTTTTCAATTCGATTTGGTTGCTCTCCTCAGTTGATTTATCGGGAACGAACAACAAATACATAACGTTTCTCACTTCGCTGGCGGGCAGCAACGCTTCGCTTGTGCGCCTTTAAATTGCTCTACGCCTGGTACGGCGTGCGGGATCGGGTGCCGCATGCTGTGTATGAGCAGTTTTTCCATGCATTGCGTTTGTCCTTACCGCTGAAGCTTACGCCTTTTCTACGTGAACTCAACAGAATGCGGGTCGAGTCGATGATTCGAGATAAAGAGTGGATTTCGAACAGGAAACGCGTGTCTGGTGTTTTGCCTTTCCCACAAAAAGGGGACTCGGGCCACTCCGTGGTTTTTGCCTACCGTGGAATCGCAGACGACAACAGCGCCACCTCGACCGCCTTGTTTGTGTGTAAACATGGATGAGGTTTATAGGCCACAGTGGTAAGCTGCCAGATTATGTAAAGGGCCATTCTACATAGGTATAAAGACCTGCTTTAAACAAGCCATATGAACTTGCCTGCATGCGTGGCCCGGGTGGTGTGTGCCCTCGTGATTGAAGGGTCCTGGAAGGCTGGATTCCAATCCTCCCCCCCCCCCCTCCCCCTAGGCATGTGCCATGTCGTTCCCCTCCAGTTCCTCCTTGTCCGTGGTTCAGGTGATTTAGCGGACTTAGTGGAGCTGGTCGGTGATGCAGCGTATTGTGAGTCAGTTCCCTTGGGGTTCGTAATTCCTAACGGCAATAATCACGGCTGTGTTCTCAACGGTCACTGGTATGGAGAAGCGGGGGTATTTTGGCTGGCTGGAAATTTCGAATAGTTCGAAAACGTTTTTTCATCACAGATGCAGCGGCTGAATCGAAATGCGGTTAAACCTGTTCACAAATTGTGATTATAAAATCGCAATACGACTCAAATATCATTAGGACATTTGAGTACCCTTGTCGAAACGATGGCTTGGCGTGCGTACTGAGGCCCCCTCTCAACCCTTGTTCAATTCTCTTTCATATTAGGACATATAAGCACAGCAACAAATTGCGCTGAAAAGAAAACCGAAATTAGCGTGAGAAGGGTACCGGACCCTCGACTCTTTGATCCTTACTCAGAGCCTAGGCTGCACGGGCATTTTTGTTAATGCATCAGAATCGCGATAAGTGAAAATCTCTATTATGTCCGCACCTTGAAACACCGAGCTGCACAAAGTAAGCCTGGCGTGCCTCTCACTTCCCAACATCAAAAATGTACAGGCCTGTTTGTGCAGCTTGTGTAAAGCAGTGCTTTACAGAGATGCCGTGCGGTCTTCCACATAAGATATAGTAGCTTAAGAATGTAGGTTACTAAGTATGTGCGCATTTGCAGACATTAATTATGGGATTACTTGTTAAGCGAATGGTAAATACCTGTCAGGGAGGGCTGAGTGGACGCCAACGAACATTCGCTGGAGGATCTGCTGACAGTATAATTGTTAACGTTCACAGGTTGGTCAATAAAGCACGTGTAGCGAAGAAATAGAGCAGTACGAAAGCACTGAGACTGTATGCGTTCGACTGGACACTTTTCTGAATGATGCTTAATAAGGACAGCTGTTCCTACTTCAAATACGCTAAAAACAACAGTGTGGGAGCTGAGGTTTTCTTCGCTGTCAAACAACATTTGAGGGGCCTGGCAATCAGGCACATTTAAAACAGGGTCGGAGCGGATTGGCGGACGCCAGCTAAACCGATCCACACTGGCCATTAAATCCGTAACATCCTGAGAATCCCCACTGGCGCCTCGCTATTCCCTTATCCCCATAACCGATAAGGTCCGGGTGTTCTAAAGCTCGTGCATGTTGATGCTGGTGGCACGGTAGGCGCTTACGGCTTAAGTTGGAGACACACTTAGATGCGGAGTCACTTGATGTGCTTCCACAACAAAGACAGATGAGCACCTTAATTCAAATGACGAGTCCCCCCCCCCCCCCCCAAAAAAAAAAAAAAAAAAAAAAATCTTAGAACGGATTGAGTTTTCCTTTCGTAGAAGCCAAGGATTCCAAGTTGAAAGCAGAACTGTGAAACTGTGAACACGTGCACTTATCTCTCCGTGTGCGATATTCCTTCCCCGCGGTCTCACCCGTGCAGAGGAGGTTGCGCTTAGGAGGATCCGGGTCTGTGTTGCCCTTACACCAGCTGTCACTAGGACGTGGCCATACTTCCAACACTTATATCTTCGCCCAGGATGCCCGATCTGTAAAAACGTGAAGATGTTGAGGCCGACATCCACCACTTGCTGTGGGACTGACCAGCACTCAAACCAACACGAATCCGGCACCTGAGCATAGCTGGCCTTTCAGCAACCAATCCTGCCTCATACATCCCTTGGACGCAGGGACCTCATCATCGCTCACTTCTGGTCCTGGACTTCATAAAATCAGCCAACCTTTTTCAATTCATTTAACCATTTATTCATCCTTCATCTCATACCCTACTGATGCCCTGAGGCAATACATATCGACTAAAAAAAAAAACAACTGTGACACGGCCCAAAGTAACGTGTTACGACAAAAATTAGCATATTTGTCATTACTGGAAGTTCTCGTAAGTTCTCTGCTGTCAGCGGCAGGTTTCACCCTTGGTTTCGTCCTTGTGCAAAGCACAGTGTGTCACCGTCGTAATGAAATCGCAGATAAAAAGGTATTTACTTTCAGAAACGACATTGAAATGCCAGTCTGCTCATTACGCTGCAGACATTTTATGCGCCATTGCTTCCAGATTAGTTATCCGCTGACGCATTGTTCATCGATATGTTTCGATTTGTTCTGTGTATTTCTGTGATTTCGAATACTTTGCCCAAACTAGGCATACGCCTGGAGGAACCTTCGATCTTTGATTTCTTCTGTCTTTTCACGCACATTGGCTACAGTGTTTGATCGAATTAGGCGTGCATAAAGTTCTGATATCGTTAAGTACTATTGAAAGCAGGTGATATTTCTCCTTAGGCGTATTCACAGAAATATCTGGCAATGGCGAGGAGAAGACAGTTTTATGTAGATAACGGAGTTCGATTAAAAAACAAAAAACAAAAAGTGTGGAAACGTCCTTCTGGGCACTGCTTTACAAGCGGGTTTCAATTCCTGTCTTTTTTTTAACACTATTTTTCTTTCCGTTCTTTCCAGGGTAATATATTCAGCGAGGATGTATTCGAAAGCCGATTTCGGACCCCCGTGTAGCGCATTAGGCCAGCGAGATAGCGTAATTAGATCCTTTGGAGGGAAAACAAATTAAAGCCTTCGGGGCATGGTATATATGTGCCCGTTACTCTCCAAATTAGAGTCCGTTTTGCATCAGTAAGAGAAATGGAAAAAGGAGGCCAGAACGGAGTTAACACTGGATGCATTAGAAGCGTCGAGAGAGATTTCTCTCAGTTCATTAAGTGGAGAGGCAGAGTTAAAAGGACGGCAAACGTCGTCAGCTTTAAAACCTCGAAACGTTTGCTTTTTAAGTAAACTTAATTTGTTTCGAAGCGAAGACATTAAAGACAAAAGCAGACCTGCTCGTTTGTATCTGCAGCAGGATTACGCATTAAGCTCTCCAGATACTGCCTCTTTCTGTACGTGGCCCAAGCGAATAGGGTGAGTAATTTACAAATGTTGAATCATCCTTCGTCGTCAACCGTATCCAGTTCTAATATTGCCTCCTGAACACTATTGAACGTTTCGTTCAGTGTTTATACACATATTTGCTCAAATCATACATCCTTATACCGTAATAAGACGTCTAGAACGCCAGAATATTAGAACACAAGATGCATATTTTTTTTATAACAAATGATGGTAAAGAATCCTAGGTTTTCCACTCGAACTTCCATACAAAGTAGATAAATATTTCTCGCACTTAGCAACACATTAAATGCGACCGTGGAGAGAGACATTGGCGATAGGCAAAGTCGAGAGCTTTCCGATAGTCGACATTAGCGCAGGCAATCAATAAACACGATAGCAAAAGCAAGCCTAAAAATATGCCCCGCAATGTCTGTTCGCACTCGCGGAACAGGACGGGTAGTGAGCGTGGCTAGTGGAAAATATAATAGTGTGTGATTGGGTGATACATATTAGCTGTCGCAGACCTACCTCAATAGATTCCACGTTAGACGCCGCGTATAGTTACGGATGTTTGTTGCGAACTTTACGCAAAGCGTATGCAGCTCGTTCTGTCGAGAAGCCGCCGCCATCACTGTAACCCAAACCGAAAAATAAAGAATAAATATTCCAGAAAATAAGCGCCAGATTTAGCATCAAAATTGTGGCGCAACCGCACTTACGCCATTCAGGGTGCACCACCCCGGCGGGGCCGCTTTACTGGCAAGGGGGTGGTGCAGTGGTAAGATGCCCGACTACTGTGCCGGAGTACCCGGGTTCGAACCCGACCTCGGCGTCTGCGTTTCGATGGAGGCGGAACGAAGAGGCGTCCGTGTGCTGTGCGATGTCAGCGCACGTTAAAGACCCCCAGGTGGTCGAAATTACTGCGTAGCCCTCCACTACGGCTCCTCTTTCTCTCTTTCCACTTTCACTCCCACCTTCCTCCCTTCCCTTACGGCGTGGTTGCGGTGTCCACAGAAAACAAGTGAGACAGTTACCGCGCCTTTCCCTTCCTATAAATAAATCACTTTAAATCCCACAGAAAACGAGTGAGATAGAATTACCACGCCTTTCCCTTCCTATAAATCAATCAGGTTTCTATAGAATCGTGTGTGACAGATATCGCACATTTTCCTTCCTGCAAAACCTATTATTATTATTAGAGCGCAGCTCTTTGCCGCCCGTTCCTGGGTATCGCGGTGTCGGCGTTGTCCCTCGTAACCAGCTCCACCTTCATCCCACCTTCCTTCCTTCCTTCCTTCCTTCCTTCCTTCCTTCCTTCCTTCCTTCCTTCCTTCCTTCCTTCCTTCCTTCCTTCCTTCCTTCCTTCCTTCCTTCCTTCCTTCCTTCCTTCCTTCCTTCCTTCCTTCCTTCCTTCCTTCCTTCCTTCCTTCCTTCCTTCCTTCCTTCCTTCCTTCCTTCCTTCCTTCCTTCCTTCCTTCCTTCCTTCCTTCCTTCCTTCCTTCCTTCCTTCCTTCCTTCCTTCCTTCCTTCCTTCCTTCCTTCCTTCCTTCCTTCCTTCCTTCCTTCCTTCCTTCCTTCCTTCCTTCCTTCCTTCCTTCCTTCCTTCCTTCCTTCCTTCCTTCCTTCCTTCCTTCCTTCCTTCCTTCCTTCCTTCCTTCCTTCCTTCCTTCCTTCCTTCCTTCCTTCCTTCCTTCCTTCCTTCCTTCCTTCCTTCCTTCCTTCCTTCCTTCCTTCCTTCCTTCCTTCCTTCCTTCCTTCCTTCCTTCCTTCCTTCCTTCCTTCCTTCCTTCCTTCCTTCCTTCCTTCCTTCCTTCCTTCCTTCCTTCCTTCCTTCCTTCCTTCCTTCCTTCCTTCCTTCCTTCCTTCCTTCCTTCCTTCCTTCCTTCCTTCCTTCCTTCCTTCCTTCCTTCCTTCCTTCCTTCCTTCCTTCCTTCCTTCCTTCCTTCCTTCCTTCCTTCCTTCCTTCCTTCCTTCCTTCCTTCCTTCCTTCCTTCCTTCCTTCCTTCCTTCCTTCCTTCCTTCCTTCCTTCCTTCCTTCCTTCCTTCCTTCCTTCCTTCCTTCCTTCCTTCCCTTACGGCGCGATTGAGATGTCCACAAGAAACAATGTGGCATACACTGCGCCTTTCCATTGTAACCAGCTCTACTTTCACTCCCACCTTCCTTACTTCTCTTACTGCATGATTCAGGCGTCCACAGAATCAAGTGTGACAGATACTGCGCTTTTCCATTCTGTGAACCAATTATGAAAGACATGCTTCAGAGCACAAGTGGAAGACGTGACCACACATGGTAAACACTACTAGATAATTTATGAGAAATGCTAGCGCCCACACTGAACTGCAGGGTATAACATGTGCAGTAACCCAGAATTCACACATTTACAGAGAAAAGCATAATATTTTGGTGTAGTTTGCGTATATACGGCTAGTTTGATAGCCCGGAACCTAGCCGATCGTCCCTTGGCTTTCGAGGAAGGCCTGGCCCGGATCTAGCCCGCCCTCATTTTCCTTTAAAACTAGAAATTCGATGAGACACTTGTTAACTTTGTCTGCAGCGTTTCCAGGTCAGTTTAGGATATTTGCGAAGGTTCTTTCTTCTCTTCTGCAGCTTATTAGTCTCTTCGCCGCGCAACGTTTCTATGGACCCACGCGCTGCCTCCCGCTACCTCCCGATAACTTAATTGCTCTCTTCATTTATCTGACCACAAAGCTTCCTTCATGACAGTCCGGAATATTTAGTGTTTCTTGAAGGAATAGGTCTGAAAAATGAAATAATTGTATGTAATAGTACATACAAGTCTTGCTCAAAATATTTGCCTCAATCGATCGAAAAAGGTGGAACAGCTGACAAGCTGCGCTCAAATTACGCATTAGGAGGTAACGTAATCATCGGCAAATTTTTATTATTAACATTATTATCGTTCTTTAATTATTATTATTATTTAAAGGTCTCAGCATGAGTGAGAAGTGAAAATTTAATCAGAGGCTAAATTGTTAAAAGCAAGTAAGCATATAAAAAGTTGGATTAACAACCGAGAAAAAAAGAACAGAAAGAGACAGCGCATACTCAAACAATATCGCCTGAATGTAAAATCATGGGTGTGTGGGAGCCTTTCCTGGCACCTATTATTCGCTGTTAGATTTCTTCGAGGCAAAAACTTTGGAGCACCTCTGCACTGAGATGGTCGCAAGCAGAGAAATGAACACGAGCCATCAACGCTGTCACGCCATTGCGCAGCTGAAGTGTTCCCCCTTTTTGTTTTTTGTCTTTGCTGCCAGAGTGCATCGTGATTACTTAGGCAGTTAAATAAACCTTAACCACGACTGCTCCTGTTAGCGAACCGCCGTCGCATAATGTGCAGCGGGCTCGCGTAGCGGAAAAAGAAGATTCGTGTGGCGACAATGACGAAAAAGAACCTTCTGCACACGGCCAAAAGAAAGATGAACTCTGGATTGTTCCAACCTGTGTAGTCATTCTTAACGTTATCTCGTAAATAAACAGTTGCTTTCAAAACAAGCGAAAAATCCACCCCGGGATTTAATTCAAGCCCGCGTCAGTAAACACTCGCCTACACTCCTAGTACTTAAGCACCGTTCCCAAGTTTTGTTCTGTCCTAAATCACATTTCCTCCACTCTCTTCTCTCTGGCGTCTGATTTCATCTAACGAGCATTTTGGACAGTTCGAACTAGTCGGACGAGAACCTTTTCCTACTCATCGATGTTTCCCTTTTCTGCATACAGAATTGCTATATCATGCAGCCGGCCTTATCGCCCGACGTTGAATCCGTGCATTAAGCACAATTCTCTAGAGACACAATGTTTTTAAAATCTCTCTGCAATTCCCTTTTCTCAAAACACGAAAATCTACTCGCGCGTTCAAAATGATCTTACGTGCTGCCATGAGTTAAAAGTTTGTAATTATCACAGTCGCTCTGATAGCCGCAATAAGTCTCTCCTTCAGTTTCTATCTTCCTTTGCTCTCTTTAAGGACAACCGCCGCAAGAAGAGAAAGTCCCAAAGCATGTCCCTCGCTATCAGGCGGGTAAAGTCTACGGTAATTATGCCACTCGCATGAAGGCTTTACACCGCTTGCGTAAGACTACCCGCAAGCGAATTGCGTTACACATTGCGGTACAAAAGCTCTACACGATTAAGTTACTCTGCATTGCCTTACGAGCCATGGATTGTGACGGAACGTGAAGAAAGGAGCACGAGTTGCGTATTTCTTTTCCATGCGCAGCTCGTTCTTCTAATGACCAATACCGTGGAACCATAGCTTTCTCGAAGTGCAGAAAAACAGAAGCTTTAGCAGCATTTGCTGCTGTGTGTGTATGTACAGTGCGTGCGCGTTGTCGTAACGCTGGGGCTAAGTCGACCCGGCCTTCACTTGGTAGCGTGCAGAGACTCCGGGTTGATGAAGGATTGAATCTTCGAAGTTGGTAAAATGTATACAAGCAGGTTTAATGGCATTTTGAGAATACTTATTTACATGAAAAAAAGGTATATCAGCAAAATGGCAAGCGTTAAGAGTTCATAGCGAGAAGCGTCTAGATGAGCCGTTTACCCAGGGCTCAGAGCGTCATTTCGTGCTCTGCAACGTCCTTAAATCCCCCTATGTCTAGCCCCTCTCTGAAGATGCTGACCAATCAGTTCCAGGGCACACCCCTAGATATCGGCAACCAATCAATCACATCACTGCACTGATGGTCTGATGCACTGACTGGTCCAGTATTGTTTCATCGGGCGTGGTCACTTGTTGGCGGGTAGAGCTTGGGAATGGCGACGAGGTAAATTTCGATTCTTCTGCAAAGATCCGCTATGTTGGTTCCGGCAAGTGGATTTCCTTCTCAGAAACCCAAGTGTGCGTGCGCGCCACGAATACTGCTCCCAGCATTGTCCCTTTACGGCAATTGTAACTCTTTCCTGCATTCACGGGAAATCCTCTAATGGCCGTAATCCTCATGCTCCTTTCTTCTCCTGTACGTCAGTGGACGTGTCACTCCATTCGTCTCCTTTGGGCAATAGGCATTCCTCACTTGACAATAGCGCCTCTCAATAGGAAGGGTGAACAGTTGAACAAAAGCACTTCCGGCTATTTCTCACAGGCGTCGTTTCTTTGTATTTTTCTTGACGTTCCCTTGACAAGGCCAACTTGGCAGTTGCAGGGTCACGCAAAGAAAAGCATGCTCACACAAAAAGATTCATGGAAACAGGCTCACTTAGAGCCCTTGCACCAACAGCACATATCAATAACATGCCCACAGGCGAACAATAGTGCGCGCAAGCGCGGACCCTGCACGGTCACAACAGCTTCCTCCCCCGCGAGAAGAGTCACGGAGGGCAGCAGTCGCAGCTGCTGCATGAAGAGACGACATAATGGCCTGCACATGAACGCTTGAAGCTCGCTGTCGCTTGTCGCGTTGTCTTGATTGTCGTAGGCCAAATTGCTTGAGCTGTCTGAAACTCAACCATATGTCTAAGCAAGCACTCGGCTCCCGTCTGAAGAGATGAAGAGACCAGGTCAAAAGAAAACTGCCATCGTTGTCCGAGAAAAGCCCGCACTCAAGACGCTCAGGACCCACGTATGCCTAGAAAACCAAATGTGCTGCTTTATATAGTCACATATATACAAGCGCACGAAAAAAAAAAACCTGAATATTAATTTGGATACAAGGTGAGGAGCACCTCGGACCGCTTAGAAACAGCGGCTAAGCGCGTCCGCATTCCCATTTAACTTCCCCTTTTTGTATCTTATTTCAAAATTGTACTGCTGTAAAATCAAGCTCCACCTCAGAAGGCGACTGTTCTTCGATGTCGCAGTTTGCAGCCAAGCCAGGGGACAATGGTCCGTCTCTAAGGTGAATTTGGCCCCTCCAAGATAGCACTGCAATTTTTGAATGGCTCATACAATGCAGGCGCACTGTTTACGCCTACCGGGGATTTTCACTGCGTAGTTAGTGTTAGAAAGCTTTGCAACGATTTCAGCCAGTCCTTCCCACTGTACTTCGACCTTATTCTGCCTTAAACCTCTCAGCAACATCACCTGGTCCCCGATACGAAACGTCCTTTGACGGGCTGACTTATCATAGTACACTTTGGAACGAGCCTGGGCTGACTTCATGCTGGCCTCAGCGAGTTCCTTAGTGGTATGTAAGCGATTCAGGAGGTTCAGAATGAATTCTACTACTGTTGGGTCTCCTCCGCGCCCCTCCTAGGCTTCGCGCACCATTCGCAAAGGTGAGTGCAGTGACCTTCCGTACACCAACTCGGCTGGGCTAAATCCAGTGGATTCGTGCGGCACTGACCGCAAAGCGAAAAGTGCTGCAGGTAGGCAGGTATCCCATTCGCGCTTGTTTTCATAGCACAGTCCCCTCAGGACGCGTTTGAGAACAGAATGCCATCTTTCTACGCTGTTGCTCTGCGGATGGTGGATCGAGCTGTGCACTACCTTAATGCCGCATCGCTCGAGAAATGAGGTGGTGAGGACACTTGTGAAAACGCTACCCTGATCACTTTGGACCTCGGAAGGGAATCCAACTCGTGCAAACACTGACAGCAGCGAATCCACTACACTCTCGGACGTCACCTCGCGCAGCGGAACAGCCTCTGGAAACTTGGTGGCTGGGCATAACATAGTGAGGATATAACGGTACCCTGACTCTGTCACAGGAAGTGGCCCAACTACATCTACTACTAACCGGTGAAACGGCTCGGTAATGATTGGTACTAACACCTTAGGAGCTTTCCACTTATCTTGCGCCTTTCCAACCCGCTGGCACGTGTCGCATGACCATACAAAATTTTCCGTGTCCTTAAAACATCAAGGCCAATAGTATTCTTGCAACAGCCTCTGCTTTGTTTTCCTTATTCCAAGGTGACATGACCACGAGCTGCCATGAGATAGTCGCATTAAGTCTTCGTGGTACTTTTGGGGAATAACTAATTGGTCCCGCTCTACTCCGCGCTTATCCTTGAATAAGCGATACAGCACTCCCTTTCTCATCTCGAAAGAAATATTCTTTGCTATCTTAGTGGCGCGGTGGCGCTCCCTTATCTCCTGTATATTGGGATCATTGGCTTGCTCCATAGCTAAGTCCTCTCCGGTTCCACTTATAAGTCTCGTGAGATTACTGGACACTGGCGGCAAGAGGTTACCCTCAAGAACGTCCTCATTCCGCGTCTCATTAAGCTCACTTTCAAGTTGACTTATCTGAGATGCTTCGCCTCAAAGTTTTCTGACCCGCTATCTTCCGCATCGACCACTGTTTTAACTGCCGTTTCCTCCGCTGTGGAATTTTCTGGAATGAGCAGTGTAGCTAGTTCTCGCGCTTTTGAACGTGTTAAGGCTTGTACAACTCTGTCTCCGAAAAGGATGCCCCTCTTTCTCAGCAGCATGTCCGATTTGTTGGAAAACAAATACGGATAGCACTTAGGAAGCTTTCCTGAGACGGCAGCCTCGGTTGTTAACTCGCCGAAAGGGCCCTCGATGACCACGTTAGCGATTGGCAAGCACATACTCTGTTCCTCCACTACCTGGCGGATCCATGCACACTGTCCTGTATAGTCGGAAGGCGACACATACGCCGGATGGACAACATCCATTGTTGCGGCCGAATCGCGCAGTACCTTGCAAGGCTTCCCGTTGACTACTAGGTCATGCATGTAGGGTTCCAAAAGCTTCATGTTTTCATCGCAGTCACTGACATACGAGAAAGCAATCTTTTCTTTCCGGCAGTTGACGGCAATGTGACCCTGCTCATTACACCTAAAGCCTGTGAGCGGCTTCCTAGCCTCAAGCTTGTTCTTTGTGTTCTGCGCGTTGGTCACTTCCCCACTATTCTCACTGCCGTCCTTTCTAGAGTGGTGGTGGTGGTGGTGAAAACTTTTATTGTCCGGAAGAGGCGACACCGGAGCTCCGGCACCGCTCGCAGGCGTCCAGGGAGCCCGATGTCACCCCAAGAGGCGCAGGGGCTAGTAGACAAAGCGGTTCGCCGCTTCGGTTGCCAGTCGGACAATGTTGGCCTCTGTCGCCGGGTCTTCTCTATAAAGCGCGGTCTCCCATGCTTCTGCGTCCTTGAATAAATTGTAGCCCGGGGAGTGGCTGCACTCCCAGAGGATATGTTTCAAGGTTCCTATATCGCTACAGAATCTGCAGAATTGGTCCTCCGGATTTCCAGTTTGCGTGAGGTATCTCCATCTGGGAGACATGTGGTTCTTGGCTTGCAGGCGGCGCCAGAGTTTGCCTGAAGAAGCCTTCCTTTCTTCGTTTGAAACTCTAGCAAATTGCCTTTTCTGACGGTTATTCACACTCAACTTGGGATTGCGGGGCCTATCCACTGCTGGGTTGATGAATTGTCGGCGCGAAGCGTACTCCTCAATGAGTTCGGCAGCTTCAGTTGCCGACTTAATGTCGCCTCTGTCCTGTAACCAATTTCTTTCTTTTTCCGGTAGGCAGTGTATCAAACTGCTCTAAAAGAATTCGCTCAACTACAGCGTCCCTATCATTGTAGAAATCAGTGCTTTTTAGCCACTCGTCCAAATTGACTCTTAAATTGTACAGGAATTCAGGGTAACTCTCGTCCCTGGATTTAGTAGCGTTCCGAAAACGTTGTCTGAACGCCTTGGCACTAAGCCTATACTTTCTCAGAAGGCAAGCCTTTACCTTCTCGTAGTTGTCCGCGTCCTCCCTGCTTAGCCGCGCGACAACCTCCGCTGCCTCGCAGGGCAGAATCGTCAATAATCTCTGAGATCAAGTGTCTCGCTGGAAGGACTGTTTTTCGCAGGTTCGCTCAAAGTTAGCCAGATACAGATCGATATCCCCTGATATCACATATGGCTGTATGTACTTTGACATCTTGAAATCTGCCTCCTTGTTGAGAAGAGGTACCGCTAGCTGGGGACAATTGCCCGACCTCTTGTTCAACTCTACTTCTAATTTTCGGAGCTCAGTTTCTTGCTCCAGCCTTTTTGCTTCTCTCTCAATTTCACGCTCACGCCTTTTTTCCTCTTTTTCCCGCTCTTTGTGCTGTCTGAGCTGCTCCTCCTTTTTTTTGTCCGATGAGCTAGGTTCCATGCTTCACTGAGCTCCTCATCATCGGTTCCCAAATCTGTGATTCCCTTAAAATTGAAGGGTTTTCGTGCCAAACCACTTGTATCAATTCCAAATTCCACACACAATAGCAACAGTTCCGGTTTCTGGAGCTTTTGTAGGTCCATGATCGCTCCGAGTGTCGGCTACTTCCAAAACAACTGTGCAGACTACCAAACGTAAAGGCGTTTCAACACTCTTTAGCAAGTCTAAAATCTAACCCTGTTCTAGAACCTGGTCCAGATCAGAAGAAAAGCCAAGCACTCACCCAAACATGCGATCGATGCTCCGAGCTGCTCTCTTGTTGGCCGATTGTTGCTCCTGCTTGTTGCTTGAGATGCCACCTCCGACCACCAGATGTTGTGGCTTGTAGATTCAGATCCCAACGCTGGTCACCAGTTGTCGTGACGCTGGGGCTAAGTCGACCCGGCCTTCACTTGGTAGCGTGCAGAGACTCCGGGTTGATGAAGGATTGAATCTTCGAAGTTGGTAAAATATATACAAGCATGTTGTTACAAATCGCTAGCGGCTGGCGGACGCCTGCCAACGGGTCGGCGGCGGAACCCGTTAGAGCCCAACGAGACTGATGGCTGGGGCAGAAAGAACCAGATTTATTGTGTGGCTTGGGTTTTTATACCAAGCCAAAGGAAAAGAAGATCGAAAAGAAAGCTGCAAGCAGAGGCTGCCGTGACGCTTGGTGATAACGACGAGCAGAGCGGAGGCGGGCACACGTGGCGCTGACGAAGCATTTAGCAGTTCGCAGCATCCCCCTTTTCTTGGAATCCATATCTTACTACGGGCCTCCTGACACGTGTTGACCGCCGCAGCACAGGACCCTCGATGTCGCAGGCTGTGGGAGCCTTCGTTCTCTCAAGCTCCGCATCTGAGTGATCCGCAGGTACTCCAGGGCAAGCAGGGGGAGTTGAAACAGCAATGGGTGCAACAGCAATGGGTGCATCGGTGCTTCTTCTGCGGAGCTGGTCCATGTGACGGTGAACAACCCCGTTGTCTGTCTCCACTTTCACGACACGCGAGCCCGCGGTTTCCTTGACCTTGCCCGGCGTCCATTTTTCGCCGCTGCTATAGTTGCGGATGTATACCGGATCTCCTGGGGCAAAGCTCCACCCGGCGTCTTCCCGTGACTGGGCCTGGGCGACTGTCCTGCACCTGGGCGGGAAGCATATATCTAGTCTCGTGCGCAATCTGTACCCGAGCAACATTTCGGATGGTGAGCGCCCTGAGGGTAGCGGCGTGCTTCTATAGCTGCACAATATTCTTGCCAGGGCCTTCGTTATATCCCCTTCTGAGCACCTTTTTAGTTCATCTTTAATGGTTCTTACAGCGCGTTCTGCCATACCATTGCTTTGTGGGTGACACGGCGGTGTTCGAATGTGTGTCATGCCGTTCCGCTCCATAAATTGGGCAAATTCCCAACCGGTAAAAGGCGTCCCATTGTCAGAGACAACTGTGCGGGGTAGACCAAACTGACTGAAAATTGTCCGGAGGGCCTTGACTGTGGTGCAGGAAGTGGCGTTGGATAGGGGTATGGCCTCACTCCACTTGCTATGCGAGTCTACGATGACCAGGATCATCTTGTTTTGAATAGGTCCCGCAAAATCAATGTGCAACCGCGACCATCTTTCCTGCGTCTCTGGCCAGCTAACAGGTGCGTGGGTAGGCGGCATTGGAAGCGCTTGAACGCAGGTTTGACACCCAGCAGCTACCCGTTTAATATCTGTGTCGAGACTGGGCCACCAGAAAGTAGACCGCGTAACGGTCTTCATGGAAGAAGCCCCTTGGTGTGCTGCGTGTAATAACTTCAAAAATCTTCCTCTGGCTGCTACCGGAATCACAACACGGTGGCCCCAGTAGAGCAGGTTCTGACTAACGGACAGCTCGTGTCGCCTTTTCGAGTATTCCGCCATCTCCCTCCCTTCCATAACCAAGTGCCTCGGCCAACCCTCCAAGACACACCTACAGACGTTCGAGAGCACTGCGTCTGCTTGCGTGAGCACTTGCAACTCCTTTAGGGGCACGGCAGGCTGGTCCCAGGCCTCCAAGGTCAACACGTACTCCGCCTCGTCCTTCGAATCCTCGGGAACCTGCTGAGATGGTAGCGGTAGGCGGCTTAAGGCATCCGCGACGAACATGTGCTTACCAGGCTTGTACTGTAACTTATACTTGTATGCGCCAAGCATAATGGCCCATCTCTGTATTCGAGCAGCTGCCATGATGGACGTTTGCCTGTCATGCTTTAGGAGACCCAACAAGGGCTTATGGTCTGTAATGAGCGTGAACTCCCGTCCGAGTAAACAGTCTCGAAAACGCTGCACACCGAAAACTAAAGCCAGGGCCTCCCGCTCAATGTGAGAATAATTCCTTTCAGCGGCGTTTAACGAGCGCGAGCGAAATCCTATCGGACGATGTTCACCATCTATGCGATGAGAAAGCGTGGCCCCAACACCATAGGGCGATGCATCGCATTCTAAAAATAGCTCTTGTTTCGGGTCGAAGTGCGTGAGCACCGGGGCCGTGGACAGCGCCTCCTTCGCTAAGGAAAATGCATCTTCTTCCTTAGAACTCCACACCCACTTAACACCCTTTTCGAGCAACCGGTACAGGGGGGCTAGCAACGTAGCCATGTCAGGCAAAAACTTGTTGTAGAACGTTACCATGCCCAGAAACGAGCGCAGCTCGCTCACATTTTGGGGTTCGGGGGCTGATTTGATAGCATCAGCAGCTTTTTCAGTCGGATGCAGTCCGTCCGCATCAATACAGTGACCGAGATAAGTGACAGACGTCTCGTGAAATCGACACTTGTCAGCACGCAGCTTGATGCCATGCTCACGAAAGCGCTGAAGAACCGCCCTGAGGTGATTGCTTTCGCCATCGTGGTTTTCGGCAATCAGAACGTCATCGAGGTATGCTTGTACCCCGGGCAAGCCTTGCAGAACAGTTTCGATACGCCTCTGGAATATGGCCGGTGCAGAAGCAATTCCAAAAGGCAAGCGATTGAAACAAAACAACCCTTTGTGGGTGTTGATTACGGCCAACTGGCGGGATTCTTCGTCTAGCTCAATCTGATTGTAGGCATCCCTCAAGTCCAATACGCTGAATCCCTGCCCTCCTCCCAACTGAGCAAAAATATCATCTATAACTGGCAGCGGGTACTGTTCCCTTTCACACACTAAGTTCAGCGTAACCTTAAAATCTTCCTCTGGCTGCTACCGGAATCACAACACGGTGGCCCCAGTAGAGCAGGTTCTAACGGACAGCTCGTGTCGCCTTTTCGAGTATTCCGCCATCTCCCTCCCTTCCATAACCAAGTGCCTCGGCCAACCCTTCAGCACACACCTACAGACCTTCGAGAGCACTGCGTCTGCTTGCGTGAGCACTTGCAACTCCTTTAGGGGCATTTCGACAAAAATAGATAACAATGGTTGCGAAAAAAAAAATCAATAAGACTGGTTGCAAGAAAATGCATGTTTCAAAACCTGACACAATCCAGTAATTAAGAAGAATAACAAACACAAAGCGAATAAATTCACACAAGAACAGTTCAAAAAAGTTGCAAAAAACACAACTTATTAAATATTTTGTAGAACCATTGAGCAACGAACTGGGTATAATGCTGGAAGGCTATAGCAAACCAATACACACAAAAAAGGAACAAAGCTAAATACACAATATTCGAAAAGAAATGAAACAAATGAGGCTATGGTAGACTGCAATATAACGATAATTTCATCCTAAACTCATCATTGTCATTTACAGCTACAATATCTGGTGGTAGGTGTTTCCACTCCTATGGTGTTTTTGGTATGAAATAATTTATGCGGAATGTTGTACGGCAACTAGGAACGTCAACTTTCCTCGAGTGAATGATGCGGAATGCTACATATGTTGGTGTAATGATCAATGCCTTTTTAAGAGTTGAATTCATGTAAATTTTAAAATAGACACAGACGTCACACTTTTCTGCGCAGAGCAAGAGGGTTTGATGGCAAGCTATTTTTGATTTCTGTGACGCTCGAAGACCGAAGGCCGAAAGCAGAATTAGAATTCACGAGACGGACAGAGCGATAGATTCTCACCTCAGAGATTTGGTGGAGAAATTTGGGATCGATGAATTAGTTAAATCAGCAAGATATGCGAGGATACTTTAACACTAATGTCCCGTTTCTCAGAAAATTGGGCGTTGGCGTGATATCGGCCTTGTGATCCTGCGGTAGCTGGCAAGTGACAAAGCAGGACAGGTTATGTGCACATAACGAGACGACATGGCATGAGCGAGTTGACAGGACCTGCTAACTCGGCAGCTTTTTTGAGGGGGAAGGATCTGAAGGGATCAAACCCTCCGAGACCCAATTGGAACTCGAGTATTGCACCAAGGCCACGTGGGGACGTTTGCAAGACTTGCATGGTTAAAGTGGGGCTTTGTATTTAAATCGGCTATTCCCTCCTATAACATGATGTCATACGCCTGTATAGAGGCACAAATTATGGGATTGGTAATTAAACAAGTAACGAAATGCACGTAGTCGAACGAGGGCCAGCAACCGGCACCGTAGACCGTATCCCTTTAATCCATTAACGTTGTGCGTTGCATTCAGAAGTCCACTCAACTGTTGTTTTGCGATTGCTTCCTTCCTATTGTCACGTGGTGGCGACAAGGCCGATGACACAAATTAAGAGCCTGGGAGTGGACTAAAGAAACGCTTTACTGGGCTGGCTTGCGCCAGCAAAAAACCCAAACGATTCGGCGGCTGCAATAGCAACAATCGTGCTCGGCGGTTGTCGAACAAAGAATACCCGTTTCTCGCGCCAGCGCTCGTTTTAAAGGCTACGAAGAAAGATCGAGATAAAACTGCAACGGGTGACTAGCATACCCTGGAGCATTGTAAAAACACACGCGAATGGCTGGAATCTTCGAGATATATCCCGGCGCACCATTCGTGACAAATAAAATGATAAGGCTACTTCTCGTGACAAACTAAATGAACAAGACAAAGAATGCATAATCGATGCGTGCACTTGAATCGCAGTGACAAGGCCACATGCCGGCGGCCGCAGGAAAAAGAAGAAATAAAGTTTTGAATGGTTCCCGGCATTACTCCCCCCTTAAAAAACATCGCCTCGATGTCTTAAAATAAACAGGCATGAATTAACATAAATATTGGGAGTCGAGACGCAAACGCCTTTAGCGCGTATAATATGGCTTAAGGCGTACAACATGCACAATTTCTGGGTGCGCTCGGCGCCGCTGAGATGCTGTTCCGCCGTCAGAAACGATCTCGTAGTTCAGTTGTCCTAGTCGGCGACGCACCTTGCACTGGCCAAGGTATCGGCGTAACAGTATTTTGCTCAGTCCGCGGCGGCGAATCGGCGTCCAAACCCAGACTTCCGGCTTGTACTCAGCATCTCGTCGTCGCAAAATGTAACGTCGGGCGTGTGTTCTATGTTGATCTTTAATGCGCATTTGGGAAAGTCGTCGTGCTCTCTCTGCACGTTGAAGGTTGTGGGATTCGGGCTTGCTGCGGCTGCCCTTTGCGCGGCCGCCGCCCGCTTCCCAGTTCTCCCCGTTCCCTTTCTCCCGCCTCAGGCGGCGGAGAGGGGCTCGGACGACTTGTCACTGTCGTTCGGGCCACAGCTCCGCCCTGGCGTCCCAGTGGCGGTTCTCATTGGCGCCTTTTGGCGGGAACACGGCACCGCTTCGAGGGCCGCGCTTGCGCGACCCTCCGAGCGGAGCCCAGAGAGAGACCCCTCTGAGACATCGCAAGGTGCGTACGCTACTGTTCTTGTCTGCCGGCCTTTGTCCGCGCAGACCAGTGTGTACTCGAGTTCGTCTGCTCTGGGTCGTACCTGAGAGCGCAACTCGAGCCTGTCGATCGTGATCCAACGATCCGCGACAGGCGTACCTTGCGGTGGTTGCCCACACTCTCTCAAAGGAACCCTTTGGTCACTGCGAGAGAGATCACAGCACGCCCTTGCGTGCTTGCGGCGCGCACTCCGTGTCACTTGTGCGCGCAGGGGAGCCTAGCTCCTCGCGCGCTCCCTTGACACGGTGACTGCGTATGTGTGTGTATGTGCGTTTTGTATATATGTGTATGTGTGTGCGTACGTGCGTGTATGTGCGTTTGTAATTATGTGTGTGCGTATGTGCGTTTGTGAATATGTGTATGCGTGTGCGTATGTGTGTGTGTGTGCCGCTGGAGGATGGCGTTTCAATAAACGTCTCCTTTGTGAACTCGGAGGTTTGTGTCCTTGCAGCGAAGTGCTCTCCTCCCGATGGAGGTTGAGTGCGCGCTGCAGTGTTTCAGTGCGCGCGCGGTGACGGCTGATCGGGGCTTCGGCTCGCGCGACGCTCGAACCCGCGGTGGTTGGTGGCCTATGGCCAAGTAGAAACCACAACTGACGCCCGACGTGAATTGTCCCTGGCTCCATGAGTCGTTGGACAGCACATCGGCCGAGCCGGTCGCCTTGACGATCAAGCTCATGCGCCATGCCTGCCGCCCCCTGCGCGGCACTCGGCAAAGGCACTGAAACACGAACATGGTTCTTCGGACCACCCTACGGTGTGACCGTTGACCATATGCCTCCGCTGTTTCAGCTTTACGCCGTTGCGGAAGCAATGTGCGCGACGCCGCCGCTGCCGGCATCTCCGCACAACAGCACCCGTACCCCGCTTGCAGTCATTTCTGTTCGGGGAACGGCGAGGCGTCGGCCGGGCTCCCTCTGGAAACCGGACCGAAAGCGCGCTCAGTTAGCTGATGCGGCTCCTTGAACTTGCGAGCCGGCTGGCGCGCCATTCTCTCTTGGTACAGCATTTCGACGTTTCGGTGCAGTATCTACAGGGGAGAACGAACGTGGTAGCTGACGCGCTATCCCGTGCCCCACTCGCCCGCGGCGGCGTCTTTACGGACGGCGGGCGAAGGGGGCGAAACAGCGGACGAGCCGCAGATCGGCACGGAGGGGACGCCCGCAGACGGGTTCCCCATTCCGCTATCCGGGTAAGCAGCGCTTCGCAAAGCAGGCGAGGGTGAAAGCTCTTTGTGAGCACATCTGAGACGCCGATGCCAGCGGAAGTTTTGCTGCGAACCTGCGGGGGGACGAAACCAGGCTCTCCTTTGAGATGACTGGGATCGTTTTCAGCCATGAAGAGCTACGACGGTCCAGCAAAATGACCCGTTTTGTCGCGATGTCAGCGACGGTCTCTGGGAGACGAAGCGCCGTTACGCTGCTTGTATTGCAGCGGGCGCAGCGCCGTTACGCTACTTGTATTGAGCGGGCGCAGGGGGGCACGAGCCAGCGTGTGTCGCGGCGTGCCCCGGGGATTCATGTTTGCTGGGCCATGACGGGCTCGCGCTGAAATACATAACCACGGATGATGAGTCCATGAACCATTTGAAGTGGCTATTCCCCAATGTCTGAGCGGCGCTCTGTTGCGTTTCTCTCATGACAAACCATTGGCTGGTCATCTGAGTGGCTCCAAGGTTTCAAGAAACTGAGTCAATCGGTGACTGCAGCCCGGCATGAAGCGCGACATTTTCCGCTGTTGCCGTTCCTGCCATGTCTGTCAAATGGAGAAGTCGAGGAGTGGCAAGCCACCGGGCATGACGAAACCAACTGACAGTGTGCGTCCGTGGCAGATGGCCACCTGCGATTTCATGGGGCATTTCCCCAGTAACAAGCAGGGGCTCATTGCTGGAGAATCCCCCTATGGGGAAAGCCAGCCGTGCCTACATCGCAGACCTGAAGGCCCATGCGTAACGGTCTGACAAGCTTGCGCTGGTGCCCATTGTCACCACAGGCAAGCGCCGAGGCACACCCGATGCGGTGGAACGCAGCCGTGCCCCGCACCGGTACAAGGTGAGGCGACGGTCACCTATGTGATTGATGCCGGACGGCGGGCCTTTTCCGCAACCGAAGGCATACCGTTTCACCGAGCGAGCTTGCTCGTTCAACCCTACCCGGAAGCAAGGTTGGTCTCTACCTTTTCTAGCCCGCTCAGTTCCAGCCTTTGTATTTTATTTTGTTTTTGTGTCTCTTTTCCCATTTTTCGCTTTCTTCTGTTTCCAATCTTGCTTCTTATCTTGTAAATATTGTACAGTGAGTGCCTTCTTTTGTACAGCGCGTCTTCTCTCTTCTTTCTGCTTGAAATTGCGAGGGCTGCTCATTAGGCAGCTCCGACGCGTGGCCTTTCCGGTGTGTGTGGAAAGGAAGTTGGGGCCGTTTGGGGACGGGGAGCATGGACGATGCCCCTTTCACCCAAGGCCGCCGCGGTTGCGAAGGTGCTCGGGTCAGGTTCGCCGCGGAAGGTCGGCATCACCCTTTGGTGTGTGAGTGGCTGTGCGTGTGCGTGCCTGGGCGTGGAGGCGACGACATCGCGCCATGTGTGTTTGCCGGCGTGTGCGGAGCGCGGTGGAAAGGAAGCCCCGCGCGGTCTTCCCATGTGCGCCTTGGATCGCCACGGAGTCACGGACTTTCCACACCCGGGGCCCCTTCGGCGTGTTCGCTGTCCCTGCACCTAACCTGTACCACCACCGACCGAGATCGTTTGCAGCCAAGGTTGAACGTTGGCCACGCAGAAGCCAACGAGCGGTGAGTCACCGCAGGCTCCCTGAGCTGCACCGACGAACTTTGGAACTTGTGTACATAGTTGTGTTCTGTACATAATTGTGTTCTGTACATAGTCGTTGTTACTTAGCCTCCGGAACTTTGTACATTATTCTTCATGTCATCTTGTTCATTTTTTTTGTGCGCCTTGCTAATGTTTGTCTTTCTTGAGTGTCTGTCTTTTCGAGATCTTTTCTTGCTGGAACTGAAGTGTAGTTGACTTGTTGCGTAAGGATAGCATTCTTTTCTTCACGCTGGGGACCTGCCGCGTGCTTTCGCTGATGGGTAGGAGGGCAATTAAGGAGAGGAGGATGTGGGATTCGGGCTTGCTGCGGCTGCCCTTTGCGCGGCCGCCGCCCGCTTCCCAGTTCTCCCCGTTCCCTTTCTCCCGCCTCAGGCGGCGGAGAGGGGCTTGGACGACTTGTCACTGTCGTTCGGGCCACAGCTCCGCCCTGGCGTCCCAGTGGCGGTTCTCATTGGCGCCTTTTGGCGGGAACACGGCACCGCTTCGAGGGCCGCGCTTGCGCGACCCTCCGAGCGGAGCCCAGAGAGAGACCCCTCCGAGACATCGCAAGGTGCGTACGCTACTGTTCTTGTCTGCCGGCCTTTGTCCGCGCAGACCAGTGTGTACTCGAGTTCGTCTGCTCTGGGTCGTACCTGAGAGCGCAACTCGAGCCTGTCGATCGTGATCCAACGATCCGCGACAGGCGTACCTTGCGGTGGTTGCCCACACTCTCTCAAAGGAACCCTTTGGTCACTGCGAGAGAGATCACAGCACGCCCTTGCGTGCTTGCGGCGCGCACTCCGTGTCACTTGTGCGCGCAGGGGAGCCTAGCTCCTCGCGCGCTCCCTTGACACGGTGACTGCGTATGTGTGTGTATGTGCGTTTTGTATATATGTGTATGTGTGTGCGTACGTGCGTGTATGTGCGTTTGTGAATATGTGTATGCGTGTGCGTATGTGTGTGTGTGTGCCGCTGGAGGATGGCGTTTCAATAAACGTCTCCTTTGTGAACTCGGAGGTTTGTGTCCTTGCAGCGAAGTGCTCTCCTCCCGATGGAGGTTGAGTGCGCGCTGCAGTGTTTCAGTGCGCGCGCGGTGACGGCTGATCGGGGCTTCGGCTCGCGCGACGCTCGAACCCGCGGTGGTTGGTGGCCTATGGCCAAGTAGAAACCACAAGGTAGGCGGCGACGTCCAGGTTCTCCTCGACGGTTACGCGCGGCAGCATTGCGTCGAGCGTCGTCGTGGGCTCCCTGCCGTACACAAGGCTGAACGGTTGTCTCCTGGACGGCGGTGTCATAAGCGAAGATGGCGTAGCGTAGAATGGTGTCCCATCTCTTGTATTCGGCGTCGACGTACATTGCAATCATGTCCGCAATCGCTTTATTGAGACGCTCCGTAAGTCCATTTGTCTGAGCATAGTAGGCAGTAGTTCATCGATGGCTTGTATGATTGTATTCCAGGATGGCTTGCGTCAGCTCTGCCGTAAATGCCGTTCCCCTGTCCGTGATGAGCACTTATGGTGCGCCATGTCGCAAGAGTATTTATTCCACAGAAAATTTAGCGACATCTGCCGCAGTACCATAGGGCAGTGCCTTTGTTTCGGTGTAGCGGGTAAGGAAGTGGATGGCCACGATAATCCACTTGTTACCCGTAGATGAAGATGGAAAAGGGCTGAGGAGATCCATCCCAATTTGTTGAAAGGGCAGGGTTGGGGGCGTTATCGGGTTCAGTAGCCCAGCTGGCCTGATAGGCGGCGTCTTGCGTCCCTGGCATTTACGGCACGTTTTCAGGTAATGGGCAACGTCGACAGGAAGTAGGTGAGGAGTCAGTAGCACTTTTCCTGGATTCGATGCAACGTGCGCGCAAACCCGAGATGCCTTGCTGTTGGCTCGTCGTGCAACGCATGTAGAATTTCCTGCGAGGCTTTTAGGCACGCGAAGAAGCTGAGCGGTCTTGCTGGGAGCGAAGTTCTTTACGAGAACGTCATTGCTTAAGGCAAACGACAACTGACGCTTAAACACGGCAGGAGAGGAAGTGGTCTTGCCGTCCAAGTAATCGGCTAGGTGTTTCACGAAGAATCTGATCGCTGCTGTTGCTCAAAACTGCTGGCGCTTATTTTTCCCAGAAAGGCGTCGTCGTCATCGTCCTTCGAGGAAGCGTCGACGGGAGCGCGGGATAAGCAGTCTGCCTCTGAATGCTCGCGGCCCGACTTATAGACTACAGTCATGTCCAATTCTTGAAGTCGTAGGCTTCACCGGCAGGCCGGAGGGGTCTTTCAAATTAGCCAGCTAGCAGGCCGCGTGGTGGTCGCTTGCCACCTTGAACGGTGGACAGTATAGGTATGGACGGAACTTAGAAACGGCCCAGATGGTTGCTAGGCACTCCTTCTCGGTCGTCGAGTAATTGACTTTGGCTTTTGTGACGAACCTCTTAGCATAAGCGATTACTTTCTCCAGTCCGGCACTCTTAACGAGAACGGCTCCTAGGCCCACACTGCTCGCGTCGGTGTGAATTTCGGTCTCTGGCTTTTCATCAAAGTGGCCAAGAACAGGAGGGAACTGTAGGCGGCGCTTAAGCTTATCGAAGGCTTCTCCTTGCGGCACTTCCCATTTAAAAGGAGCGTCAGCCTTTGTAGGCTGCGTCAACGGTTCGGCGATGCGCGAAACGTTTCTGGCAAATAGTTGATAGTAAGCGCACAGCTTTCTTGCCGGCACGCCGTGGAAATTGTGCGCTCGCAGCTGTTTTCTCCGGGTCTGGGCGAGCACCATCCTTGCTAACGATGTAACGTAGGAACCGCAGTTCATTGTAAGCGAAGTAGCATTTTTCTGTTTTTAATGTTAGTCCTGATGACTTGATGGAATCCAGCACTGTCTGCAGCCGTTTTAAGTGGTCTTAAATGTTTGACGAGAAGACAACGACGTAAACCAAGTATTCCAACCAATTTTCCACTTCAAGCCAGCCAGTACTGTGTCCATTACTCGTTGAAACGTGGCTGGTGCGGAGCAAAGGCAAAATGGCATCACCTTGAACTCGAATAGACCGTCCAGTGTGGTCAGTGCGGTCTTCTCGCAATCTCTCTCATCTGCCTCAATTTGTCAATAGCAGCTCTTCAGGTCCATCGATAAGATGTACATTGCATTGCAAAGCCGGTCCAGTGTGTCATCGATGCAAGGGAGAGGGTACACATCCTTCTTCGTAGCGCTATTTATTTAGGCGGCGGTAGTCGACGCAGGAACGAAGTGTCCCGTCTTCCTTCTTCACCAAAACGGCTGGTGCCGCGCAGGGGCTATTCGATGGCTGGATCACCTCATCCCGAAGTATTTCATCAACTTGATCGCCTATAGCCCGGCGCTCTCGCGGTGATACACGGTAGGGGCTTTGATGTAGCGGTCGAGCGTTTTCCTCCGTGATGGTGCGGTGCTTTGCCAACGGATTTTGCCGCACCCTAGACGCTGAAGAAAAACACGCGCTGTTGCTTTCAAGAAGAATGCGAATCCGGTCTTGTGTGTCTTGGGGTAGAGCTGCTTTGATATCGAATGTTGTTCGGTTGGGTGCATCGTCTTCAGGTTGGCTGGGGAGGGAGAAGATATCTCGGGTTTCCGCTAGCTCGTCTAGGAAAGCGATCGTCGTGCCCTTATTCAGGTGGCGATATTCTTCGGTAAAGTTCGTCACCGGCACTTGAGCTTATCCATGATGAAAATGGGGGAAGCCTTTTGCGATTCCCAACCCACGCTCTAAGAACAACTGGGTGATTCCTTCGACGGTTTCGATGTCTGCGTTGCCCACGCAGGCGATGACGCTTGATCAGGGCGGCACGTAAAGTCTACGTCAAATACGTTTAGAGCGACGTGGTACATCGATGTCGACGTGAAAGGTATGGCCTTGTCCATCAAGAGTTTGATGAGTTTTGAGCCGAGGTCGATGGTCGCCCGATGTTCTTTCAAAACATCCAAGCCCAAAATCTCGTCGCGGGAACATTGCTTCAGGACAACAAAGCTGTTAGAGTAAGTAAGCCCATTTATGGCTACTCTTGCAGAGCATAACACCGATGGTGTAATGAGGTTTGCACCAGCGATGCGAATCAGCGGGTCATTACTTTCCTGAGCTGGGAGGCAAACGGTCCACTGATGACTGAATAGAAGGCTCCGCTGTCTACTAGAGCAGTGACTGTGCGACCGTCAACAGCAACTTCAAGGTCGCTTGTTCGCGTCCTCACATTGCATGTGGGCCTTGGTGTTATCGTGATTCACGGGTAGCGTGGTGTCGGAGTGGGACCAGCAATCAAGTGGACGATAGGAGACGGAATTAGGAGAAACAAAGTAAAAGAGCTTTATACAGCTATATACAGTATAAATAAAAAACTCGGAGAGCAGTACGGCAGCCTGCCTCCGCTGAGAGCTTCTCGAGCTATCTCTCAGTCGCTTCGCAACACACTCGTCCGAAAGCACCCTTGCATCTCCCTCTCGTCCGGCCCCGCCCACACAGTCACATATCATCGTCGGGCAGCAGGCGGTCCAGATCAGGGTGTAAGAGTGGTCCAGATGCAGCTGCAAGTCCGAAGGTCGCAGGAATAGGGCCATAGGTCCCGGGACCCATCTTGAAGCCGATGGCAACAAGCGTCCGATGGTCGGCCGCGCATCCAAGCCTGCGCACACTGGAGCAGCCACGCTGGTTCCTTCTCTCCCGCTTGCCGATGTCGCGTTCCTCCCGAAACCGCAAACGCATGGGGAGAAGAACAAAGTCCATCCCGCGACACAACGGCGCCATACAGCCCGTTGACGCGGTGAAGCTTGGCCGGTCTAAATGCCCTAGGGCTTCAGGCGGCCTGGCACAACAGCACCCCCGCCACCAGACAATACGCCGGAAGATGACCTGCTCACACGCAGCTCAGCTGGTTAGGCGCGCCGAGAAAATCATCTTCCTTGCAGTGTTCCGCTCCCGTAACGACGATGAAGCGCAGCCACTGGTCACCGACGGGAGACGTTCGGCTTCCGAGTTTTCTTTGAGGCTAGCTTGACGGGACAACAGGCCTCAAGCCACACTCAACGAGAACAAGTGCCATGCGAAAACCACCCATCCCGCCAGACCAAGATATTCAAAACTGCAAGTGTATACAAAACCCGCGTACATCGGATGTGAAAATAAAATTTTCCAAACAAACACAAGGCCCACACCAAGGAAGAAGTTCTGGTAAAGACCCTTCTAGGGCGTTTGACCACGCTCGTAATTCACTAAGAGCTAACAATGCGCTGTTCTCTGCATCTCAGAATGTATCGGGTAAGGAAGAAACGACCGATCTTGCCGAAACAGGTTTTGAATTTGGCCCCAATAATAACCCGAATGAACCGATATACCGTCAAGACGCACCATTATGTCTCTTTGGCCAAAAGAAACACACTGTGGTTAAGCGGCTCACACACAAACGTCACTCAAGAATAAAGCGTGGTAAATATCCTCTCATCTTGAGGAAAGAAGAAAAATGCATGAAGTTAGGCCACTGATAAAGAGAATAAAAAAACTCGACGCAGGTGGTGACGACGTATGCGCGAGCTAGAAAACTAAAATGCTCTGCTCAATCCGTCAGCATTAGTGTGGAGCTTGTATTTCTTGTAGCGGACCACGAAGCTGTGGTGCTGGAGTGCTGGAGTGCAATGCTCCATCTCAGCAGCGACCATTTTTGGGCGACATAATGTGTAGCCAAGTCAAAGGGCAATGATCGGTTTCTACCGTGAATCGAGACCCAGAGACGTAGCAGGCCAATCTGTCAATGGCCCAAACCAGGCAGGCGCACTCCTTTTCAGATGTCCTATAAGCCTCCTCCTGTAAGATTCCGGCTTAAGTACAGGACAGGCCGGGTGTGGCCGTCATCGTCTTCCTGACAGAGAATAGCGCCCAATCCGCGGTCACTGGCGTCACACTGAATGACAAATTCTTTGGAGAAATCTGGTGCTGCCAAAATTGGGCGTTCGCTCAGGGTCTTCTTTAGACCCCGAAACGCATTCTCTTTCTTTTCATCCCAAAGGATGGTGACAGCTTCAGTTTTTCGGGGCGCGTCCGTCAGAGGACTCGCCAAACTTGAGTAATGTTTTACGTAATGTTGATAGTAGCCAGCTAGTTCCAAGAAGGCTCTGAGCTCCGACTTTGTGAATGGACGTCGGTAACCCACCACTGCGGCTACTTTAATCTCGGAGGGTCTACATTGGCCCCGTCCTACTACGTGACCCGTGTAACTCACCTCATCACATCCCAAATGGCATTTTGCCGGTCTTGCGGTCAGGCCAGCTTCTTGCAGTCGGCTCAGCACCACACGTAGGTGGTCGACGTGCTTAGTGCCCAAGTCTTCGAAAAGACTGCCACATCGTCGAGGTAAGTAAGAGCGAAATCTGCTAACCTCTTTAGCACTTGGTCCATTAATTTTGAAAAGCAGTACGGGGCATTCTTTAAGCCAAAGCTTAACACTACGGAGCGAAATGTGCCAAACGGAGAGACGAAGGCTGCGTATACCTACTGGCCTGCTCGGTGAGTGGCACTTGCCAATAACCACGAACCAGATCTAGCGTGGTGATGTATTTAGATTTGGCGACTGTCTGAGCCCTTTCTTCGATGTTAGGGATTCGGTAGGTTTGGTCGACGGTGGCTGAGTTTAGCTTCCTGTAATCAACGCAAGGTCTCGGATCCTTGCCTGGAGCTTCTACAACAATGATTGGCTATGTGTAGTCACTCTCACAGGGGACTATGACTCCCCGTTGGCTCATTCTCCGGATCTCAGTCTCAAGGATTTCCTTTTGTCTAGGCGAGACATGATACAGCTTACTCCTGATCGGTTGTTCCCTGGACAGCTGAATGTCGTGTTCCATCAGCGCCATTTTACCGGGACGGTTAGAAAAGACGCCCTCAAAGTCTCGGACAAGGTTCTTCATGTCCTCTCGATGACGCTCACTCAAAAGCGGCTCTTTGTCCATCCGATCAAGTAACTCAAGCGCAGCTTGTTCCTTCTCGGAAACAAAAACAGGGAATGTCTAGAGACTCCTCCATTGACAAGTTTAGGGCCATGTTTACTAATGCCTGTCGCTGTACATGCGGCTTCATCAGATTACTGGGCATGATCTGATTGTGCTTATTCCCCAATTTTACCTCGTAGTTAGTGTCCGAAAGCTTCGACACCACCTCGGCGGGCTCTTGCCATTGCACCTCAAGTTTATTCCTTTTGGCTGCGCGTAGCAACATCACCTTGTCGCCAACCTGGAAGGTGCGCTTTCGTGCCGATTTATCGTAGTACGTTTTCGACTGCAACTGGGCTTCTCTGACGTTTTCTTCTACGAGCTCCTTTGTTTTCCCGAGTCTTTAAAGCAGGTTTAAGACATACTGTACTACACTGGGATCTTCTCCATAACCCTCCCACGACTCTCTCAGCATTCTCAAAGGGGTCCTCAAGTCTCGGCCGTAGACGAGCTCGGCGGGGTTAAATCCTGTGATTTCGTGCGGGACTGATCTCATAGCGAAGAGTGCCGCTGGAATGCAGCCTTCCCAATCTTTCGTATGCTCAAAGCAGAGAGCCCTAAGTATTCGTTTGAGCACCGAGTGCATGCGCTCGACTGGGTTCGACTACGGGTGGTGAATGGAACTGCGTATTATCTTTATCCCGCATCGTTAAAGAACGTTGTTGTCAAACAGCTTGTAAATACACTCCCGAGTCCCGTTATCTGTATATCTGCTGGAAACCCGACGCGGGAAAAGATTGACAAAAGCGCATCCACAACGCTCGCAGAGCTCAGCTGTCTGAAAGGAATGGCCTCCGGAAATTTGGTGGCTGCGCACAGCGCCGTCAGAATGTAGGGACAGCTAGTGTTAGATTGCGGCAGCGGGCCTACAATGTCTATCACGAGGCGTCTAAGGGGCTCTGTAATGATGGGGACAGGATTCATTGGTGCTTTCCATTTGTCCATCGACTTGCCTACCCTCTGGCACGTATCGCAGGATCTGACAGTTTTCGACCTCCTTCCAGCAGCCGGGCCAGTAGTATTCGAGCGCTAGTCTAGCCATCGTTTTCTATATGCCCAGGTGAGCTGCCCATGTATTTCCGTGTGCGAGCTCAACAAGCTTTCGCAGGTATTTCTCTGGCACTAGCAGCTGCTCGTATGAGCGCCCCTTTGCATCACAGTACCTCCGGTACTTGAGGCCTACTTCTGCGTAAAAGCAGATGTTTTTTTTTTCTTGGCGATCCCCTCTCTCACGGCCTCGCTCAGAAGTCGTAGTGAAGGATCCGCTTTCTGCTCTGCCATGAGCGTCTCCCGGTCCACTTTAGTCAATTCCTCCCAACAAGCTGAGACAGGAGTTAATATTGAGCCGTCCGCGTTATTCTGCGGCTCCCCATTATCCCGGTTTACGGCTGTTGGTTGAATATCGGGAGCTATAGCTGGTTCCCTGTTTCCAGGGTCCGGTGGTTCGGTCACGCAAGACGGATCTGTCTGATCGAGGAAAAGGTCCTGTTCCTGCTCATTCGCTTGAGCACACTCGAGTTTTTGCGACAGCTCTCGTGCTCGGGAGCGCGTAAGTGCCATGCAAGCCAGATCTGCAGTGAAATAGAGACCTTTTTCTCTGAGTAGCTTCTCTGACTTATTTGAGAACAGGTACGGCAAATGTGCAGGCAAATTGGTGCTCACTGCTGCTTCCGTTTCCAGTTTACCGAAGGCTTCTTCTAGAGTTACTTTCGCTATCGGTAAACATACGCTTTGGTCCTCCGCATTCCAGGCGCATTCACCTGTGTAGTCCGTAGAGAAAACACACGAAGGGTGAGCAACGTCCATGGTTGCCGCTGAATCACGAAGTGCCCTAGTTTTATTCCCATTGATACATATTTCCTGCATGTACGGTTCTAACAATTTCATGTTTTCATCCGTCTCTCGTATGCTAGCGTAAACAATTTTCCGCTGCTTGCATTTGGAGGAGATGTGACCCTCTCTGTTGCAGTTATAGCAGACAATGGGTCGTCGCTTTTCGAACACGCGAGTCCCACCGTCCTTTGGATCCCGCGGCTCGACACTTTGGTGACTCTGCCTTATTTCCGCTACCTGCTGGCTTCAATCCCGAATCATCTTTTCCGTAATCACTCCGTGGTAGCGGCGATTTCTGGTTGGGGACCTTTTTCGAAGAAAATTCCCCTTTTCCTGATATGTCGCCGCAAGCTACCTTGCTTTGAAGATTTCTACGAACGTACTCCTCAGCGAGCTGCGCTGCTTTGTCCAGGCTGGTTTCCGTGAGCCTTTCCAACAACCACAGCTTCAAATCATCTGGGATTACGCTGTAGTACTGCTCCAAAGCGATACACTCCAGCACCTTGTCGTGATCGTTGTACACTTCCGCCCTCTTAAGTCATTCCTTTAGGTTGGCTTTGAGTCTATACGCGAAGTCAATGTGGGACTCTCCGCTTTTCTTTCCCTGGCGGAACCGCTGTCGAAATGCGTCCGCCGACAGCCGGTATTTTCGCAGCAGTGCACTTTTTACAATGTCGTGGTCGTCGCAGTCACTGTCCGATAGACGTGCCACCACCTCCGCCGCCTCGCCGGGAAGGAAAGGAAGTAACTTCTCTGCCCAAGCACTTTTATCAATATGCGACTTTCCGCATGCACGCTCGAAGTTTACAAGGAAAAGTGCAATATCGTCCCCTATTCTGTACATTGGGACAGAATCCTTAAGTGTATGTCTCACCTGTTCTCCAGCCAAAGATACAGGGCTAGAAAGCACCGTGTCCGTACGGATTGAAGCGTTTTAAAGCTCCTTCATTTTTAGAGCATGCTCACGGGCCTCCCGTTTTTTCTGTGCCTCGCGCTGCTCTCACCTTTTCTTGTCCTCACGGAGCTCTTGCTTTTCCTGTTCCTCGCGTTGCTCTCGTCTTTTCTGCTCCGCGCGGCGATCTACAATCGTTTCCCAAGCCTCTCCGGCCTCCTCAATCGTCACTGCCTCCCGACTCATAACCTCCTGAATGTCTTTCTTTCGTTTCACAGAACCCAGCGCAATTCCCAACTCGTCGCCAATTTCGAGCAGCTCCTGCACCTTGAACTTTTCCATCGTGGTCTTACACCGTGTGTTATCAACCGCTTGTACACTTTGGCGAAAACACAACAGACTCAAAATCCCCCGAAACTCATTTCCCAAAATTTCACAATCCCTCCTAACGGTTTCCTTTGCTAGGAAGGTCTGACGAAATGCGAGGTGAATCTCAGGCACTAACCCTGTCGAAGTAGCTAGTGGCCATCAGTCCCGTTGCTGTCGAGGTCCTTTGGAGCCGGTGACTGAGTTGTTCATCCCTAGCTGCCATCCAGTTAATGTGATTCACGGGTAGCGTGGTGTCGGAGTGGGACCAGCAATCAAGTGGACAATAGGAGACGGAATTAGGAGGTACAAAGTAAAAGCGCTTTATACAGCTATATACAGTATAAAGAAAGAACTCGGGAGCAGTACGGCTGCCTGCCTCCGTTGAGAGCTTCTCGAGCTATCTCTCAGTCGCTTCGCAACACGCTCGTCCGAAAACATTCTTGCATCTCCCTCTCGTCCGGCCCCGCTCACACAGTCCCATATCACTGTCAGGTAGCAGGCGATCCAGAGTGGTCCAGATGCAGCTGCAGGTCCCAAGGTCGCAGGAATGGGGCCACATCTCCCGGGACCCATCTTGAAGCCGATTGCAACAAGCGTCCGATGGTCGGTCGCGCATCCAGGCCTGCGCACACTGGAGCAGCCACGCTGGTTCCTTCTGTCCCGCTTGCCGAGGTCGCGTTCCTCCCGAAACCGCAAACGCAGGGGGAGAAGAACAAAGTCCATCCCGCGACACAACGGCGCCATACAGCCCGTTGACGCGGTGAAGCTTGGCCGGCCTATATGCCCGAAGGCTTCAGCCGGCCTGGCACAACAGTGTGCGATCTCCGCTCCGTTGTTTATTGAGGTCACGGCCGGGGCATACCGTTGTCACTTGGCTGCAGAGGTGGGCATTTGACCTCAAAAAGTGCAACCTCACCTCAACCTCAATAAAAATTTCCTGACCTCACTCAACCTCAACCTCATGCTTTGAGGTTGAGGTTTGACCAGGTGACCTCACCTCAATTTTTCTGATGCCACCACCGACCTCACTCAACCTCACCTCAAACTCAAACTGTGAGTTTGAGGTCGGTTGCTCGACCTCAAAAAAAAAAAAGATAGAAAAGGTTTTTCACTTGAGAACACCAACTATAAACGTCATGGCACAAGTCCTGTGCGGTGACACGCCAGAATGACGACATAAATTTCAAACAACATTGAATATCATGAGGCTTACTTGTAAAGTAAAAAAATTGAAATGAACATTTGACAGCGGGGCTACTGATTCATAGCAGGCTGACCTAATAACGGCAGTATAATTGGTCAGTTTCAACTCTTCGAATTTTATTTTTATATGTTTTGATATGGTGACTTTCGACCTAATTCCCGCTGTAAAGGTTTTGTGTCCTTGGCGCTGCTGGATGCGAACCCCCCAAGGTCTGCAGTGAAACGTCGCACATATCTGTGATCGCCAAATAGTGTTTCCTCATGACAAGCAAGTCATAACTTCTTGGTGAAGACATTTTCCTGCGATTTGAAATCGAATCGGATGACAAAATCACAAGCAATCTAATGTTTCTGCAGTGTTACGTTTCTGTTACAAAAAAATGTAGATCGACCACTTACATGTATATGGAAGTTGTAGTACCATAACATTCTTTTATCAAATTGACTTCTCACGCGGGACTCATCACAAGAGGCGGACAGAACAAAATGTGGCTATATGCAGATACGCTTAGTTAGGAGAAGGTAAAGCGTGCTTGACTTTTGACATTGCGCTACTTTCGATAATCCTGACGGGTGGGTTGTGCTGTATAGAACAAACCCCGTGACAAATTATTGGAAAGATTACCCTCCCTTTTATAATAACTAATGCAGCCCCAAAACATTCCTTTTATCATTGATGTAAGTTAAAGAAATAATACGTTGGATTAGAGATAATTCGCACATTACCTTGAGATGCCGAGAGAAGCTCAAAAGCTGCTTTCCTTGCCCACGCAGTTTCTTGTCGCAGTGAATGCATCCCAAGTTTACAGTGTTTTTCTTTTCTTTTGCGTGGCTATTGTAACGGAAATGGCCTTCGATGTTTTTGTCAATTCGACAACTGCGCGCGCACACATCATTATTAGCATATTTAGATTTTTTAGCTATATCTGCCACAATAACCGCAAGCATGTCATGCACCCTCAACGCCGAACGCAACAATGCGATAGACCTCGAAGAAAAACGGCAGACCTCAACTGGAAAGGGCGGAAACTTCCGTCATAAATTACAGCAAGTCGCCGACCACGGCACGGCTGCGTATCTTCGCTGAAAAAAGACGGCCACAGTAAATGACAAAGAACACAACATGTTGTTTAGATGCGGCCTTTTTTTTTTTTGCCGATTTTGGGCGGCTCACCGACGCCGTTTGGGAGTGACTTCCAAGCAGACGTTCCAAGAACGATTGGTGTCGATGAGAACGTGGGGCTGAGACACCAGCTTCTAGTCGCGACGAGAGAACCACGCCCACTGGGAGAATGAAGCGCGAACACTTAACCCATGCTACGGGAGTTGTTTCGTTTTTCTTCGACTGCACAATATCCGTCAAGAGAGGAAGACTAGCGGGTGGCGAGCAGGGTGGCGACGCATCTACACGGAGGAAGAGCAGAGTTTGAACACCGGCGTGTCCCTCCTGCGAAACGATACCTGCATGGTCGACAAGCGACAGAAGTCAGCGCATCCGCCGCGGTGTTTCGAGAAGCAAGAATGGCCTGTCTTGATATTTCTTTAGACCAACAGGAATACGCCAGTCGGAGGTAGCGCGCTACCAAAAGCCAAAGAAGCAAAAAAAAAAAAATGTTGCTAGAGGAAGAATCTGAGAGTTGTCTCTTGTGATTTTTTTTTTGTTTTTTTTTCGTTCTTAGGAGGAGGGGGGGGGTGACTATTGGCCGTACCGCAGAAAAGCGGCCGGTTGTGAGTAAACGCGGGTGCGCAAACGCGAGAGGGGGCACTGGTAAGTGACCACACAAAACGAAAATAAGAAGTGAGGAAAAATAGGGGTGGTGCAAGTGTACTGAAAAATGAAAGAGAAGAGGAGACTCAGATCTTCACTAGCGCATTCACACGCTTAAGCACCACGCACACATCTCGCTCTCTCGCCCACACTGCCACGGTCCTTGTAACTCTCGGCGCGTTGACAGAAACGCACTTAAAAATACCTAAAACTCACAAACTCCCAGAAGGAACCCCAAAACAGACTGAGGCGCGCTTATGAGCAGTGGCTTACTTTCCAAGAAATGCCGAGGGGTTCCCGGGTCCGCGCTTTGTCCGCTAGCTGAGATCGGACACCGGCTGCGGAACCGAAAGAGCAGAAGCCAGCTTACGAACAAAAGGCGCGCCCGCCACTTTGGCTGCAAGCTGTAAAACGGAGGGGAGGCCCTCGATAAACAAACATGTAAATGAAAAAGACGCAAGCTCACGTAGGGTATGAGAAAGGGATGACTGCAAGCAGTCGTCAGTCACCTGTCTGTTCAATGATTCTTCGAGAAGGGCACATTAAATTTATCTTTTTATGTAAGGGTTAATTTAATGTTTAGTGACTAATAATAATAATAATAATGAAAGAGTGGATTGCACTGATACAAGTACGATCTACCGTCCTAATGCTTTCTTTCGTTTTAACTCGTACCATATACAATAGCAAAAGCAGATTTTATTTAATAAATACAGTCTTCTTGGGGTGACTTCTAGTCAAGCCATTTATCTCTCATCTCTTCTGCATCCTTGTTCTTTCCATATGCCTCTCTGAAACCTCCGCTCTCGTGCCATCCTCCCCAAGCAATTCCTTGGCTGCTGTGTCTTGCGCTTCCCTCTTTTCTAGTATTCTAGCTTTTTTTTTTTCGAGAAGTCGGCACACCCACGTAGGTCTGGAAAGCCTTCGAGTTTGCGCAGACTTTCTTTACTTCCCAAACTCGTTCGGAATGGTGGCGGGATCTTGTTTCACCTTCTTTCGTGCGGGCCGCCATCGTCCGACCCCACTCGTTTGCCGCGCTGCACTTCACGCCCCCCCCCCCCCTCCTTTTTTTTTTCGTGTCGAACGTAAACGCACGGACGCAAACTGCTGTTACGTGCGCGTTGGTAGCCAAAAGAGTGCGTACGACAGGCATTATGAAAGGTGCTTTGTCGGCTATTTTATCGATGTGGGAAACAATAATTTCGACCTCACAAGCCGACCTCACTAAGTTACGACCTCACTCAACCTCAAACTCACGCATGAGGTTGAGGTCTCATTTGCTGACCTCACTCAAAAATATTTCAGGTGTTACCGACCTCACCTCAACCTCACCTCACTCCGTGAGTTTGAGGTCATTTTGAGGTTGAGGTTGACCTCATGAGGTCGAAACCTCATGAGGTTGCCCACCTCTGCTTGGCTGGGTGGCTGTATTGGCTTGCACTCTGGTCGCGTTATCGTCGATGTTATCGTACATAGCGGCGGTACACTTCAGAGTCTGGGTGCGTGATCATCGAGGTACTCTTCATAGGATCCATCGTCGTGAAAGCGGTGTCCCCGTCTCTCGTCGTCATCGGCGGAGAATCCGGTTTTTCTCCATTGAGCAACCTCACCTCCAAATGTTGCTGTCTTTAGTTTCCCCTACGCGGGCTTAGAGACCGTCTTTGGACGTAATTGCGGCCCGGCGGTGCAAATCGGGTGCTTTACGGCGATAGAGAACGATACCGACGGCTTGGTGCCTCTTCCCTCCTTAAGTAGGTCTCGATTTCTTCCGGTCGTTCACCAAGACGGGGTCGTGGGGCATCAATGGCAAAGACGCGTAGGCCGATGCGCCTGTATGGGCAATGGCGTAGGATGTGGCTGGCCTCACCGCTGTGCAGGCAGAGTGGCCGGTTCTTAGACGTCCTCCAGGCGTCATATTTCCGAGGGCTTGGAGGTCGCTGGTAGCCTTGGCGGGCGGGGGCCAGAGAGCGGCGTTCACAACCAGCTTGTTCGCGTCGACGGGGGCTTGGGGGTCTCGTTGTGGCACAGGACGGCTTAATGCGGCAGCGTAGTTCATCATGGTGAGCTCTTGCGTGGAGCCCTCGGAGCCATATTACAGCTGTCGCTTGAGGACCGCCCAGTGCCTGCTGGACTTCCTCACCGACGACGTCCGCGAGCGTCGCCATCTGAGGCTGTTGGGATGATGAAAACAATCGGCGGGGTTCCTCTCGGACAATCTCGCGGATGGGATACCGAAGGCCGTCTCCACTCACAGATGCGCTGGTGTAGTGGCTTGAGTAGTCCGGTTATAGTGATCGATCGTAGTGGCGCATCCGAGTGTCCATCGCTTCGCTTTGAAATTAATAATAATAATTGGTTCGCAGGTAGGGAAAGGCGCAGTATCTGTCACACTTGTGTCTGTGGACACCTGAACCGGGCCGTAAGGAAAGGGAGGTGGGAGTTAAAGTGGAAAGAGAGAAAGAGGAGCTGTAGTGGCGGGCTACGGAGTAATTTCGACCACCTGGGGATCTTTAACGTGCGCTGACATCGCACAGCACACGGACGCCTCTTCGTTCCGCCTCCATCGAAACGCAGCCGCCGAGGTCGGGTTCGAATCCGGGAATTCCGGACAGTAGTCGGGCGTCTTACCACTGTACCACCCCGGCGGGGAATTCAGTCACTGTTTTTGTCGGATTTGTGCCTAGACCTGCAAAGAGCGACTTTTTAACGCCTCGCATAAAAATTTCACTTTTCCCCTACGGTCATGCAAAGGTCGGAGCGGTGAAAGAGGCGCTTCATCTCCTCAACGTAAGCCAGGACAGACTCGTTAGGGAGTTGCGAAGTCTTGGCTGAAGGAGAGCCGCTTTCCCTTTGGACGACACTTGCAAAGCCAGTCAAAAACTCTTAAAAATATCCCAATCCTTCAAAGCTTCCCCATGATTTTCGAACCATATTCGGGCAGATCCTTCAAGAGCAAAGTAGACTTGCCTGAGCTTCGTTTCGTCGATCCAGGCGTTGAAAGTCACCACGCGTTCGAACAGGTCGAACCAGTCTTCCGAATCCTCGTCCGGTCATCCTTGGAAGCAGGGGGGCTCACTGGGTAGGACGAAAATCAAGGACGCATACCATCTTCAGCGGTACATCATAGTGACGGTACCCCGCACCTCCACCAGATGTCACGTGGTGGTGACAAAGTCGATGATACAATACTTTAAGAGTCTGGGAGTGCAATAAAGAAACTCTTTGTTGGGCTGACTTGTGCCAGCAGAAGATGTAAGTGATTTTGCGGCGGTGATAGCAACAATCGTACTAGGCGGTCTTCGAACAAAGAATACCCGTTTGGCGCGTCAGCGGTCATTTTAAAAACTACGAAGAAAGATCGAGATAAAACTGAAACGGGTGACTAGTATACCCTGTAACATTGTAGAAACAAACGCGAATGGCTGGAATTTTCGAGATATATCTCGTCGCACCATTCGCGACAAATAAAATGATAAGGCTACTTGTCGTGACAAAATAGATGAAGAAAACAAAAATGCATAATTGATGCGTGCGCTTGAATCGCAGTGACGAGGCTACATTCCAGCGGCCGCAGGAAAAAGAAGAAAGAAAGTTTTGAATGGTTCGCGGCAATATTTTCGCTTTATGTAAACAGCTCTTTGTATTTTTTTCTGAAACATACTCACTATGCGTAACAGCCGAACTCCGCATCAGCTATAAAAACGGAATAAATATAAACAAACAGCGATCCGCTGGCTCGGCTTCAGATAATAAAGATTACGTCAGCGACGAAAAAACATGAAAGGCTCAAAGGATTCAGCCTCCTCCATTTTGAGAAACAGATTGGCGGCGGCAATACCACAACAAAGTCTCATGCGCCTACAAAGCAATCAAAACAATATCAAGAAAAAGCTGCTTACCAGACGCAATGTTTGACTGAAGCATGACAAAAAAAAAGAAAAACAATACATACCATAAAGCTTGAAACCAGGGCGCCAAATTAGTAGCGGAAATGCCTTTTAAACTCCAGCGTTTTGCCAAAGACAAAGGCTTAGCGAAAGCGTTGATATTCCGTGCATGCATCTCCGGGATTCTTGTATACATATATCCTACTGCGCCGGTAAACACGCAAACACTTGTAGGCATAAGCAACTGGCAAAGTGAGCCCCAACTAGCCGTTCGCTTCTCGCCCCGAAATTCCCCCGTGGTGATGCCGCGATGTAAACATGAACGGCCGAACATAACTGTCTTTGGGCAGCAATATATATATATATATATATATATATATATATATATATATATATATATATCCTCCAGATCGAATGCGGAACAAGAGCGCAGGGGGAGGCAATAGCGGCGGTGGGGCTCCTAGCTAAAACGCTGCCCATACCATCGTAAATGTTTCGTACAATGTATTCCACCTGAAAGCATTCATAAGGCAGCATACACTCTACCATATTTCTTCTCGCTCCACTCCCAAATTGCTCTCTTTCTCTCTCTCCCTCTCCTTTTTCCGGACGAGAACAGATTTTATTTTTTCCAGAGAATAACGTATATCCGAGGAACAAGAAGTATTCATACTTACAGCACCTAGGAAGGGCTTTAAGAAGAGACCGCTCTGGGAGCGAGCGCGCCATGAACTGCGCGGAAAAACGGACAAGTTGAAGCAAAAAAGCCACAAATCTGCTTTTATTAGAGCGAATGTTTTGTTGTTAGGAAGTGCTGTACGACGAGAAACAAGAGACGCATATAAAGGTGTGCAGCAAGAAGGAAGAAAAAAAACTAAGCTGAAACAAAGTGGATACACGCGCATGGTGCCTATAACAAAAGCTAGCACGAAAAAGGCAGAAGGGCGGACCGGCAACAGCTCTGGCTCAAGGAATGGATAAAGTGCCCAAGGGTAGAATGAAAAGCGACCCTTTGCCGGCCGTAGAGGAAAGTGCGTGTAATCCACTTTTGGGACCCGCCGGAAATGCAATAGTAATGGCAGCGGCGCCATCTTTAATGCATGGGGCAGTGTGTCTCTCCCGAGACGCGCGCTCCGAGAGCCACAACTTGGTGCTTTGTCGGTTCCGAAGCTTACGGGGACGCGAAGCATATACCCGGTTGTGAACGCCACGCCAGCACTCTTGCTTGTATTTAACGCGAGGCGCTTGTGTATTCTGTGTATTCTGAGCTCGGTGTGTGGGGAGCGTACATACTACAATGTAAAAGTGCATGTATACAACATTACTTACTGGAAGAAGCAATCCTTAGCTCTCCTTGGAGCGCAGAAAAGAAGTGCCAATCTTTCAATACTTCATAGGGATTCCCATGTTGATGCATTTAGCAAAGCTACGTTTCAGGAGTCGCTCGTATCCACGCTCGGGTTAGCTTGATGTGGGCGATAAACCCGAACTGTCTGGCAGTGCCATTAAAGCTGGAAGCAGAAGTGTGCGCTACTGAACAGATGACTGGCGTAGAAGCTCTCAGACTCTTCTTCTTTCTCTGAAGCGAAAAAGGGGTAGATCTATCTATATATCTCCCAACGAGCGCTTTCCCGCTATCTGGCCCGTATGTACCATGTGTATGTGTGGTTCAACAGCGCGCAGACGGGAAAAGAAACGAGGCGCACGCAACGCTTGTCCGTGTGCCTCGTCCCTTTCTTAGTCCGTGTCTCGTTGAACCATGCACTAATATGAATTAACACCAACTTGCCCAATCTGGCGTTATTCTTCAGTGCACCATGGTGCTGGTTGTAACGCATTATCTGGTGCAACCATTTCCTGCCTCGCATGACTTCTATAGCTTTGACCAACCAGTAAAAATATGGGCATATCATATAGCGTCATGTGTATCATATGCATAGGTCGGTACATTCACTCATATGCACAATTGTTCCGCATCAGTCCCATATGAATGTAAATGTCAGGGAAGTAGCTTTCTCTGGGCTACGTGGCGTTACGGTCGTATTAAAGCGAAAGCATTTAACGGCTCATACTGTCGTCCTTCGATCACACTATGAGCTGTCAATGACGTTCACGGCGGGCACTTCAGAAACGTAACTTCGTTCTTGTCTAGCGTCATGCCAGCGTGGTTGGCATGAAGACCGCCGCCGCTAGTTAGCGGCAGATAGCGACCGATAATTATAGTGGTACGATAGTGACAGCGATGATAACAACAGACGAGACTATGACGTGGTCCCCTCGTGACGTCATGACCGAATGTGACGTCATCATACAGTCACGACTCGCATCTGGACATGTCTAATAACCGCAACTGACGTTATGATGACGTAGCATCTAGTAGTAGGGGGCCTCCTACATCGGTGGAAAAATAAAGTTCATAACAACAACAACAACACGTCATAACAGGTCATGATGTCTCCAGACGATTCGTGCATATACGAAGTTAACCCCGCCGGGCTTCCGATTCAGGCGTCCATTCGGCGCCTTTCATTGGGTGCTTCTTCGAACGCCACCCCACACAGCTTAAAGAAGCAGACGCGCAGTACGGCAGGCAGCTGATGCCTGCTTTTATTGTGTTGAATAATAATAATAATTGGTTCACGGGAAGGGAAAGGCGCAGTATCTGTCACACTTGCTATGTGGACATCTGAACCGCGCCGTAAGAGAAGGGATGAAGGTGGGAGTGAAAGTGGAAAGAGAGAAAGATGAGCCGTAGTGGAGGGCTACGGAGTAATTTCGACAACCTGGGGATCTTTAACGTGCGCTGACATCGCACAGCACACGGACGCCTCTTCGTTTCGCCTCCATCGAAACGCAGCCGCCGAGGTCGGGTTCGAACCCGGGAACTCCGGGCAGTAGTCGGGCGTCTTACCACTGCACCTTATTGTGTTGAACGTTGAGCTATTTGGTCACACATCTCTCGGAAAAAGACAGCAGAGCAGGTGACAACACAAAACGTGTTGTCACCTGCTCTGCTGCCTTCTTCCAAGAGATGTGTGACCAAATAGCTCAACGTTCAACACAATAAAAAAGCAGGCATCAGCGGCGTTTGAAATTGGTTTACATGAAAGAAAAGGCGCAGTATCCACAATAATCCGCGGACACATTAACCGAGCCGTAAGCAAAAAGAGGAACATGGGCGTGAAAAAAGAAAGAGATAAATAGGTGTTGTAGTGGAGGGCTTCGGATCACCGCAATGAGACTGTCGCCTCGTCCCACTTTAGTGATCCAAAGTGCCCCCTATAATTTGTAAACCGACCCAGTCGGAAAAAACTACAGAACCATTTTTGATGTTATGACAAAATTTCTGTGCGGTTTTTGACGGGAAGCTTGTTGTGACAACAAAACATTCTGTCGTACCATCAGAAATTTCTGTAGTTACAACAGAAAAGTGCTACAGAACTAGAGACAACAGAAATATGCTACAGAAAAACTACAGAACTGTAGACGAGTACTACAGAACTACAGAAATATCGGATGGTTACGGCAAAACTACAGGATATTTTGTCGTATTTTTGACACAGTTCTGTAGTTTTCGACTGGGGATATTGGGGAGGAGGTGGTGAACAGTGGCTGTTGCTGACCTCATGGGGCTGGGACTGGTAGGTCAACACCGCTTGCGCCGGGGGCTAGCCTACCACCAAATTTTTATCTGTTGTAAGCCGTCATTGCACCCGCCTCCGCTTAGATGGTGGACAACGGCTGTTGCGACGTGCATCTTTCTCTCCCTCTTCCTTTTATTTCTATAATGTCTCTCTTCTGTCCGCATGAGGCAGCGGAGGTGGCTCAGCTACAGAGCCACTAGCAGGCCCGTGCAGTTTCTTTTCCTTCTTCCTACAGCCACAACAACAAATATTAGGCACGAGTGCCACCACTGGAGCGAACGGTGCTAGCGTCGACCTAGCGGAGCAAGTGGGATCCCGTGACCCTCTTGCTGCTGCTGAAGCAGATGCTCGGTTGACTTTTTGCGTTTTAAAAGCTAATAGCCGCCAGAACACTCTTGCAGGCTAATTGGTGCATGGATTTTGCTGGAGGCTAAGCGCGGGAAGACAGGCCAACAGAAATACCGAAAACAAGACAGGACACAGCGCTACTAACAACTGAGATTTTGTTGCAGTAATCACCCGTTTAAATACAGGAGTTTACCAAGAATTTACCAGGAGAATTTACCAGGAGTTTACCAAATTAGGCCTATAATATCTCTGGCTGCCTCATATGCCCGGGGGTGAGCCTGCCTTTTACAGGGCTACTGATATCTTAGATATTCGATTTCTTTTTGACGCATTAGCGTTAAGGGCCCCGTATCGCAGAAAAGTCGGTGTCGTCGTCGGCGGCCGCCGTCCCGCGCCCTCCGGCGTTGGGCGTGAGCTAAAAATCCCAGAAGCATGAACAGGAAAAATCGCCGACCTGAGGAATCGAACGTGGGCCTCCGGGGTGCGAGACGAGCAGGCTAACCACTCGGCCACGCCTGCTATTTTTTACAGCATGGTATTTATTACATGCTTTTAAATTCAGCATACCGTTATATACATTATTTACAGAGTAATCAGCCAGTAGGCGAGAAGTCCATTGGAACATACAACACAACACCACACAACTAGAATAAGCCTTAGCACAACTTCACTAAAATGGTGGCAAGGAAAGACAACACATCAACAATGGCAGCCAGTCCGGTTGATAGGCCACGCCAGCTATAGATGGTTTGATGCCTTTGTCCGCATCAAGCCAGCTATAGACGGTTTGATGCGGACAAAGGCGCGTCTATTGTTCGCGGTGTTGTCTCATAAATGTCGCTTATAATAATAATTATGAGCATGTAAAAACAGAATTACAGAACACGCAGTTAAGCGAGTGGCAAATTACTTCTCCGCTGCACTTCCTCTTCGCTTGGCGAGCACGTAGCGCCATCATGCGTGTGGTGCACGGAATAAGATAGACAGGGCCTGGCCTCCGAGATCTTCATCGCGCCTACTCGGATCGGCAACGATGTTGCCGACGAACTATGACTGCAACTTGAGGCCCGCGCGTTTCGGCAAGGTGGCTGGCAGCGCTTCTACGTCCCCGAAGGATTAATAAATAAAAATGAGTATAACAAGTTGCTCTATGTAGGAATTCGAAACAGAGCCTCCCTTCTCAGTGCACGCCTCAACCGCACCAAACAGTCATGCTTTGGACATGTACTCCCCTGATGGGGCTGGGACAGCTGTGTCACCGCCGCTTGCGATGGGGGCTGGCCTGCCACAGAAGTTTTGTCTGTTGTAGGCCGTTATTGCACCCGCCACCGTTTCGCTGGTGGAGAGAGAGAGACAACTTTATTTGCCCCAGATGTTGTGAATTAGGGCAGATGGATCCTGTGTGGCCCCCAGGTGGGGGCGACATCCTGGGCCCACGAAATGAGTGAAAGTTGTGTGTTCCTGTCTGGCTTGGTAAGGAGTTGGTGCCAGCTTTCCGCAGAGGGAGCTGGCAGGAGGGCCCTTGGAGGCGGGTTATTTACGCATCCCCAGAGGATGTGCGCCTGAGTGGCGGGTTCTCCGTTGTTACAATTTGGACATGCGGGGTCGTACTCCCGGTTAGTAATTATTGATAGCCTGGAGTGACTAAGAAATGAGTGTGTCTGTAATCTGCGCAGCAGGGTGGCTTGTGCTCGGTCGAGGTCGGGGTGGGGAGACGGGAAAAGGCGTCGCGTCTCTTTGTGTAAATTGGTAATTTCGGCGAAAGTCTGGGGGGCTTCAGCGAGTGCGTCTAGATGCGTGAGACCGACCGCCCGGATTGTTAATCCTCGGGCAAGTTGGTCGGCCCCATCGTTTCCAGAGTTGCCCGCGTGGGCGGGTACCCAGAATAGGTTAATTTTGTGGTCGGGAGTGCAGCCGCGCAAGATGCGTGCAGCAGGAAGGCAGATGTAGCCTGCCGAGAAATTTAGAATTGCTCTTTTTGAGTCACTAAGGACTGTACGCGTACGCGGGTCAGCGATGGCCAGCGCTATAGCTGTTTCTTCCGCTGCGGTGGGGGAGGAAGCACGCACCGTGGCGGCGGAGATCAGTGTAGATTGCGGCGTGGTAGCACAGGCCACATATGTTGTTGCATCTTGCCTTGCCCGTCCACGTATGTTTGTTCATCGGTATGGTAGGTTTCATCGAGTGCCCTGGCTTTGTGTTGACGGCGCGCGTCGTGTCGGCCAGGGAGCATGTTTTTTGGTAGTGGTTTGACAACGAGGCGGCTGTGTACACATGTCGGGAGGGGGGCTGTGGGATGGGGATCGCCTATTGGGTTGACGTTTAACCGGTCAAGGATGAGACGGCCGTGATTCGTCCTGGAGAGGCGATGAATTTGGGCGGTCTTGTGTGCCTCTATAAGTTCGGAAAGAGTGTTGTAAATCCCCAGTTGGAGGAGGTGTCGTGTGCTAGCATATTGTGGCAACCCTAGGGCAGCTTTGTACACAGAGCGGATGATGCTGTTAACTACCTCCCCATCGTTTCGGTGAAGGTGATAGTAGGGATAGGAGTATACTATCCTGCTAACGAGGAATGCCTGTGTTAGCCGGCAGAGGTCATCCTCCATCATGCCTCTACGACGTGTGGAGATGCGGCAAATAAGGCCGGTTATTTGATGAGCTGTGGTGCGGAGGCGTTGTATTGCTTCGGAGTTCTGTGTATTGTTCTGTATTAGCATGCCCAGGACACGAATAGTCTGGACGGAAGGTATAGGGTGTGTGTCGATGTGAAGCGTGATGAGCTCAAGCGCTGCGGGAGCCGGTCTGCGCACTCTCCTGTCGCGGATGACAAGCAGCTCCGATTTTGTTGGGGAGCATGTGAGGCCGTTCGCCTGTACATAGGTGTGGGCAGTGTCAATGGCTGTCTGGAGGGAACTCTGGATGTCCCCGTCTGAACCAGAGTTGGTCCAGAGGGTGATATCGTCGGCGTATAGGGAGTGTTTTACGTGAGGTATGGCGTTTAAAATTGGGGGAAGGCCCCTCATGATGACATTAAAGAGGAAAGGGGAGAGGACTGCACCTTGTGGGGTTCCTCTGGTGCCCAGGGTAATCTGGTCACTGATGAGTTCGCCAATGTGGAGTTCTGCGGTGCGGTTGTGTAGGGAGTTCGCGATGTAATTGTAGGTACGGGTGCCTACATTCATCTGAGCGAGATTTGTCAAAATGGAGGCGTGTGATACGTTGTCAAACGCCTTGCTAATATCGAGGCCGAGAATCGTCCGTGTGGCCCGGATGGGACCTGGGTCGAGTATGTCATGTTGTATTTGCCACAAGATGTCTTGAGTGGAGAATCCGGCTCTGAACCCAATCATAGTGGGCGGAAGGGGATCTTCTTTGTCTACGTGGTTTTTAAGCCTGTTAAGGATAACGTGTTCCATCACCTTACCGAGACAAGATGTAAGGGAAATAGGTCGGAGATTGCCCAGCTCACGTTTTTTGCCCGGTTTAGGTATAAAGATCACTTTGGCATGCTTCCAGGTATCCGGAAGGCGACCATCATGCCAATGGGTGTTGAAAAGTTCCATGAGTGCTTCGATGGACTGGTCATCGAGGTTACGGAGCATTTCGTTAGTTATATGATCGTTACCTGCGGCGGCGGTGGTCTTGATGTGATTGAGGGCTGCATGAACTTCGGCTGTAGTGATGTCCCTGTCCATGTCGGTGTTTGGAAGTCCCGTGCATGCCGCGGGGATGGGGATGTCGGTCGAGGTGTTAATGTACTTGTCTGTCAGAGTGTCGAGCAGTTCCTCATTTGTGCCCTGAAAAGCGTGTATTACTCGGGCGAGGTTCTTGTGGGATGTGGCCTTAGTGTGGGTCGGATCAAGGAGATGTTTAAGCAGATACCATGAGTTTTTACAGCCTAGCTGTCCGTCTAGGCGGTCGCATGTTTGATGCCATTGTTCCTGGCTAAGCTTGGTGGCGTAAGTTTCGATTTCTCGCTCAAGGCGTGCGAGGCGAAGTTTGAGAGGGCGGTTATGTTTGCGTCGGAGCCAGCGAGCGTGAAGCCTACGCTGTGCTTCCCACATGTGGATGAGTTTGGCATGAGGGTTGGGGCCATCCTCCTCTTGTGTAGTCGTGGAGGTGGCATTTTCGGCATCCTGGAGTAGTGAGGCTGTCCAGGTGTCCAGGTCCTTGATGGTGATCGGTGCACGTTTAGTACGTACGTATCTGAACGCGTCCCAGTTGGTGTGCTTGACTGTGCGGCGAGGGGCTTTGCTGTGTGTGGCTGTGAATGTCGTGCTGAGAACGTAATGGTCGCTGCCTATGTTCATGCCGAGATTTTCCCATCGCGCATCTGTGATGTTTCGAGCAAAAGTGATGCTGTTACCTATGCAGGTGGGTCTGTCGGGGTCGGTGAGTAGTGTAAGTCCCATAGTCTGGGCGGTTTCCCATACTTTAGCTCCTTTACGGCCGCATGTTTTGTGGGGATAGTCCCACTGCTCGTGCGGCGCGTTAGTCACCAAGTATGAGGAGCATTCCTGTGCTTGCGACCATGCAGGCCTTGCGGATAAGGGTGGCTACTCGTGTGGTCTTGTCGCTGGGGGGCTGTAGACATTTAGGATATGAATAGGGGCTTGTGATCGGGTATTCGGGAGGACCTGTATGAAGGTGTGCGGGACTTCAGCGTAGTTCAAATCCAGTTGATTAGCGGTTAGATTTCTATGGACCAGTATCGCGGTGTTGGGTCTTTGGCTGTGGGTTTTTTGCTGGTTGTATGCGGCGTAACTGACAAGTTCAGTGTCTGTGTATGTTTCTTGGAGTGCTATTATGTGAGGGGTACGCGGCTGGGCCTGCAGGGAGTGCTCCAAGGCCCGCCGCTTTGCCTGGAAGCCCCTGCAGTTCCATTGCCAGACTATGAAGAAGGCAGCAGAGCGGGTAACAACACAAAACATATGTTTTGTGTTGTCACCTGCTCTGCTGTCTTCTTCCAAGAGATGTGCGACCAAATAGCTTAACGTTCAATACAATAAAAGCAGGCATCAGCGGCGTTTGAAATTGGTTTACATGAAGGAAAAGGCGCAGTATCCGCAATAATCCGCGGACACATTAACCGAGCCGTAAGCAAAAGGAGGAACGTGGGCATGAAAAAAGGTAGAGATAAATAGGTGTTGTAGTGGAGGGCTTCGGATCACCGCAATGAGACTTTCGCCTCGTCCCACTTTAGTGATCCAAAGTGCCCCCTATAATTTGTTTGTAAACGGACCCAGTCGGAAAAAACTACAGAACCATTTCTGATGTTATGACAGAATTTCTGTAAGGTTTTTGACGGGAAACTTGTTGTGACAACAAAACATTCTGTTGTACCATCAGAAATTTCTGTAGTTACAACAGAAAGGTGCTACAGAACTAGAGACAACAGAAATATGCTACAGAAAAACTACAGAACTATAGAAGAGTACTACAAAACTACAGAAATATCTAATGGTTACGGATAACTACAGGATATTTTGTCGTATTTTCGACACAGTTCTGCAGTTGTTTTCGACTGGGAATATTGGGGAAGAGGTGGTGAAGGGTGGCTGTTCCTGACCTTATGGAGCTGGGACTGGTAGGTCAACACCGCTTGCGCCGGGGGCTAGCCTACCACAGAATTTTTATCTGTTGTAGGCCGTCATTGCACCCGCCTCCGCGTAGACGGTGGACAACGGCTGTTGCGGCGCGCATCTTTCTCTCCCTCTTCCTTTTATTTCTATAATTTCCGCATGAGGCAGCGGAGGTGGCTCAGTTACAGAGCCACTAGCAGGCCCGTGCAGTTTCTTTTCCTTCTTCCTACAGCCACAACAACCAATATTGGGCACGAGTGCCACCACTGAAGCGAACGGCGCTAGCCTCGACCTAGCGGAGCAAGTGGGATCCCGTGACCCTCTTGCTGCTGCTGAAGCAGACGCTCGGTTGACTTTTTGCGTTTTAAAAGCTAATAGTCGCCAGAACACTCTTGCTAGTTGGTATGGATTTGATGGAGGCTAAGCGCGGGAAGACAGGCCAACAGAAATACTGAAAACAAGACAGGACGCAGTGCTACTAACAACTGAGATTTTATTGCAGTAATCACCCGTTTAAATACAGGAGTTTACCAAGAATTTACCAGGAGTTTACCAAATTAGGCCTATATTATCTCTGGCTGCCTCATATGCCCTTGGGTGAACCTGCCTTTTACAGGGCTACTGATATCTTAGATATTCGATTTCTTTTTGACGCATTAGCGTTAAGGGCCCCGTGTCGCAGAAAAGTCGGTGTCGTCGTCGGCGGCCGCCGTCCGGCGTTGGGCGTGAGCTAAAAATCCCAGAAGCATGAGCAGGAAAAATCGCCGACCTGAGGAATCGAACGTGGGCCTGCGGGGTGCGAGACGAGCAGGCTAAGCACTCGGCCACGCCAGCTATTTTTTTTCAGCATGGTATTAATTACATGCTTTTAAATTCAGCATACCGTTATATACATTATTTACAGAGTAATCGGCCAGTAGGCGAGAAGTCCAGTTGGAACATACAACACAACACCACACAACTAGAATAAGCCTTAGCACAACTTCACTAAAATGGTGGCAAGGAAAGACAACACATAAACAATGGCAGCCAGTCCGGTTGATAGGCCACGCCAGCTATAGATGGTTTGATGCCTTTGTCCGCATCAAGCCAGCTATAGACGGTTTGATGCGGACAAAGGCGCGTCTATTGATTGCGGTGTTGTCTAAGAAATGTCCATAATAATAATTATGAGCACGTAAATTACAGAATTACAGAACACGCAGTTAAGCGAGTGGCAAATTACTTTTCCGCTGTACTTCCTCTTCCCTTGGCGAGCACGTAGCGCCATCATGCGTGTCGAGTGCACGGAAAAAGATAGACGGGGCCTGGCCTCCGAGATCTTCATCGCGCCTGCTCGGATCGGAAACGATGTTGCCGACGAACTACGACTGCAACTTGAGGCCCGCGCGTTTCGGCAAGGTGGCTGGCAGCGCTTTTACGTCCCTGAAGGATTAATAAATAAAAATGAGTATAACAAGTTGCTCTATGTAGGAATTCGAAACAGAGCCTCCCTTCTCAGTGCACGCCTCAACCGCACCAAACAGTCATGCTTTGGACAAGTACTCCCCTGATGTAGCTGGGACAGCTGTGTCGCCGCCGCTTGCGGCGGGGGCTGGCCTGCCACAGAATTTTTGTCCGTTGTAGGCCGTCATTGCACCCGCCACCATTTTGGTGGTGGACGATGGCTGTTGCTGCGGCGCGCGTCTTTCTCTCCCTCTTCCTTTTCTTTCTTCCCTATATCCTCTTCTGTCTGCACGAGGCAACGGAGGTGGCCTCTTCCTTCCCTATTTCCTCTTCTGTCTGCACGAGGCAATGGAGGTGGCTAACCCGACCTCGGCGGCTGCGTTTCGATGGAGGCGAAACGAAGAGGCGTCCGTGTGCTGTGCGATGTCAGCGCACGTTAAAGATCCCCAGGTGGTCGAAACTACTCCGTAGCCCTCCAGTACGGCTCCCCTTTCTCTCTTTCCACTTTCAGTCCCACCCTCATCCCTTCCCATACGGCGCGGTTCAGGTGTCCACAGAGCAAGTGTGACAGGTACTGCGCCTTTCCCTTCCTGTGAACCAACCAACGGAGGTGGCTCAGCTACAGACCCAGTGGCAGGCCCGTGCATTTTCTTTTCCTTCTTCCTACAGCCACAATTACAGCAACGAGTGTTGTGTCATGTGAACTACGTTTTTGTGCCACTCAAAAGCATGACAAATAAATGTATTTTTAAGTGTACAAGACTACAGTCACTGCAATCTCAAATTTTACCCCCTCTCATTATTTTTACATCTCTAGCATGCTCACTCTGCCTCTCGTTAAGGCACCTCCCAGTTTGGCCTATGTAACGGTTTCCGCAGGCAAGCGGTATCGAATAGATCATGCCTTGGGTGCACTCAACAAAGCGCTGTCGGTGTCGCTTAGAGCAGGTTTTTGCCACGCTCAGTGTTTACTTGCCTGCAGATCCTAGAAAGTTTCTCAGGAGCAGAGAAAAGGGCCTGCACGTCAAACTTTTTGCCGAGTTTCTTTAACCTCTGTGAGATTCCGTGAAAATGTAAAATAACAGCCACCTTCTGGTTCACTGCCTCTTTCATCCGTCCTTTTGCTAGTTCTACTCAACGTTTTGAAGAGGCTTTCGATAACTGACGCCAGCAGTGAAGGCTGGTATCCGGCACTTGAGAGGCGTTGCATCTAATTTGCGAAACTGTCTGCCATCTTACGTGGACAGGACTGCTGTATTTAAACGGGTGATTCCTTGAATAAAATCTCAGTTGTTAGTAGCGCTGTGTCCTGTCTTGTTTTCAGTGTTTCTGTTGTCCTGTCTTCCCGCGCTTAGCCTCCAGCGAATAGCCGCTTTTATTTCTATACTTTGGGTTGATATAGAGTGCCAGCCTTGCACTACTTGATCTCGCATCGTTGCTGAGGCTGCTGAAGTTTGTTTAGGCTGTTGCTACGGTCCGTTGCTGCTCTGTACCCCGACATAAGCGAGGGAACCCGGAGCAAGGTCCCACTGCTACCCGAAACGTAAGCTCTCAGAACCTTCCTTAATCAAAATTTGAATGGGCAAATCAGCGAGTGATCATTCGCATGATGTGCGCTGCAGACATTTCAGCGAGTGATATTTCGTCCATAGCGTTGCCGCTAAACGTTCGGCGAGTGGCAGAAGAAATCGCGCGCGCGCTTTAATTTGCGCTTGTCACTTGTGAAGCTAACGACGCTATTAATGGTGGGATGTAAAAGATGCTGGCCTCTTCATGGAGCAGTACCCTCTCAAAGAAAGGAGGGATCGTCTGCCGCCTCGGGCAGCGGTATGCATGGTGAGTTGTTTCAGGCAGCATCTTCGGTACTGTAGTAATCTCAAATGGCAGAGTCCGTGAATAAACGAAAGATACAGCATTGCATGCGTGTTGCGATGTGCTCATCGAGTAATACGTAAAAAAAAAAAAAAAATATACCGTGCGCGGGGAAACCAAATATCCGCTCTATCTAAAAGTGTCGATGACGGTAGTCAGTGCGCAAGAATTCGCTACGTGAAACGCACATCTTCACACTTGCTAAAAAATTAATCCATGTCATCCCCACAGTCAAACTTGTTTTCTCTACGATGTTCAAGGGAGCAGGCGAACGGTGCCGCTTCCGCCGGCACTATGCCAAGGCGCTCAGCATCTGTCAGGCTCCTGACAGTCACCTGCTCTTGCAGAGGAATATCCCATTACCTGTACACTGACTGCTTGCATCTGACTGATTGTGTGGTAGCTTCAGCTGTTTTATTGCGATAGCAATATTACGCCAGGTTTCGGCCCGTCGCGCAGTCCCGGAAGGGCCACGTTTGACCTTGAGCCGCAGCCGAGATGACGTAGACCATGAAGAAGAAGACGAAGGCAAAGAAGACAAATACGAAGACGAAGAAGACGAAGAAGGAGACGAATAAGAAGAAGAAAACGAAGAACGCTTCGTCACCCGCAGCTAATGCTTTCGCTCCACATTCGATTCAACAGCATTGATCCCTTCGCACTTATATGTGGGTTGGTAGCTTAGTCATTCACGTCATACTCTTAAAGGATGAACTTAGGTGTCCTCAATAATGTAGCACCTTACACTGAAGTGGCGTGATAGGGGAATAATGTAGCAGGCAAAAGAAGCATCCGCCGTTGCTAACGCAATTCAACTAGGGTTAACCAGAGTTAAACCACGACTTTTTTTTTTTTTCATAACAGCAGAAATGCTACAGCCGGTGCGCGTCGTCGTAGTAGTAAAGCTCGCCAACTTCGATAACTCTGCTTCAGAAGTGCTTTTTTACCGAATGAGTGGGTCTCATGCCTCAAAATAAGCTTTAACAGGCCCAAGCAGCAGTATCCGAGGGTTTAGTTTGCATGCAGCAGAGGTCCGCATACTTGCGTATGCCGATGACATTGCCGTCTTCTGTACCGACTACGAAAGCATTCGCAGTGTTGTCAAATTGGTGAAGGACTTTTGTTCTGTTAGTGGTAGTGCGGTGAACTGGAATAAGTGTCTGGGTTTCTGGCATGGAGAGTGGCTCACAACCCCTGCGAATTTCGTGAACATGCCTTGGGTAACAACCCCAGTGAAGTATTTAGGAGTGCCACTGGAAAACTACCGATACAGTAAGTCATATTGGAACCAGCAGGTTTTGGACGTACGTGAGAAGGCCGACAGACTAAAAGGATTCGGTTGGTCTATGTTTGCACGTGCTACGATTTGTAATTTATTTCTTGTTACCAAGATATGGTACGTGTTACAAGTACTGCATTGTTCTCGTGCGAATGTGCAGAGATTTCACCGTATGTTCGCCATGTTTGTGTGGGGACGTACTTCGGAGCGTACCCGCCGAACCAGCTTGTTTCATCGCGTCCGCTCGGGAGGAGTTGGTTTGGCGCATTTGTATTTGCACCAAGTGGTTAACCGTTTTATGTTCTTTCGTGATACAAAGGACCCATTTTTACAAACTGTGTATCAGATTAGATTGAAAAATAATAATAATAATAATAATAATAATAATAATAATAATAATAATAATAATAATAATAATAATAATAATAATAATAATAATAATAATAATAATAATAATAATAATAATAATAATAATAATAATAATAATAAATTGGTTCACAGGAAGGGAAAGACGCAGTAACTGTCACACTTGCTCTGTGGACACCCGAACCGCGCCGTAAGGGAAGGGAGGAAGGTGGGAATGAAATTGGAAAGAGAGAAACAGGAAGTGCTACCAAATTTTGTTGGAAGTTCGGCGAGCATGCAAGGGAGGATTTTCGGAATCCTTAAAGAAGTGTACATGTAATTTCGTGTATTGCAAGCCCGTTTTTCGTTTGAATATTTATCAACTGTGACCCGAAAAAAACTTTACAAGGACTTGTGCGATGTCTTTCTCCCGATCCCATTGTACAGATCGTTGTACTGTGGAGGTCCATGGAAGTCAGTCCTTAAACGAGTAAAAAATATGGCTGTACCAGGGTGAACAAAAACTTTCTTTTTCAAACTCCATAGCAATACACTAGAAGTTAAGACTTATTTAGAAATGAAAGGTTTTTTTTGTACCTTGCGGAAATCACTGCTTCATATGCCGCAAACCGGAAACTATCGAACACGTTTTCTTAGACTGTAGGGAAACCTTTTTCTTCTTGGACATTCTACAACTAACATTTAAAAAAGACCTACCCGTGGATGCTTTCGCAATTCGATTTTTACCTATTGAAGATGATGATGGGCTACCGCTGGACATGATCATGTTATTGGGCCTGCACTGTATCTGGCGATCCAGAATGGCTTTCAGGCATGCAGACGTTGATGCGAGGAAAATACGGCAGTATTTTCTCGAAGCCGTTGCGAGTGTTATTGAAGTTCTCAAGACACAAGACAAAGTGCTTGAGTGGCTTCCGAGAATGGAAGTGTTGCTGCAAATGACTGATTTGTAATGGATCACGCAGCCCAAATCGCGTGGGTTTAACCCATGTAGTGTATTTGTCGCGTAATATTCACTATGGAGAAGAGACTCCGCCTTGAGAGCGAACTGACGCGGTTCACCTCGGCTCCGTGTTTTTCGAATTGTGTATGTGGATTTTAGACCCGATATGGCCTGAATCCACTCGAAACGGTCAGTGTAGGTGTTCGGCACCTGTTTGCAACAATTTTATTTTCGGCTCGCTGTTCAATTCGAAGCTTTCAAGGACTAGCGTTTCTGACGGGCTAAGCCTAATTGACGCCCTCAGGGCCCACCACGACCACGGCCGCTCCCGGGCCACAGCCGGGCGGCGCTGCCGCCACAGCGCATCCGGAAGATGTGACCTTCAAAATTTTACGCCCGGCGACCTTCACTCCGTGCCAACCACCGACTACGACCCCACAGTCAAGCCAAGTTACAAGGCGTTCCGATTATCCGCCATTACCGGCGGGTCACGAGCAGATGGATGCTGCGCCATACTACGTATCCAGCCAAACCCTGACTCCGACACCACAAACGCCACAGGTTACACCGACTACAACCCCACAGTCAAGCCAAGTTACGAGAAGTTGTGATTACCCGCTCTTACCGGCGGGGCATGAAAAGATGGACGCGGCGCCGTACTTCGCATCCAGCCGAACGGTGCCTCCGACGCCACAAACGCCACAAGCTACAGGGAGCGTTGATTACCCGCTATTGCCGACAGTGCACGAGGAAATGGATGCCACAGCTGTTACTGTCTCTGCAAGCCCTCCTGCTCAGGTTAAGACAACTACAGGATGCAGCATGACTTCAACCTATCGCAAGCGTCAAGTGTCCCCGCAACGTCTGCACACAGAACGGGTGAGTCGTCCTCATTTCACTGTTCTGATCAGGCCACTTAACAAAGTGCATGTCACAAACATCCCGAAACAGGCTATTACCAACGCAATAGAGCAAAGCGCTCCGTCTCAGTATTTTTCGGATATGGCCATTCTCCGCTTTGATTCTGCTGCTAACTGCATCCGCATAACTGTCAGGGACGCTGAGCATTTCAAGAAGCTGTGTACATTGACCCGTTTAATCGCGCGAACGCGGGATTCTGTCCAAGCGTTCGATGTGGACACGTCCCCACTGAAGCAGCCTGCGGTTGGCAGCACGCGAGGTGTGATCAGAATTAGAGAAGGCCTCACGATGGCTATATCATGGCACATCTGCGCTGCGAGACAGCTGAAATCACAGACATACGCATGCTCGGCAAGACAAATTTGCTACTTCTGACCTTCGCATCAGACGCATTACCTTCTCGGCTAGTATTCGACTACGAGATTACACGAATCCGTGAATACCGCCCGCGCCCAGTCGCATGTTATAACTGTCACCGCATCGGCCATGTAGCCAAATACTGCTCGTTTCCCGCCGTTTGTCGGGATTGCGGTAAGAACCCGCACCCTGAAGACCCCGGCTGCAAGCAGTTTCCTCATTGCGTAGCCTGCGGCGCTTCCACGCATATCGCCCTGAGTGCCCAGTGCCCGGCTCGAGCTTATGCAAAGCCTGTCGACAAATCGGCACCTAAGGAGTCGGATGAACCGAATACGCATCAGGTGACATCCTCACATACTGTCTCCAAACATGTATCATATGCTGAAAAGACCTCTTCTCCAGGTTTAGCCGAGGTCATTGAGAGCCTCAGAGCAGAAATATCTGAACTACGCCAGGAAAATCAGCGTCTCCGGGAGATGATAACTAAGGACAAGATAACAATGGACACCCGAACTCGTTCCCAGACTCCGCAACGCAGCCGCTCACAGAAGGGCCGCAAAAGCCGTTCGCCTACCCGCCGGCCGCAACCGGTCACAGCGTCTGATTCCGCCTATACCCACATGCTCGGGCTAATCCGACAGGAACGCGCCCAAGAGACACAGAAGCTGGAAGAAACTCTGCGAAAGGAAGTTAATGCAACTCTTACTGCTGCCCTCACTTCCATGCAGAGCCATCTGCAGACTATGTTTGAGGAGTTCCAACGTACCACACTCACAGACGATAGTAAGCGCCGTAAATCTGTGCCCCTTTCATGAGCACTATGGCTCATGGGATTCAATGGAACTGCAGAAGCTTCAATCAGAACGGTCCTACCCTTCGTACATTTGTGCCTCAGCGCCGTCCTCTTTTCATACTTCTTCAAGAAACGCGCGGTCCTTGTAAAATTCCTGGTTACTGCACTTACCAGACACCTACTATCCAACATAAAAACGGCCGTTCAGAGGGACAGGCGGCCGTCTTAATCCGAAACGATTGTCCTTCCACTCAGCTCTCGCTTCAATCCCTTTGCTCTTCCACTCGTGAGATTGTTGCAGTAAAAATCTTCCCCCCTGGCCAAAAACCTTTCGTCGTAGCATCGGCCTATTTCCGGCCAGGTAACGTCATGGCAGAACCCTGTTCCTGGCTCCCTGACCTTGAAAACGCAGCACACCCTTATCCTATTCTTATTGGCGGAGATTTCAACGCACATCACGTGGAGCTCATCTCAGCCTAACCAACGTGGTAAACACCTATATGACGCCCTTGATCAAACTCTTTTTACCCTGTGCAACGAACCTAACGTGCCGACCCGTATCGGTCTCCATCCCTCTCAAGCAGACACTACACTGGACCTTACATTCTCATCACCGCGTCTTATTCGGCGCTGGGAAGTCCTTTCTAATTCTTGGGGTAGTGATCACTTGCCCATCTTGCTCACTCTCAATCGTAAATGTCTTCGCGTTCGGACAACACGTTCGTTTTTCAACTGGGACAAGTTTCGTGCTAATACTACGACCCCCTTCTCGGATATTGACTCCTTTCTGTCTGTACTCCGAGATGCCCGCACTCAAGCTCTCGAATATATCCCCTGTGACGATTCCACAGTTGGCATGGATGCTCACCTGGCTAACCTTTGGCGTCGCGCAGATCACCTCACGCAACGTTTTCGGACACGCGGAAAACGTCACAAAGATCTCGTGCTTCTTCGACGACAATTCAAGCTTATCCGGGCATACCAGCTTCACCTGCAAAGTGAGGCTTGGCACTCTACATGCGACCGTCTTGGACAAGTACCGGGCCTATCACAACTTTGGCGCATCTTTCGTGGCCTAAATGGCAAGGCACGCGGGGCACCACCTCTCGCTGATCTCCTTCTCAATGGCAACCCGGCTGATGTTGAAGATGAAGTTATACGCACCTTTTTCCCACACGCCAGCCTAATGCCTCCACCAGCAGTTTCCATTTTCCCAGTCGGAAACCCTGATCCAGACCTGGATCGCCCATTCTCAAATGGAGAACTGCAAGCAGCCCTCGGAAGAGGCCGAGCTCGCGCCACACCCGGGCACGACCGAGTTAGTTGGCAGGAGCTTAGCAATCTCTACTCGGCAGCCCAGGATGCCCTTCTCGACATCATTAATTCTTACTGGGAGACCGGAACGGTACCGGATAACCTCAAGCTTTCTCTTATTCTTCCTATCCCTAAACCTGGCAAAAACCCTCGACTTCCTAGTAATTTGCGTCCAATTGCACTGACTTCACATCTCTGTAAACTCATCGAGCGCCTGCTGCATACCCGGATTAGTCACTACATTGAATACGTCAGTCCTGGATTTCATCCAGCTCAAGCCGGCTTCCGCCCTAACCTTGGAACGCATGACTGCATTTGGCTTTTGCGAAGAGTTCTGAATAGAGCTCATCGTAAAACGCTACCTGACTATCTCCTGGCTGTCGATATACACAAAGCTTTTGACAATGTTCGCCATGAGGTTATCCTGGAGGAACTCGCCAAACGCTTTCCTGGTAATCGTGCCCAAATCTGGATCCGCAATTTTTTGACATCTAGACCCATTCAGCTACATGGCAAAGCTCCGGGATGGGTGCCCAAAACCTATTACTTGGATAGGGGTGTACCTCAGGGCTCCATTCTCGGACCCATATTGTTCAACTTGGCCATGACACGCGTCGCCGAGAATCTGGAAATCAGCACAAGCGCAAGATTCGCTATATATGCCGATGATATTACCGTCTGGACTGAGGCAGCGGATTACGTAGACAAATATTCTATAGAGACTGAACTTCAGGCGGCCCTTCTTTGTCTTGCAGATACACTAACCAAAATTGGCCTCGAACTCGCACCACATAAAACAGAATTGATTAGTATCGACGGAAAACATAAAACCAACCACAGTATGCAGGTCCATCTTCACATCGGAGGCAACACCATCACCTCCTCAAATGGGCAAATCCGCATTCTTGGCCTGCCCATATCAAGCTGCAACAGCCCCCAGAAATGGGTTCGTCAGTTACAACGCCTTTGGCCAGCACTGCTACATACTATTCGTCGCCTGTCCAACCGGCACGGCGGTGCGCGGCAGCATGCCTGCCGTGCGATGGCCAGAGCAGCGGCGGTCGGAAAAATCCTCTATGGTACACCGGTCCTCCAACTGTCGAAGACTGACTTCGCTAAGGTCGAACGCCTTCATCGCTCTACACTGCGCACTATTACCGGTCTACCTAAGCACACTCCTATAGCCGAACTTGAGCGTTTGGCCGCTCTTCCACCGCTAACTACCATCGTTACCGAGTCACAGACGCGTCATCGAATACGTCTAGAGAACACTGTCCAGGGGCGTCGCCTGCTGGCCTGGGATGAACAGCGTAACGACAAACCACCAGCCCTATATGCATCACTTCCCCCTTGGGAGATGCCAGTAGTCACACGCGTCCATCGCCGACCTATAAACCGCGATTTTGTCATTCCCCGGGAGCTCCTAGCTGCCCATCACCGACAAGAGCGAATCCCCGATACGACTGACATATACACCGACGCATCCATTACAAGCGAATTCGCATCTATGGCCTGGGTATGCGATGACAACCCTTCCCTTTCAGGCGCTTATGCCTGCCATCTACCTCAGGGTACCCCTCTTCACGCTGAACTCCTCGCGATGTGGGGAGCCTTGTCAGGAGTGCCTTGCACCGGAACTGGGTCACTACGTATTCTTACTGATTCCTTTGAAGCTTACAAGGAAATCGCTACTCCGGGTTCACAAGATGCAACAGCTACAGCTATACAGCGCCTCCTTAAACGCCACCAACTCGCGACCAGAACTGTCGCTATTCACTGGACCCCAGGTCACTCGGACGAATCAGGGGGCAATGCGGCGGCACACGCCGCGGCTGCCTTGGCAGGTGGGATGTCCACATTTACTTCCCCACCCCCCTTGCTTCATCCTTATTCGACCTTGGGCGGGCAACTCACCCCTTCTCTTGCCCTTATGCACTATACTCGGACCAGTCTTCGTAGCCTCAGTCAGCATCGCATGCAGGTGGCCACACCAGACCCACCTTTTACGAGAAGAACCCACCTCACCCGAAGTCAAGAAGTCTTTTTGAATAAGCTCATCGCCCATGCGGCTTACACGCCACGTATTATGGCCCGCTGGCGTCAGTATAAAGAGAAAATGATTACGTGCCCCCACTGTACGACTCTAACCTGCGGCGGCATATCTCATTTACTTTGGGAATGCCCTGCTTTTTCTACTGGACGCCCCGAGATCGAACCCTACCGCCTGAACTACCGTTCCCTTCTAGAAACTGATGCAAACACACAGATGATATTTGCCAAGTATGGCTCGCTTAGTGGCCTGGTTAGAGCAATGTGATTCGAGTGACGACCTAAATAAACAATGAAGATTATGTCTACTCCCCTTTATCCCCATCCATGGCCATGAGTCTTCCCATTCAATAAAGGACATTCAATCAATCAATCAATTCACTCTCTGTGTGTGTGTGTATGTGTGTGATGTTCTATATCTGTAAAATCTGATAATAAATTAGGCAATAAAGAAAAAAAAGAGAGGTTGCGCCACGGTATGTCCTCGCGCCCAACTTTTTAATTAACCGGTCGAGCCTAACGCGTATGATTATACCTCGACATCAGGCAGAGAGCCAGTACATATATGCTAGGTATTCCGGCCAACATGTACCAAAGCTTATAAGTTATACATATAAGAAAACCCCGCCGGGGTGGTGCAGTGGTAACACACCCGACTACTGTCTGGAACACCCGGGTTCGAACCCGACCGCGGCGGCTGCGTTTCGATGGAGGCGAAACGAAGAGGCGTCCGTGTGCTGTGCGATGTCAGCGCACGTTAAAGATCCCCAGGTGGTCAAAATTACTCCATTGCCTCCACTACGGCTCCTCTTTCTCTCTATCCACTTTCACTCCCACCTTCCTCCCTTCCCTTAGGTCGCTGTTCAGGTGTCCACAGACACAAGTGTGACAGATACTGAGCCTTTCCCTTGCTGTGAACCAATTATCGTTATTATAAACATTTAGGAAAGGCCAGGGCAAGGCATTCCATACAGCCGCCAGCCATCTTGCGCACCACAGGCAATTTGTTTGTTTCGGAAATAATTATTCAAATAAGTAGGTTAATTTTTCTCATTTATTTAATCTTGATTTTAGGCAATAAATGTGATTTGCAAAATTGGAGAGCACCTTGAGATCTCTCTCTTTTCTCTTCGGTAAGTAGAGGAGGGGAGGCTGCGCTGTATCTAAGGCACGTTCATACGGCTTGGTTAAAGCGGGGCTTCATATGTAGGCTGAGGAAGAAGAAAAAGAGAAGACCGCTCAGTCACCCGCAACTAATGTTTTCGCTCAATATTTGGTTCAGCAGCGTTGAACCCTTATAATATCTTTTTTAAATCCGTATCCGTGTCCGTGGCGCCCTGGCAGGAGCTGCCAACTTGGGTCTCTCATTTCACATGGGACGGTTATGTCAGAATCAGCCTGCTAGGACCCTGCCATTCACGTTACCCCTATTGGCTACTAAGGCACGTTCATACGGCTTGGTTAAAGCGGGGCTTCATATGTAGGCTGAGGAAGAAGAAAAAGAGAAAAACGCTCAGTCACCCGCAGCTAATGTTTTCGCTCAATATTTGGTTTAGCAGCGTTGAATCCTTATAATATCTTTTTTAAATCCGTATCCGTGTCCGTGGCGCCCTGGCAGGAGCTGCCAACTTGGGTCTCTCATTTCACATGGGACGGTTACGTCAGAATCAGCCTGCTGGGACCCTGGCATTCACGTTACCCCTATTGGCCACTAAGGCACGTTCATACGGCTTGGTTAAAGCGGGGCTTCATATGTAGGCTGAGGAAGAAGAAAAAGAGAAGACCGCTCAGTCACCCGCAGCTAATGTTTTCGCTCAATATTTGGTTTAGCAGCGTTGAATCCTTATAATATCTTTTTTAAATCCGTATCCGTGTCCGTGGCGCCCTGGCAGGAGCTGCCAACTTGGGTGTCTCATTTCACATGAGACGGTTATGTCAGAATCAGCCTGCTGGGACCCTGGCGTTCACGTTACCCCTATTGGCCACTAAGGCACGTTCATAGGGCTTGGTTAAAGCCGTATTCGGCTCGGCTGCGGCTCAAAGTCAAACGTGGCCCTTCGCGGGACTACATGACGGGCTGAAACCAGGCGCAGTATTGCTAACGCAATAAAAGAGAGAAAGAGAGGCCGTAGTGGAAGGCTCCGGATCACTTCGCGATAGACGCTTTCGCCTCATCGCACTTCAGCGGTCCAAAGTGCCCCTAGAATTTTTTCCGAGCTCCAAAGAAAGCGTAAGCATAAACGAGTAGATATGTTCTCTTTGAAAGGTTCGCGTGTCATGTGACTTAAGTTGCGCTGCGCAAGTCTCGTCAGCTGCCAGCTGTTTCAAGCCCAGAGCCTGCAGTGGCGGGCGAAAGTGATGCATAGATGCCCTGTTCATTTGTTTTTCGGCAGACAGTCTATATATCATCTTACGTTTATAGATGCTAAAAACGTTGATCTTGCCTGCATATGGTGTGCAGGCTGCAACTTTTTAGGCCTATAGGTGCGTGGTTTTTCTACAGTCCGCACGTAGATATTGTTGATAGGCTGCCTGAAAGCTAGTTATGCCAAGCAATTTCCCTGCATATGCTTGCTATGAATAATATCTTGTTATCATCTTTAGATAATGGTCTGCAGGCAGAATTCAGCTGCAACTGCAATACTATTACTACAGAGTCTGCCTACAGGCAAGTTAAAACAGGTATATCTGTCTTTTGGCAGTCTTCAGGTATCTGGCTGGTACCTCGACGGCGCACAGATAAAAGACAAAAATCAAAGAAGTTCATCCTTAGACATCTTAACCCAACTTTTAAAGTCTACCATTGCCCCTTTAACCTCGAATGGTTCAACAGTTGAGAAAGAATCATCTCGTCGCCTTGGATATAGAGATGCGAAGCGCGGAAGAGACGAGAAAATTTCGGTTTCCCCGCTTTTTTCTTCCGGTGCAGTTGGAAACATTGGTCAAAATTAACGCGGGAAAAAGAGTACATAAATAAAGCTTAGGCTACACGCTGTGCAGGACGTCCAACATGTCGTATTCGCGTCCCCACTCGACGTCGTGCATCCGGTGTTCAGACTACTCTGGGCGAGCATAGATATTTCGCTTCGCTAGTGTGGCTCGGAATACGTGATACACACACACACACACACACACACACACACACACACACACACACACACACACACACACACACACACACACACACACACACACACACACACACACACACACACACACACACACACACACACACACACACACACACACACACACACACACACACACACACACACACACACACACACACACACACACACACACACACACACACACACACACACACACACAAAAAAAAAAGAAAAAAAAAACGTGACTCAGCGGCATACAGCATGCATGGTGGGGCTACTAGCAATAAACCAAAAAGCGAATCGGCGAGACGAACATATGAGCTCTTACCGTCAGTGAAGCTTTATCGTCGGGTTTCTCACGTTTTGATGCTTCTTATTATTGTTGTAATTTGACTTTGCATCGTATACCTGTGCGTAACTATTGCGAAAGCCTTCAATAAAAGCTGTGCGGAAGCCAAATCTCCATATAGCCCCTTTCCGATTGTAAGTGCACTTTCCAGTCGAAGAAACCGTTGGCGTGAACAGGGTCCCACAACCTGTAGGTGCGCGTACTGCAACATCAGCTCCACTTTTAACAGTGCCACTTGCTTTTCCAAGCACATTGCTCAGTGCGTGAAATACCCAGTACAAGACGTGTGCCCATGAAAACGCTCTCTCACCCCTTTTCATCACCTGGTCAATGTTCCTATATAGTCAAGGCAACGACGAAACTACGCCTATTATGTTACCTTGTAGAGAAGACGTGAGAAAAAAAAACGTGTTATTTAGTTTCTAAATTGATTTCTTACGCAGCAAACCCTAGTGTTTCTATCAAACAGCAGCTGCAGAAGCGTCATTTCAATACTTTCTGTTTTAACTGATATAACTAATTCAGCAAGCCGCGCCTCTTTACAGAGAACTGGTTACAGTACGCTTAAGTGGTGATGCATCTAGAAACCTTTTGTAAACCTATCCGTAAAACCCTTCCATTTGTTCGTAAAAAGGCAGAAACCATTTAACGCCTATTATTACCAATAGGTAGAGTTATTGCTCTTGACATGTGACATTACGCTGTTTTCATACGTAAAGAAAAATTTGTGTGTTTTTTTTTTTTCAAATGTTCAGGAAAAAAAAAAAAGAAACCGTTTTTTTTTTTTTTCCAGGTCGTCCAACATTTCCGGAAATTTTGCATCTTTATATTGCGACAGTTTGCTGTAGGGAAGCCGTACCTGTTCCAGTAAAAAACCAAAAGCGAACTTGGCGGCCTAATTTCACCTAAATTATTCCGAAGAGCGATGTGACGGACTAGTTGGTATTGCATATCTATAACGAGCAGCGCAGTTAGCAGGACACACGAGGAAAGAGCACACAGGCGCTTACTAATAACTGAAAAATTCTATTTCTGAGCAGTACGTTTAAATAGGCAACAGGGAAAGAGGAGCAATAAGAAACGCTGCGCGAATGCCGGCGATCAGTGTAGACATGTCAAATATAAAAGAGTAGATGAGAAAAGAGGACGCGACATAAGGCTAAAAGCCATAAAAACCAGCGACGTAAAGGGCCAAGGTTATGGAACGACAGGTAAGAACAATAAAACATTAAAAACAAGAAAACATGACCGTAAAAGGTTGGTACAAGCATGACAACATTAGAGAAACTAAAGCCAGAAAAAAGGAGATCAAAAGCTATTCAAAAGCCATGGGCCAGAGAATGAAATGCCTAGGATGGACACATGGAAGTGACTGAAACTGCTGCGCCGTCCGAGGATTTTTCTGAGTTCCTTTTTTTTTTGTTACGGTCATGTTTTCTTGTCTTTAATGTTTTATCGTTCTTACCTGTCGTTCCATAACCTCGGCCTTTTATGTCGCTGGCTTTTATGGCTTTTAGCCTCATATCGCGTCCTCTTATCTCATCTGCTCTTTTATTTATTACCTCACTACACTGATCACCGGCATTCGCGCTGCGTTCCTTGCTGTTCCCCTTTCCGTGTTGTCTATTTAAATGTATACTGCTTCGAAATAAAATGTTCAGTTGTTAGTCAGCGCCCGTGTGTGTGTCTCTTTCCTCGTGTGTCCCGTTAACTGTGCTGCTCGTTACAGATAACTTATTCCGTACTATATGTCTGTTTTTATTTGTTATATTTCCCTCTACAATAATTTCCCAGTCAGGCTACTGTAGGTACTCTGTATAAATAAATAAATAAATAAATAAATAAATAAATAAATAAATAAATAAATAAATAAATAAATAAATAAATAAATAAATAAATAAATAAAAACCTTTGAATGGTACGATACATGAGTACAGTAACTACGCATGAGTTACTGATACAGCTGACTTACGATATACGAGTACTCAGCTGCTAAGAAAATTCGTTTCATAAGCAGTATAACTGCTGACACAAAATAACTTTAGATATCTCAAACCGGCCGATAACACATAAGCAATGAAGCGCGGCCCTTTCAGAGACCAGCCATTAAATTCTAAGAACCGTAGACACTCGAAAACCATCGACTTTGTCCTGTTCTCTCCCTGTCTGCGTTTTTCATTTTCCTTTACATTGCGCACTTGGGCAAGCTATGGCGGCGCCGTACTTCCTTTGCCGTGTACCTAGCGCGCAAACATCGTCCTCGGCGCCATTTGGAAAACTTCTCGATTGGCTCGAACAAAAAGAAAGGTGCACCCAGAAGTGCGATTCGGCTGCGGTATGTACTACGTGACTCAACAGCCAGCCCCGCACCGCCTATCCGGATACGTGACTTACTTGCTGAAGTCGGCAAAGAGTGCACCACACGGCAACTCGACTCGCAAGAATGTTGTCGCCGACACCCGTTGAGCATTAATCAGACAGCTGGAGGGGTGGCGAGCTCTTTTGGGCTTCGGCGGGAAGGTGAGGTTGGAGGGGCTCTTACATCCGCGAGTGCAACAGCATTGGCAATCGAGGAACCGAAAACCAGAGGGAGAGACGAAAGAAGAAGCGCATTATCGGACGCGGGACATATTGAACTGTGTCTGCGTTCTTTTTTTCTTTCTGCAATCTTTGGTGTCTGGGCGTACCAGTGCTGCGGGGTTGGCATTTTAGTTTGCTTTTGGTTTGGTTTGGTTTGGTTTGATTTATGGGGTGTACGTGCCTAAGCGACTCAGGCTATGAGAGATGCCGTAGTGGAGGACTCCGGAAATTTCAACCACCTGGGGTTCTTTAACTTGCACTGACATCTCACAGCACACGGGTGCCTTGCTTTTCGCCGCCTCCATCGAAAAGCGGCCGCCGAGACCGGAATTCGATCCCGTCCTTGGGAACAATAGCCGAGCGCCGTAACCACTGCGCCACCCCGGCGGGGCACTTTGCTTTTGGAATGCAGGCTTCTTTTGTGCTTGACAGCGCTTCTTTAATTATTTAATTATGAGACATGGCGCACCAACTAGCCAAGCTTTCTGCCTTGAGCACTTCTTTGTAATGATGATATCATGCGATTAGTCCTAATGAAGAGATAAGTCCAGACAGCGGTTTCCTAGTGTGCATTATAACTACTGCTGCGTGCGGGAAAGTATATTTCGCAGTGAAAGGGGTGCCGTGAAATTGATAGTACGATAAAGCGGTATTTAAAACAACTCCATCTCCTACTTATGCACAAAAAAGCAGAGTCATGGTATATAACTTGAGTGTCTCGCTGCAAATCGAAACTATATAAGAAAAGAGGTTCCCCTCGCTAAAAACAGCAACATTGCTTTTATGGAAACTCGCCACCTTAAATATTAACAACACAATAATTGCATGAATTCATATACTTATCATCTCGCGGACAGTGCGTGGTATTAAGCAGAAAAAAAATTTGGTTTTGTCGATATAACATCAGGGGTCCCTCAGATTTGGGACCGCATTTGTTTTTAATATGTATAAATGATATTTGTTCAGGAATAAATTCCAGTATACGATTATTTGTCAACGACTGTGTTTTATACGGGCAAATTAGAAATGAAGCTGATGTTGTCCAGCTGCAAAGGGATTTATCAAGTGTTCTGGAATGGTGTTCAAGATGGAGAATGGAACAAAGCACCAAAAAATGCGTTCTTGTTTCCTTTACACGTAAGAAAAAAAAAGTTAAGCTAACATTAAACTATATTATTGACAAAAATACGGTTACACGAAAAACGGAGCATAAATACTTCGGTGTGACATTTGCAGCCTACTCCTCATGGAAAACGCATGCTATCGTGGTTGAAAAGGCTGCCAGGACCTTACACAGCGCAATCTGTGAAACGCGCCGTCTTATCTGAAATCAATAGCGTACCTTACGTTCGACCAATGCTCGAATACGATTGTGCTGTGTGGGACCCCTGGCAAATAGCACAAAGCAATAAAATTGAAAAAATTCAAAACAGAGCAGCAGAATTCGCACTCTGTCGGCACTCGAGAACTGACAGCTGCGCCGATATGAAAAATAAGTTAGGATGCATGGGAAGCTGTTTTCTCCCGGCTGAAGAAATTAGGCCTTAAACTCATGTATAAAATATATCACGGCAAAGTCGGCCTTCGGAAGGAATTAGTATACTTACACAGCCCACATTATGTCTCTGCGCAAGCTGGTCATCGGTATAATACTTTGGAATACCGTGCAAGAACTAATGTGCATACTAGTTCATTTTTTGTTCGTTCCATAAGCGATTTGAATGGGCTTTCAGGTCAGCAAGTGTGTTGTGGAAATGAAGATATGCTTTTTCAACTCTGTAACCACCCTGCTGTCGCGCCCTTGGGCTAAGCGTAATCACTGAATAAAGAAAGAATATAGTACAGCAACAAAGCAGTAGAAAACAAAAAGAAGAGTGTGTACTGCTAGCGAATAGAAACTTGGGACTTGATCCACGTGTCTAGGTAGAGGTGGCGAAAGATGTCTCCATAAACATTTCTGGTTCATCACCTGCCTCGAACTTAGCACATAGAGAATAATATTTGCAAGAATATTTCCCGAATTGATGTAATATTCTTTATCTTCCAGCAGGAAATTAGGAGGAAGATCAAATTTCGCCTTAAGAGTAGATATGATATTGCCTTACCGCCCCTTCAATCCGTGAGTACTTATATATTTTAACACTCTTGACGTCACCACGTAACACAACGTTACTAAGACAAAGGAACGGCGGATACGAGCCAGGCGGCACCACAGCTCATACCCGCTTCTTCATCGTCCACCTACCCCGAGTTCGATATCATCATCATCATCATCATCATCATCATCATCCATTTGGACTGTAACATTTGACCCTTTCGCAAACGAAGCTCTCTGGGCAAGTCAGCTGTTGTCAAGAGAATGTCAGTTCATCAAGCGGGCTACATACGTCTCCTCGGGTTTCGCCGAACGTCTTCCACTGGCCGTAAGGCGTGCAAACCGGTAGTTCCGTTCGCCGAGTCATTCTAGCATCACATAATGCGCATAATGGGTCAGTGTAGCGTGTCAGCATTTTCTGGTGTAAGCCGCGCTTTCTCATAGGTTTCATAGGTCACTGAGGACGTAGGTAATCTGGCCATGGTAGTCGCAATAGCGAGCTTTCGATCGGTCTTGTGATGCCAAAGTCCCCAGTCGGGCAAAGAATGGCCGTAGAACGGGTTGTCGTTAGTGGAAAATGGGAAGATGGTGTCGGGGGTGTCGAGGGGAGCGGGTGTACAGATAGGAGGAACGAACTGTATCTTGTGATCTCATGCCTGGCAATGTTGAAGGCGTATGCGATAAACGGAAAAACACAGTCCCAGTTTTTATGGTCCGAAGCGACGTACATTGCAAAGCATATTGGTGAGAGGTCTGTTGGTTCGTTCTGTTAAATAATTTGTTGGAGGGTAGTCGAATGTCTGAAATCAGATGCACATAAACGGACCAGTTCTTCAGTTACATCTGCAGTAAAGTGGCGGCCTCAGTTGCGTATCACAACTCTCGGGGGACCATGTCGCAATATGTCGGAATGCAGCATAAGGAGAGGCACTGAGTGAGTACGATGTTGGGGCGGGAAGAGCGGCCGTTTCACAGTAGCGAGTAAGATGGTCCACACATACAACAATCCAACGATTGCTTTCTTGCGACTTTGGGAAAGGACCCGAAACATCGACTCACACTTTCTCAAAAGGAGCCTTGGGAGGTTAAGCATTTCCAGAGCTACAACAGTAGGACTTTTGCGACTCTGACACTGAGGACATCTGGCCACATACTGGTCAATCGTGTGGCGCATCCGTGGCTTGTAGAATCGATCCTGAGTGCACTGTAAAATTCTCGCAGATCTCAGGTGTCCCGAAGATGGATCGTTATGCATGATGCGTAAAACAGAAAGGCAGATGCTTTCAGGTATACTACCAACAGGAACCGACGGCCGGTGTCTGAGTACGCCTTTTTGTAAGCAGGCCATCACGCAGATAAAACTGGCTGTTCGAGGTTAGGTCCTGAGCACCATTCAAGGACGGTCGCAGGTGCTGGTCGTTGTGTTGCTCGGTTCGGAAGGCGCGAGGATCGGGAAATCTCTTAGATAAAGAATCAACGTAATGGTCGAAGTTATCCGCGTCACATTCCGTCGTGACAAGTGGCAACCGGGAGAGGCAGTCCGCACCTGCGTGCCGTCGGCCACTGTTGTCTGAAATGGTATATATAGTCGTATTGTTCCAAGCGAAGTGCCAAGCGGGCCAGGCGACCAGATGAATCATGGAGGCTGAATAACCAGCATAGGGAATGTTGATCGGTTACTACTACGAAAGGCCTTCCGCATAGGTAGCAGCGAAACCGCTGCACGAAAACAACCGCGAGACACTCCTGCTCGGTGACGGTGTAGCTGCGTTTGGTCTTGTTTAGAGACTGACTGGCGTAAGCAAGGCCGTCTTAGCGCTGAAAGACGGTAGCACCGATGCGTCAGTATGCACCTCCGTTGGAGCAGGAGGGTCGAAGTGCTGTAAGAATGCAATATTATGAGGAAGTTCAGTTGACGGAAAGAGGAGTCGCACTCAGATGTCCACTGGAATGGAGCGTCTTTATGTAGTATGCACGTTTTTATTTAGGTTTGTTCTGGGAGAAAGGAAGGCGCTGTTCGGTCTCAATTTGCAGAGGGGACCTACGATTAACTGAGGTAGGTGGGTCGTCGGTTCGAATGCCGGTCACAAATTATACTCCAGCTTGACGACAATGTGGATTATAAATGAAAAGCAAAATGACATGACACCATCCTGAACGCTGCACACAGAACGATTGCGTCACCGTTTTGATGCTAAATCCAGTGAGTATTTTCTAAGATACTGTTTTTGTCAACTTGGATACTGCTCTAGATTTTCGATCGAATGAGCTGTAAGACCCTATTCACTATCACATTTAGCGGACAGCAGGTGTAGCAACCCTGTATTGCTGAAGCCGCCCTAACGGTGCGCAGTTCTAAATTAAAAGCATAAAGAAATACTCAGCTCCATAGCCGAATGTACGAGTTGGCGAAACATTTTGAATCATTTAAAATGCAAACGCAGGAGCAGAAGAACCGCAGGACAGTAGCAACGGCCGATTGTGCCAGGTAAGCTTGTACAGAACGTTCGGAACGTACATGATTTAATTTAGGGCAGTCCTCGGAACCAACTGTAAACCAGTTCTAGTTTCTTAGCTTATATTTTAGCCTGTGTTCATCAGGGGCATTTCAACTTACGATATTCCTCAGATGTGCAATCGAATTTCTGAATGCAGTTTCGAGTAATTTTTTCTCTGCATGTGGCTAGCGGCAGGCTAACGCATGTTACTTCGACTAGGGTGAAGTACGAAAACAAAATATATTGACAGGGCAATTTTGGCCATTTAAGTAGTGGTGCGCGATAGGCTATTTATTCTTTTTATTGCTTCTTGGAGCCTCAGTGCGATGTAAAGGCTTTATGTACATCAATACATGGGAGATGCAGGAGAAGCCTCTTTTTCGTCTTACTTTGTCTATGTGTATAGAAACGTCATGATAAGCATATGCATGTTAAAGGTAACATCACGATCGCCTTCCACGAGCATGGTTACTTGCGCAACCGAGAATATATTCCGGGAATAAATAATTTATTTTATTCGCAGAAAAATGGTTCAAAAGTTACACAAATAGAGTTTTGCTGATAGTGCGTTATCACAAATGTTTTAGCCATAACGCGGGCCAAAAACTGCATAATGGTTCACAGCACTATCGGTAGTAATACTACCGATAGTAACGATATTGATTGCACTCTCGATGCGTTATTACACTGGCGACAGTTTCGAAGAACTATCAGTACCATCGATAGTCAGTTTACCGATAGCTTTGCATCACTACCACTGTGTTGCTCGGCGCAGATCGGCCGGCCGCTTCGAGTAATTTGATTTGCTACGCACGCGCTCATCGGACAATTGAGGTGCTTTGCAACCCCGTTCAGCATAGCTTGGATTTCACCGATGCCGGCGTCAGCAAGCTCTCTCTCTCTCTCTCTCTCTCTCTCTCTCTGATGTTGCGTGACATGGTTGCCAGTATAGGCAAAATGACGCCAAGTGAACAAGCTATATATACGCTGCGCCTAAACGCTAGGCCTTTTACTGATCTTTATTTCTTGACACCGCCTCATAAAGAGCTCGTGAAGGCTCGGAATCTGTCGTACAGGAGCCACCACGACAGGACCGCACGGGACATGAGGTGGCCACGCTCTCCAAGCGCCGCTGAGAGCGGCGCTCGCAGGCAAAGCACATCCCGGCCTGATGGCAGCAGAGTAAAATGAATTTGATTTATAAAAGAAAAGAAGCTAGGTTGTAAATGAAATCCTACAGAATGATTACAATAACATCTGTTATATGCAGGCTGCCTATGCAAGCGGTAAAATTAGGAATGCAATCAAGTGGTATAATACTTGGAGAACTTCAAAACAGGTTTAGGAGTAGTAGGCGATTAGATGATCGCCTGTTCATGCTTACGCAATGCATAGAAATAGATGGCAAGGGAAGCAAACAGGGCATACGACATCGTAAACACAGAACTCCTGCGAAACATACCAAGAGATGAAGGTATAGGTCACTAAGTAACAGATTTCCAACAGGGATAACAAAGTAGGAATTACATGGGAAGGGATAAGAAGCACCGAAACTGTCGAGGTATGCAAAAAATGAAGACAAGCGGTTCTCCATAGCCACTACTGTTCGTGTTTTACTTACATTTAATTGGACAGATGGACTCGCCAGAATGTTCAACTTGTGGCATCCAAGATATTGTGGACCATATATTATTGGTGTGCCCAGCGTATGCGCGCGAAAGACGTGTGCTAGCGGCTTCCTTGAAGCGTTTAGACAAGAGGCCTCTGTCGGAGGAACTGCTGCTGGGCGCTTGGCAGGACAAGGGGAAGGGTGTCCAGGCAGTGCGTGCTATTTGCCGTTTTTTGTGCGCCACCGGACTTGATTCGCGCTTGTAAAGCAAGCCACTGCGCCTGTAGATATGTATTTCATATGCCTTCTCCCACGTCGTCACCCATCATGACCTTCTTTCTTCTCTCCTTCCCCTTCCTTAGTGCAGAGTAGCAGGCCAGATTTGAATTATTCCGGCCAACCTCTCTGCCTTTTCCTTTCAATAAATACATCTATCTATCTTTTATATTATCAAATATTACCACATAGAAGACGACGCCAAAGATGACTACTGGGACCACAAGCGCGAGCTTGGAAGAGAAGGAAGCTTGAACGCAAGACTCGTTCTGGTCGACCATTCAAACCGTCTATCTTTAGGCCCTCCTTGGAGTTCTATCGAGACGTCACATTGGTGGGGGTGATGGGTATGCATGACTCCTTCCGGCAGTCCACAGCAGATCCCAGACATCGACACGCCTGTCCATCGCGCTAGCCGCCGCCTTCTAGGCCTAGCCCCGGAGTACAGGCATCTGCCGAACGACTTTTCAAACGCCCAATTTCCTCAGGTCTCTCAAGCCATGGCACATCCCAAACCTACGCCGGTGACTATTCAGAACGCCAAGGTGCCAGAGTGCTTTCGCGGGGAGCGCTTGAAGATGTGGAGGACTGGCTGAACCAATTTGAGCGAGTGGCCAAGATCAACCAGTGGAGCGCAGACCAGAAGCTTTGCAATGTTTATTTCGACCTTCAGGATAATGCTAGAACGTGGTTTGAAAACCACGAGGCCAGCTTATCCGCATGGAATGACTTCCGCCGCGAGCTGGTAGGCACTTTCGCGAGAACTGATCGACGAGACAATGCGCTGCACCTGCTTGAAGTGCGCGTCCAGAAGTGGAATGAGATCGTGACTATGTTTGCGGAAGACATGGCTCGCCTTTTTCGACGTGTCGACCCTGATATGAGTGAACCAAGGAAGCTACGGCATCTCATGCACTGTGTCAAAGAACATGTGTTTGCCGGCTTGGTACTGTTGTGACCGGAGTTCCGGCCGAGGTATGCGCAGACTCCCACAGCTGACAATGGAGGCGTACTGTTGTGACCGGAGTTCCGGCCAGACTCCAGCAGCTGACAATGGAGGCGTACTGTTGTGACCGGAGTTCCGGCCAGACTTCAGCAGATGACAATGAAGACGTACTTAGCGGACGCCGGCGAGCGACCGCGAACAAAAGCAGCGAAGCGGCGGCGACGGCAGGTGTTTCCGGCTGCGACGACCAACCCTTCCCGCTCCCACTCCTTCAGGATAGAGACCAGCTGCCCTTCGAGCCTTAATCCCCGTGGCGCCATGACGGTGACAACAGGGCACCTATCCTTGTGCTTATGGGAACGAGTCGCATCACCGAGCAGCATAGACCCCGCTTGCCGAATTCTCAAGGCAAGCAGGTAACCCCCTTGGAATTTCGCGGAGTGGATGACCATCGTCAAACGGCGACTTCTCGGACCATTTTGCCCTGGTACCGAAACTCCATCGCCCGCACAAAATCGTCATCGACATCAGAAGATTTGCCCTCGTCACCGGAAGATGTGCAAGGAGGTTCACCCTCGGCAGTGGGCGGCACCTCGAGTAATCCCTTGCCCCCACTGATTGGATAGTATCGATTAACTTTGTGTCCCCAGCTAGGGAACTGGGGATAACAAACCATATTTAACTGACGGTTTTTGTTTGGACAAATAGCTCCGGTTTTCCTCTCATGACTCGTACCCTCTTCAGTATGTAGAAAGTGTACATAAACGTTACTTTTTGTGTCTCCTCCCTGGTTGTCTTCCGCCTCGATGCATCGTCGCCTCCTGAGCCCTCTACGCCCCCCGAACCCGACACACTTCAGTACGTAACCCACTTAAAACTGTGAGTGATTTCGTTAAGGACGCTACAGCTATAAAGCGAGCCCTCCAAGACCGGTACCGCCAGTACAACCGACCCGTTAACTGTGCTCTGATGACTGTGGCGGCGCTGACTGCAACCGATAGGACCACTCTTGGAGACCTCATTAGAGAAATTGTCCTTGAGAAGCTGCAGCGAATTACGGCTACGAAGGCTCAGTCATCAGAGGCCCTCGTGGAAGCTGTCAGGAATGAAATTCGGTATGCCTTTCTCACCGTCTGCACGATGCAACCAGTCTCACCCCGTGGAAAACGCGGCAGCCATTTCGTAACCATACCACGCTCCACAACCGGTCAGCTTCACGGCCGACATTCCTGCACCTTATCACGAGCCGCAACCCGAGATCTATGCCGCAGGCCTTCGTCGCCCGCCTCCAGACCACGCTCCAGACCACCGTGCTCACCGAGACATCAGGAGACGCGATTCTTCCAGGGGGATCAGTGTGCGCCTTCCAGGCGCACTCAACCACGCCGAACTGACAGGTGGCTCAGTTATGACAGGCGACCACTCTGTTTTTACGGAGGACAACCTGGCCACGTGTATCGGTATTGCCGCTACCGCGAAGAGGAGCAGGTCTTTCCGCCTGCTTTTGCTCGCCACTACTTCAACGCTGACTCTTCCCAAATCAAGGACGGCCCACCGGTCAGCAGGGAAACCAAATCCACGGGCTTCCGCTGTCGCTCCTTCCCATCGCCACAGCGTTATTCTTCGCCGATGCGTCGTAGCATTGCTGACGTTAGCGGACGGCGGTCCCCGAGCCCTCGCCGGGGAAACTGACAGTCGCAACCTCGCGAGGGGAGGTTGCAACCAGTCGAAAAGTGTCAAAACCCTCACCACCACCGCAACTGTCGACAACAACACATGCTTATGATGCCGCTGTTAACATTGACATTGCCGCACTACCGCCGAAAATGCCGCACCAGATGAGCAGCCCCGACGACGAAGCTGACAGCGCCGACCTTGCCGCACTTCCGCCGCAAATGCCGAAGGAGACGAGCAACCCAGATAACGTTGTTAGGGCTGATGTCGCCTTTTTCATTGGCGGGCTGGAGATACATGCTCTGGTGGATACCGGGGCGGATTTTTCAATTATTAGCCAGAAACTGGCTGATACGCTACGCAAAGTAAAAATCGAATGGACTGAGCCAGTAATTAGAAGTGCTGGGGGTCAGCTACAGGCACCGATAAGGAAGTGCACTGCCCGGATAGGAATAGGAGACGAGGTGTTTCTTGGCAGCTTCGTTATTCTCCCTGACTGTTGCAAAGACCTCATCTTGGGCATGGACTTCCTGCGTCTTCATGGTGCTGTAATTGTCGTGTTAGCCCAGGCAGGGGGGGCGCCGTTGCACCCGCGCCGGAACGCTGCCAGAGAAAGCAGTCCAGACACCGAGCTCCCAAGCGACGAAATGAACCCCCGTTTATTCTCGCACTCCGCTTTTATACACTTGCGCCACACTTGCGCCACAGATACACTAGCGCCACTATAGCAGTCGCAGCTGCCAGCCAAGCCAAGCCAAGCCAAAACAGATGATAACAGCACATCCCCCTTTTCAAGCACTATTAACTTTACATGCATACACTTCAAAATAACATTGGAACACACCCAAGAAAACACGACAGAACACAGTCACTCCAGCATCAGTCGTCCACGCCCAGCCTTATGGGTTTGCGAACAACTCTTCCAAATCTGGTCGTAGTTACAATTCTAGCTTGAGAATTGCCACCGTCAGTCTCCGTCTGAGTTAGAGGCACCAAAGCTTCCGGAGCTTCGTCAAATTGGTTGTCTACTCCAGTTACCAATCCGGCCCTGCTGGGCTGTTCCTGACTATCCGGAAATTCGTAGTTCCCGCTATCTACCCTGTCTTTTGGGAGACGGTTAAGCATTCTCCTGTTTCGACGGACTTCAACCCCGTTTTCCGTTTGCACACGGTATGAACGCGGCTGTGGTGCTGCTCCGAGCACTGTACCTTTGGTACGGAGATCAGTCACCCACACCACATCACCTGCTTCCAGCTTTGGGAGATTTTTAGACCGGTGACGTCGGTCGAAGTGGCGGCTTTGCTCCTTTCTGACTTTACGGTCCTTGGCTGCCGCTTTTTGCAGACAGCATTGTCCCGGATTGCGGTGCAAAGGCAGCATTGGGACTCTCGTCCTAAGCCTTCTACCCATCAGTATCTCCGCTGGGCTGACATTCAGAACACCAGGTGTGGCCCTATAAGCCAGCAAGGCTAAGGGTCGTCCGATTTTAGAATGAGATTCTTAACCGTCTTTACCATACGTTCGACTTCCCCGTTTCCCTGGGGGTGCCTCGGACTCGAGGTGACATGACGGAAGCCATACAGTTTTGCAAATTTCTCGAACTCGGCACTGACAAATTGGGGACCATTGTCGGTCACCACACACTCGGGAATGCCATGTCTCGCAAAAATGCTTTTCATTCGGCTCATCACGGTAGCAGACTTTGTTGACGGAAGAATGGCAATCTCTGGGTATCGCGAAAGATAGTCTACTACGACAAGATATTGCCGTCCCTGAATTTGAAACAGATCGACCCCTACTCTCTCCCAAGGAAAAGAGAGCGTTGGCGATGCAATCATCGGTTCGATCTGTTCTGGCGCATGCCTCGCGCAAACGCTGCACTGTTTCACGAATGACGCTATCTCAGTGCTAAGTCCCGGCCACCAGACAGAACCTTTAGCCACACTGCGGCATCGCGAGATGCCTTGGTGACCGTCATGCAGTTTGCTTAGCGCTTCCTTGCGAAGGGTCTGAGGAATGATAAGCCTCATACCTTTGAGCAGAAACCCGTTCACCAAAGTAATGCATGCACGTTCCTGCCAGTATGGCAGAAGATAACAGGGAACATTTTGTTTCCTGGGCCACCCTTTTTTGCACACTGTGCGCAAGCTTCGACACACTTCGTCTTTTGCTTGACCTTCTTTTACTCTTTTCAAGAAATCGTCGCCTGTTTCTAAACCCAGTAAACAAGCTTTCGAGTAAGCGGTTACCTCTGAGACAGGTAAACAGCTTTCCACTTTCCTACGAGCTAACGGCGAACGTGAAAGAGTATCAGCAGTGGTTAGCGATTTGCCTGGTACATATAATACAGAAAAACTGTATCGCATCAGGCGCAGACGAAAACGTTGAATTCTTGGCGGCATAGCATCGATTGCCATGTGACCCAACAGCGACACCAAGGGCTTGTGGTCAGTTTCAAAAACAACTTCCTGACCACGTATATACTCATCAAACCTTTCCGCTGCCCACGTCAACGCCAGCGCCTCCTTTTCGATCTGGGAGTACCGTTGCTCGGTTTTGGTGAGCGAACGAGAAGCGAATGCAACTGGTCTACGTTGCCCGTCTTTTTGCTTTTGAAACAAAACTGCTCCCAGACCGAAAGACGATGCGTCAGCTGAAAGAGTAGTTTGTAGCGAAGCGTCGTACAAAGCCATGCATTGCGCTGAACAAATGAGCTCTTTGAGTTCTTGGAACGCTTTTTCCTGATTGCTGTCCCAGACCCAGTCCTTGTGCAAAAGAACACGCATGGGAGCAGTCACTTGGGCTAAATGTGGCAGGAAGCGGCCCAAATGATTCGCCATGCCCAAAATGCTTCTAAGCTCAGTAACGTTTCTGGGTGCTCTCAAATCTTTTATAGCACTGACCTTCGCTGGATCAGGATGAATACCTTCCTCATTCAAAATGTGACCCAAAAAACGCACTTGCCTAACCCCGAATAAGCATTTCTCTTTGTTTAATGTCACATTTGCCCTTGCTAGGCGTGTGATCACGTTACTTAAACGCTCATCGTGTTGAGCTTTGCTTTCGCCAAACACTAGGACATCGTCCATGAAATTAAAGACCCCCGGCAGGCCACCTAGTATCTCAGACATTCTCTTTTGGAAGTATTCCGGAGCGGAGGTAATTCCAAAGGGTAGTCGCGTGAAACAGTATCTACCGAAGGGTATTAAGAACGTGGTTAGCTCTTCCGAGTCTTTACTGAGTCGCACCTGGTGGAAGCCTGAGTTGGCATCGAGCTTTGAAAACCATTTCGCTCCCGACAGTGACCCTAGAGCTTGATCCACAGTTGGTAACGTAAATCGCTCTCGAACTACGCATTTGTTCAATTTAGTGAGGTCTACGCGAACTCTCAGGTCTCCTGAGGGCTTCACTACCGGAACTATTCCGGCGCACCATTCGGTGGGCCCATCCACTTTCCTGATTATGCCTAAACGCTCCATTTTATCTATTTCGCGCTTCAGGGACTCCCTCAGGGGAATTGGTACCCTGCGTGGAGCGCTTATGGCATGCGGGATAGCGCCAGCTTGTAGCCTGATGGTGTACTGCCCTGGCATCGTACCTAGACCGCGGAACATTTCTGGAAAACGCGTCTCGTACTGCAGGTTTCCCGAGTCGACCGCGTCTGCAAATTTCACGATACCTAAGACCTCAAGTGCAGGTAATCCTAGAAGGACGTCGCGTAACGGACTGACAACGTAGCATGTTTGATACACAGTTTTCTCTTTCCATGCGATCTCTGCTACGAATTTGCCTAGTACGTTAAGCTTACTGCTTCCTGCACCTAGCAAGATTTCATCGGTTTTTACCAGTCGGGACGGTAATCCCGGAAACGTTGCTGGTAATACTGACACTTCAGCACCTGAGTCAACCTTTGCAAAAATGGGCACAGAATTAATGCGCACCTGAACAAATCGCGCTTTTCTGCATGCATCTATTGATCCCACGAAAGTCTCTCCAGTTTCCTGGTTGACCGCTGAGACGCGTAGCTCTCCAGTTTCCTGGTTGACCGCTGAGACGCGTACCTTTCGTTGAGCGGAAGCCGTTGCTTTCTTCAAGCAGGCCTTTGCGAAATGTCCCTTCTTGCCACAGTGAAGACACTTGGCAGCTCTGGCTGGGCACATTGTCCTGGGGTGGGCGTCGCCACTGCAGAAAGGACACCGCACCTCCGGCGTTCGTTGCCCATGCTGCCGCACCTCCGGCGTTCGTTGCCCATGCAGACGTCCCTTGTGCCTCTGTTGAACCACCGCGTCCACATTGGGGTCCTGGTCACGAATTTCCGATGACTGATGGCTGTGCTGTCCTCGTAGAGTACTTTGCTGCTGTTGGACGCTTTCCTTTAAGCGAGCCTTCGAAAGCGCCGAAGCCAGCGTTAGCTGAGAATCCATTTGCAAAGCTTCCGAGAGCTTTGCGTCGCGGAGCCCGACAACCAGTCTGTCTCGGATCATTCGTTCTTTTAGTTCACCGTAGTCGCAACGTTCCGCCAAGCCGTGTAGCGCAGTGACGAACTGGTCTACCGACTCTCCTGGCATTTGTACGCGTCTGTGAAAACAGGCGCTTTCGTACACGATGTTCCTCTCTTTTACAAAGTGCCCGTCGAACTTTTTCTTTACGGTTTCATAGTTCTTGGCGTCTTCGTCAGATAGTGAAAACGTCTTGAATATGTCACGAGCTTGCCTCCCCATTGTGTACAACAGCGTTCGTACCTGAGCCTCCCCGGAGCATTCGTTGAGTCCCGTTGCATATCGGAAGTCGTCGAAATGTTCGATCCACGCCGGCCACTCTGACGTGCGGTCAAAGTCTAGCGGTGGCGGTTGCTGCAGTCCATGCAGCCGTATTGAAGGCGTCTTCGACATCGTGGATGGAAGGTGCCTGGCTCAGTGCGAAGATTCTTGACCATCTGACATCATGTCATAGACGGCCACTTCTGACACCATGTCGTGTTAGCCCAGGCAGGGGGGGCGCCGTTGCACCCGCGCCGGAACGCTGCCAGAGAAAGCAGTCCAGACACCGAGCTCCCAAGCGACGAAATGAACCCCCGTTTATTCTCGCACTCCGCTTTTATACACTTGCGCCACACTTGCGCCACAGATACACTAGCGCCACTATCGCAGTCGCAGCTGCCAGCCAAGCCAAGCCAAGCCAAAACAGATGATAACAGCACAGTAATCAGCATTCGGGACAACGTCGTTGCCTTCACCAAGAACCATGAACACCTTGGTTATGCGGTAGTAGCACTGATGTCCTTATGCGTCGCCAATGAGATGGTGACATTACCTCCGCGATCATGCTCTCTCGTTGAAGTGAAGTGCGACGTGGCGCATACTGGCGATGGTGTTGCCGAACGGGCAGTCACCCTAGTACTCAGCCGAGGCGTTTCTATAGCTCAGGGGCTAGTCAACTTGACCAATAGGCAGACCAAAGTGCTGCTGACAAACTTCAGCGACAAGCGTCAGCAAATTCAGAAAGGCAGAACTGTGACCTTTTTCGACAGCGTCCCAAATGCGCAGCACTGCTTCTCACTGTAACAAGAAGGGCCAATGTGCAAGGCGCCCGTAACCATCGTCGATGTGAGTCCAAATTTGTCTTCTTCAGAACGGGACCGTCTTTTGGATTTCATAGATCAATTTCGAGACTGATTTGCTTCCGAATCGCGGATCGGCCAAACGGCTTTGACAAAACATCGAATTATCACGGATGGTTCGACTCGCCCGATTCGACAAAATCCTTACCGTGTGTCTCCGAAAGAACGTGATGTTATTCAGCGCCAGGTGGCCAAAATGCTTAGAGACGACGTTATCCAGCCGTCACAGAGCCCCTGGGCTTCCCCCGCGGTACTTGTTAAAAGCTTGCGATTTTGCATAGACTACCGCAAGCGCAACCAAGCGACCGAGAAAGATGTGTATTCTCTTCCTCGCATCAACGATTCCCTTGATCGCCGACAAAATGCACGTTACTTCTCATCAATGGACTTGAAAAGTGAATATTGGCAGATGGAAGTGGATGAGAGGGATTGGGAGAAGACAGCATTCATCACTCCCGACGGATTGTATGACTTTAAGGTGCTTCCGTTCGGTTTATGCTCGGCACCAGCAACATTTCAGAGACTGATGAACACTGTGCTCTCGGGACTAAAGTGGCAAACATGCCTGGTGTATCTTGACGACGTGATTGTGCTTTCGGCCACATTTGAAGAGCATCTGCGCTGTTTGCTAGCTGTGTTTCAGGCCATACGATGTGCGGGCCTCACACTAAAACCAGAGAAGTGCCAGTTTGGTTACCAGGAGCTGCAGTTCTTAGGTCACGTCTTTAGCCAAGAAGGTGTCCGACCTGATCCTGAAAACCTCTCCGCAGTCGCCAAGTTCCCAACACCTACGGAAAAAAAAGACCTTGCGGCGTTTCCTGAGTCTTTGCGCTTATTACCGCCGGTTTATTGCTGGCTTCTCACAAATTGCTTGGTCATTAACTTCGCTGACGCATGACAACGCTGTCTTTCGCTGAGGTGAAGAACAGCAACAAGCTTTTAGTGAGCTGCGAAGGCGTCTACAGACACCACCTGTCCTGGCGCACTTTGATAACTACTCCCCTACGCTGCTTCATACGGATGCCAGCAACGTGAGCTTAAGTTCTGTGTTGGTGTAGCACCAGAATGGTGTGGAAAAAGTAACTGCTTGCGCCAGCAGAACCCTATATAAGGCAGAAGCGAACTACTCGGCAACAGAAAAAGAATTCCTTGCAATGGTATGGGCGGTTATGAAGTTCCGCCCTTATTTGTACGCTCACCCCTTTCAAATTGTTAGCGACCATCACTCTCTCTGTTGGTTGACGAACTTAAAGGACCATTCAGGGAGAATCGCGCGTTGGAGCCTTTGATTACAAGAATTCGACATGGCAGTTGTTTACAAATATGGAAAGAAGCACACGGATGATGATTGCCTTTCGCGAGCGCCGGTCGAACCTTCCACTACGACCGATGAAGACACTGCGTTTTTAGGTGTCATAGATGTCCCACTAGCAGCGAGAGGTCCAGAAATTACTCCCTCCTATTGATTTGTTGGAAAAGCGAACTACGGTTGTGCCTAAGATTTTCGCCTGAGTAATCTCTTCATTCTTTATTTGCAACAACGTACTTTACAAGAACTTCCGCCCTGAGGAAAACAGTCATCTACTCGTCGTCCCATTGGCTCTCCGCAGTGAAGTTTTGCAAGCCTGTCACGACAAGCCAACCGCCGGTCACCTAGGCTACACCCGCACGTTGGCTAAAGTACAACACAGACACTACTGCCCAAAACTTCCGGTGACAGTGAAACACTATGTACGTACGTGCATAGACTGCCAGTGCCGTAAATCATCCCCTGTAAAACCAGCTGGCCTACTCCACCCTCTTCAAGTGCCAACGACGTCTTTTTAGCAAGTCGACATGGACCTCCTGAGACCAGCTCCGACGTCCATAGCCGGGAGTAAATGGATAATTGTCGCCACCGATTATCTAACCTGCTACGCGGAGACCAAGGCTTTGCCAAGAGGTATCTTCATTGAGAACATTGTCCTGAAGCATGGCGCTCCGGCACTTATAACTTACCGACCAACTGCATTTACGGCCGAACTTTTGGAGACTGTTCTCCGTCTCAGTGGTACCAGTCACAGTACAAAAAAAAACACAGCCTATCACCTCCAAACCGGTGGGTTGAAGGAACGCCTCAATAAGACTATCGCAGACATGCTTTGCATGTACGTCGACGTTCACCACAAGAATTGGGACACAATTCTTCCCTACGTCACGTTCGCCTACAATACGGCATGCCAAGACACTACTTGTATGACACCATTCAGTCTCCTTCACGGGCGACCAGTAATTATGCTGGTTGCAATGTTGCTCCCGAATGCTGACACCGATGATCTCGATCAGGAGGCCGGGGAATTCGCTCAGCGTGCAGAGGAAGCTCGAAAACTAGCGCGCGTGCGGGTCAAAAATCAGCAAGAGCATGATGCACGAAACTACAATCATAGACACCGACATATAATGTACGAACCTGGCGACAAAGTGTGGATCTGGACGCCTATTCGCCGCTGTGGTCTCTCCGAAAAATTATTGCGGCGATACTTCGGGCCCTAAGAATTGTTCAGCTACGTTTAACCGACGTCACTTATGAGATGGTGCCCGACGGGGTGTCGACATGAAAGCGACGCCAGCAACAAGCCGACGTCGTCCACGTTGTACGTATGAAAGCGTGCAACTAGGGCTGACCTTGACCTCCTACTTCGTTTATTTCTCATTGGGACGGTGCTTCTTGAAGAGGGGTGCAAATGCCGCATAGAAGACGACGCCAAAGATGACGACTGGGACCACAGGCGCAAGCCTGTAAGAGAAGGAAGCTTAAACGCAAGACTCGTTCTAGTCGGCCATTCACACCGTCTATCTTTAGGCCCTGCTGGGTGTTCTATCGAGACGCGACAATACGGAAAGAATGCTATATATAAGAGAGTAATCTGGGTTTTAATCTATCATATAGATTAGGCGAAAAGTCGTAAAGAGCGCCTCCCCGGTTTATTCTAATCAATTGATATTTTACCGTTCGCAGATAGCTAGGGAGACTTGAAAACTAGTGCATTCTTGTGGCGACGAAGGGAACACTCTAGGCTTAAGTTTAGTGCAGTCAAGTCAGGTGTAATGCTATTCAATGGTTCAGTCGATCCGGTGCTTAAAATACAAGGCCATAAAATACCAAGAGTGCCAGGATATAAATATCTTTTTTTATTATTATTTCTTTGAGACATACAGAAATCAGGTGTTGTGGCAAAAGACAATGTTTTTCGCCTAGCAAAGGCCACAACACCCAAAGCATTTATACACTTCAAGGAATACAAGAGCCCGACAAGCAGCACTTTCACTCAAATGGCAAATACATATTTACAGACTCTGAGCATGCTGTGTTGTGTATGAACGAAGGACTGACCCACATGGAAAAGCACAAACAGTATGTTATCACAAAATGATGAACAGATACAGGGATAACCCCGCCGGGGTGGCGCAGTGGTTACGACGCTCGACTACTGTTCCCAAGGACGCGGGATCGAATCCCGGCCTCGGCGGCAGCTTTTCGATGGAGGTGAAAAGCAAGGCGTCCGTGTGCTGTACGGTGTCAGTGCACGTTAAAGAACCCCAGGTGGTCGAAATTTCCGGAGTCCTCCACTACGGCGTCTCTCATAGCCTGAGTTGCTTTGGGACGTTAAACCCCACAAACCAACCAACCAGATACAGGGATAATAAAACATGACGCATTGTCGGGATACAACAGGCATGAGGTGGTAAGGAGTATTTGGAAAGGAATTATGGTGCCAAGGCTTACTTTCGACTATGCGATTGTGGGCCTAACGGCAGAGTTACAGTCGAGATTACAAATAAATCAGAGATCTCTTGAACGGTTAGAACTAGTTTCCCACGGCAAAGCCACAAACGAGGCGGTACAGTGTGATACAGGCTAGGAATCTTTCGAAGCACAGGAAACTCAGAATCAAATATTATTTGGAAAACGCCTGAGGAAAATGAACAGTAACAGGTGGGCAGTTAGAGTATGAAACACCTATACCAAAAAACTGGTGACTCAAAATGCAGGTAGAGAAATAGGAATGTTACCAGTGAGTAGATATGCAGGGCACAAGGGCGGAGCATAAAGAGCGTTAACTATCCGGTAAAAGACACATAAGGTAAAATGTGGATAAACTTTATTCAAAAAAAGCAGAGTGTAGAAATATGTCAAAACTTTAAAAGGCAGGTCAGGAAGGAATTATATTTCTTTATTGGTACCTCAAAGGTCCATTGGGGGCGTTACATGACGGGTGGGCTAACAGGTTATTTAAAGAGTTCAGTGATGAATGACTTCAAAAATTCGTTGTCAGGATGGGCCAAAGCTTCAGCTGGGAGGTCGTTCAAATCTTTTGCAGTCTCAGAAAAAATGATTTGATATGCGCAGAAGTGGATGCTCGGTGTGTGTGGACGGCTTTCGAGTGACTGGTACGAAGTGAAACGCTGTGAGCATGGGTGATAATGGAAAGGCTCAGAGGGGAACTATAAAACCTGTGGAAAAGCGGAAGTCTGGCTATTTTGCGACGGGATTCAAGGCTCATCGGGATTCAAGCTTTTGTTTTCAATGATGTTACGGTCGTATGATAAGAGTATCAGAATATATGAATCGAATGGCGCGGTTTTGAACGGACTCGAGTGTTTTAGAAAGGCTATTCTGTTGTGGATCCCAGATAGAGCATGAGTATTCTAGTTTAAGGTGGACAAGGGTTAAACATGTAGAAAGTTTTACTGCAGCCGGTTTCAGACGCAAGTTAAATTTCAAAAAACCAAGAGCATGGTTAGCTTCCTTGGTTACGGTCATAACGTGGGTGTTCCAAGAAAGTTACCGTGTTAGGCTGATTCCTAATTATTTATTTGAAGATGCATGAGATCTCGATACACAGCAAATAGTGTAGTTCTGGGTAGGGAAAGACTGACGACGATGAAATGAGATTACTGTTTTATTAGCGTTTAAAGACATTAGCCGCGTCTCTCATAACCTGAGTTGCTTTGGGACGTTAAACCCCACAACCCAACCTAAAGACATTAATTAGCCAGTCAGCACACCACTTTTCCACAAGTTTTAGGTCGATCAGCGTCTGTGCCGTTAGTGATGCTCTGGTAGATGACGCAGTCGTCGGCGAAAAAGCGTACAGTAGAAGATAAATTATTTGGAAGGTCATTATTATAGATTAAGAATAATATAGGATTTAGAACGCTACCTTGCGGTACACCTGAGGTAACAGGGGACATGGAAAATGTGCTGTTGTTAGCCAATACAAACTGTTCGCGGTTAGTAAGAAAATCACGGAGCCAATCAAATACCACCGGGTTTAGATTTAGGCGGGAAAGTTTGAACAGGCGGCGTTGGTGGGAAACTTTGTCGAAAGCGTTCTCAAAATCTAAGAAAACAGTTTCTATCGGTGTGTTAGTATCCATGCTAGAACTGAGTTTGTTAATAAAGAGAGCTAGCTGGGTAGAGCAAGATAGGTTTTTCAGGAATCCATGTTGACAGGGGTAAAAAATATTAACGGACTGCAAAAAGTTCATGATATATTAGTAAATTACGTGCTCCATTAATTTAGAGGAAACGCTAGAGAGCGATATAGGCCGGTAATTCCTACATGATGAGGAAGGGCCTTTTTTGTGCACAGGGATGATTTTTCCTGCTTTCCAGTTGCAAGGTAGTGTACCGGGCTCTAGTGAATGCTGGATAATACGGCAAAGAAGAGTGGCTACAGTTTGTTTCGCATTCCTGAAAACTTTTGCGTTAATTTCGTCTATGTCCGCTCATGAAGTTAGTTTCAGGGACTCAATGCTACAATTCCGTCAGCGTTAAAATGTATGTCCGGCATAGGAGGAGGATCAAAACAAGAACAGTCAGGAACGTCGCCTTCAGGGTTGTTTGCAAAATTCGATGAAAAATCATAATCTATAGTGTCTCGGCCGTGCCACTATGTGGGATGGGTGATTCATGTGCGTCGCGTAGCCAGTTGGAGAGTACGGTTTGAGAACAATGACCTTCCAAAACTGGGGTTATTGTGAACCATAGCAGGTAATGTGGATGTGAAAAAGGTTTTATTAGCTTGCTTTGCGGGTGCGGATGAGTTTGCACATTTTATCGCTGAGCAAATACCAGTTAGATTCTACCGAGCTATTTAAGAAGTTTGAAAGGAAAAAAGCTAGTGAATTCCCTGAGGCTGTTATTCATGTCATCATAGCCCCCTTTGTCGCAGAGTGTCAAGGTTTTTGTTAAATTATCAGGACGTGATATGCTACTGCGATAGATGCCATAGATTATTAAATGGTCACTCAAGCCTGGTTAGTAGGTGTTTTCGATGCAATGAACATGATTTCGAAACATGAATTGATAGCAGAGCAAACTTTGATGAGTGGCAATGAGAACGCCGCCGCCACGCCTGTTATCGCGATCGTGACGAAAAATATAATCAGGGAAAGCAGCAGAAAATTCCTAATTAGAAATGGATGGATGTAGGCAAGTTTCCGCTAGTACAACTATTTTACTTTCGGTGGTGTCAATAAGGCTGCGTAATGAATCTGATTTTGGTAAGATGCTTCTAATGTTTGTGTACATGAAAGGTATGTACATGCTTAGAAACGGGTGTGGGGCGCAAGCTGGCCTGTACTATGGCTGACGTGGAACGCGAGTCTTAAGTGGAACTACAGTCTGCGAAGAACAGTTGAAAACTACGTGACGTTACTCATGATAAGTTTGTTATAACGCAGTTCGTAAGTTTTGTTCTCAGATTTGGCGAACTCAAAAAGACGTTTGCGCGCCAGCCGTGTCCTAGCTGAGTAGTCTTCAGATATTGCGTATGAAGTGCACTTGAGGTTTTTTGCACGTGACATGACGGATTCTTTAGTTTTGAAGTGAGCAAATGTTACCGTTATTCTTTCGGTATTGTCCAAGCCTGTGTGCGCGTTCGATGTTGGATGGTCTATCAAGTTTTGCTTCGCAGTTTAAAAATTAAATTGGTTCACAGGAAGGGAAAGGCGCAGTAACTGTCACACTTGCTCTGTGGACACCCGAAACGCGCCTTAAGGGAAGGGAGGAAGGTGGGAATGAAAGTGGAAAGAGAGAAAGAGGAGCCGTAGTGGAGGGCTACGGAGTAATTTCGACCACCTGGGGATCTTTATGACTTGTTTTTCAGACTCGTCCCATATTCCTCGTGGTGTATCCTTTAGGTTTAATAAAAGCATTTTAGAACGAGGGGCCCTGTCTTCAGCATCATCCATCCTGGCCGTGATGGCAGGAATAAGTTTGGCATTGTCTTCAGCAAGCGTCTTCGTGTCCACTACAAGAGCCCTTATTGCGACTAAAGCATAGTAATTTCTTCCATTTTTGCGAGTCTTTTGTTTATTCATCGACAGCCTTATCAGTTTGCGCTAGCTTGGTATGAATAATTTTCATTTCATTGAGGAGCGTATTTTGCCTCGATCTAATCTCATCCAATGCGGCCAGTATGTCAGAAGACTCTTGCGTGGACCTAGAACGGGTGCCCGGTGGTCCGGGGTTTACTTCGATATCGGCGGCTATGATAAGAAGACTAGAGAGAATATGAACACAGTCGTAGCCAGTAGTTAGGCAGTAACATGGGCTCGGCAGCGCTAATAAATCACGATAACGAGTACACGGCGCAAATAAGGAAAACTGGCTATTTACCTGCGTAAGGAGCAGATGACAGGAATTAGCGCGAGCTATCGCGTGCGCTGCCGAGCCCACTGAAGGAAGGTGCGAGCATGTTAGTCCTTATGTCGTGATGTGTTGATCTTGCTGTCAGTAGAGCTGACGGTGGTTCCAAGAAGGACGATGCCAGGTAGTAGGAAGGTTCTTTTGGGAAGCTGCAGAGCAGAAGTCTTGAGTAATGACTGTCGTTTCACGGGCATGTATCCATTGCGCAGGTCCACGGGCGGTAGATAGACATGAATGGGTGGTAATTTGCGGATGGTGTTATCAGGAGGTAGGAAGTGACATCGGGAGCACGGAAAGGACTTTCCGAAGCAAACAGCATAATAACCTGCGTAAGGCGCAGATGAGTGGAATTAGCGCGTGCCATAGCGCGCACGCTGCCGAGCCCACAAGTAGAACGTGGCATACTTTTTCTATAGCTACAACTGGCTGGCTTAGAACACCCAGCTGCAAAAAATTTAACCAAAAATATGGCAAATGTGCAAAGTGCGGTAAATCCGTAGAAACAAATGGACATCCTATACCGGAATGGTATGGCATCCATCAGAATCTCGGTGCAGGCACGGCCACTCTCCCTGAGGCCTTAGAGTTTAGACAAATTCGTCGGGTGAATTAATCTGCGGTGTAAGTTAGCAAAAGGCAAGTAGAAGATTCGTGGCTCAAAAGCAGAAAGATGACGCAATGTATAAATAAAAATGTTATAATTGAGGTAGTTGAGGGATTTATCACATTGAATTATCTACACCGCCACAACAACTTCCTCCTCACCCTCAAATCTAAATTTTCGGGGGGGGGGGGGGGGGGGGGGCGCGTCTGTGAGAGTGGAAGTGTGTTAATGTAAGTGACATTAAAGTGATAAGGATGCTCCCTCAACGACGAGCCCGCCCTTCACCTAGGGAACCTGGAGAACACCAACCCTCTAAAAACTGTGTGTGTGTTCGGACATCCTCAGTACTTCTCCGTAGTTCTTCTCTACTCCTCCTAGCAATGTAAATAAACAGTCTTCGTCCTTCTACTTCCAACTCCTTCGCTCAGCGGCACTTCTTCCGGGGTGGAGCGGGCGTCGATGCGGCCGAGGATCCGTCCAGCGGCACCCGAGTCCCACCTCTAACAGGACCAAAAATTAGAGGGTCTCGTAGATATCTTTTAAGAGGACAATGATGAAAGCTTACCCTTCCTCTCCGATCATTTGCCTCTCATCGTAAGTACAGGCGCAGTATCTGTCACACTTTCTCCGGCAAGTGTGAGTTTGGATGGTGCACCTCGCTCCTGAATCGTGGCGGTCCTTGCCGCGCGTTGAAGTGCGGGATTGCAGATGGCAGGAGCGCCAGACAAGAACACAACACATCTCGCGGAATATGCCTTATATTCTTTCCTATTTCAAACACCCGCTGTTATTAAACGCAGTTACCTGTCATTTATCTGCATGCCGTAACTAAAAACTCGCTTTTACGCGCCCAGTCAATTGCAATTTTATTTCCGAAATCTACTCCCGTAAAAGAAATTCTAGAAGGCACTTTGGACAAATAAAGTACGATGAGGCGAAAGCCATTATAGCGCGGTGGATTGTAGCCCTCTACTACGGCCCCTCTCTCATTCTCTTTCACTCCTATCTTTCTCCCTTCTTTTACGAAGGTGGTGGTGGTAAAAAAACTTATTTTGAACGCCGAACAACGCAACTAAATAGAAGCGCTGCGGGCAGCCTTCAAGCTGCCGGTTGGGGCGTCCAGGGCGTGCCTAGCCGCGACTCCCTCCACCCACGTCACTAGCTGGAGTTGAACTTCCGGCTTGGTGCTGGACAAGGCAGCCTCCCACTGCTGCGAACTAGTAAGGTGCCAAGAGGCAGGGGGCAAGTGTGCAGGGCAGGAATATATATATATAATACTAGGGTAATCGGCGCGGGAACTGTCGCATAAACAGCAGGCCGACGAGTACGTCCCGGGGTGGAGGAGGGTAAGGCGAGCTGAAGTAAGAAAGGTGGGGGCCTCAAGGTGGCGCCACATTTTGTTGGCGGTATTGGGAAAGAGATTTGTGCGGAGGGGGTAAGGTGAGACGAGAAAGGCGGTAGTGCAAGGTTATATTGTGGTACGTGAGGAGGGTGTCGCGCGTATCTATTCCCGGCGGGAGAGGGAATGCTTGGACAATCGAAACGCGAGCAATATAAAGAATAGACCGCCGCGTTACCAGGATGGGCAACGTGTGCAGGCATCCAGATGATTTGGATGGGGCGAGAAGGGACGATACCGGAACGCAAGATACGGATGGCTGTGGATGCGATCCGTCCAACCGCGTAGTTATAGATTGCAGCCTTGGAGTCACTAAAAATGTATTCCGCTGAGGTTTGCGTGATAGCTAAGACAATAGCTGCCTTCTCCGCCTCAACTGAGGTCGAACGCCAGAGAGCGGAGGCTCTCACTTCTCTTCGGGAGAGGTGGTGTTCGAGATGCATAGTTTTAAGCAGGGGATTAATGGTTTTGAGGGAGGTATGGGAAGGAATGGACAATAAGGTGTGAAATGGGATAATAGGGGAGAGCTTCAGGGTGAAGAGAAGTGCGCAACCCGGATGTGTGCGGGAGAGATGGAGTAACTGAGCCGTGCGATGGCCTCCGTCAGCTCTGTAAGGAAGTTGTGGATGTCCGTAGATAGCAGCCGAGCTGTCAACGTTAATGTGGGAAAGGAAAAAGCAGACTTATATGCCTGGCAAATGAGGACGTTGCCTTTGTCCTCCTCGGTACGAGAAAAGTAGAGATATGGAAGAGAATATATGAAGCGGCTGAGAACAAAGGCCTGGGCGAGGTGGCGAAGGTCATGTCCGCGCATGCCGTGGTGGCAGCTTGCAATGCAGCGTATGAGATGTATGGTTTGGTATCACTTGGCTTACAAACACTGTATACAGTGTTTGTAAGCCAAGTGATGAGCTACGTGTGTTAGCCATTGGACTGAAAAAAAAAACGTCCAAGGATATGGAGGGTAGAAACGAGAGGAATGGATGTGCCATTAAGGAAGGCAGTGATTGGAGAAGGCGATAGGGGGCCACGCCCCGAGGCAGAATAAGCCAAAGCTGAGATTTGGTCAGGGAGCAACTCAATCCGATTTCATGGCCGTGGGTCTCCACCATAGCCACACCTGCCTGGAGAGTGGCCTCCATATCACCAAGATTGTCGGTGGTCACCCATAGGGTGATATCGTCAGCGTAGAATGCATGCGACAGAGATGGGATAGTGCATAGAGCACGTGCTAGTGGGAAGAGAGTGATGTTGAAAAGAAGCTGGGACAAGACAGAACCTTCAGGGGTACCAAGAAATATTTATTGCCAAGAGAAAAGGAAGAGGAAGCGAGTGGGCTGTATGAGATTTCGGCTGTGCGGGGGGCGAGCAAAGCGGTGATGTAAGCATGGACACGGGATCCGACATGGAAGGATGAGAGAGCATCCAGAATGACGGTGTGGTGTACATTGTCGAAGGCTTTTGTGAGGTCCAGCGCAAGGATGGCTTCAGTGGGCTTGTGGTGGGAAGGGCGGTGGACATCCTCGGAAAGCTGCAGCATGAAAGCTTGGGGGGAGAGTTGGGGGCGGAAGCCGAACATGGAGTCCGGATACAGGTCATGATCATCCAGATAGGTTTGAAGGCGAGCCCGGATGACGTGCTCGAACAGCTTCCCGATACAGGAGGTAAGAGATATGAGGCGGAGGTGTTCTAGGGCAATAGGTTTGCCGAGTGTGGGGATCAACGAGACACCAGGAGAACAGACGAGTACCAGCTTGCCAATGAGTGTTTAGAAGGTTAGTAAGGGCTATAAGGGAGGGTGCAGCTAGGTGGCGGAGTGCTTTTTAGTGATGCGGTCCGCTCCCGGGCCGATGTTCGGCGGAGCGTCAATAGCGCCGCACGTAGCTCACCCAGGGAGGTATTCGCATCAAGGTTGGGATTGGAGGATCTGGAGTGAGACGGAAGGGGTGTAAGGAAGGCGGTGCAAGGGTAGGGTCCCTGAGGGCCTCTGGTAATTCAGTATCGGTGAGTGAGGACGAGGGAAGGAGATGGGAGATATCCATGCATTGGGAACCTTTGGTGTGTGTAGGGTCTAGCAGCACCATGAGAAGTGGCCACGTGTCGCGAAGGCCGAGGTTGACGGACATCAGGTCGCAGGTCTGGCCCCACTGTTGCCGAAGATGAGAGGAGCAGTGCTCCTCCATGTCCGACGCCAGCTGGGTCAATCGGAGACGCAGTCGGCAGTTCTGACTCTGGGCCTGCCAGCGGCGGTGGACAGCATGATAGGTTTCCCGAAGGTGCAGCCATCTGCTGTCTGCAGTAGTGGTATGTAGTGCTGAAGGGAGTGTGGCTGTCGCAGTACGGACGTCTAGGCAGAGAGGTCGGTGATAGGAATTCAGGAGGAGGTAGAGAGACTAGTGAAGGGGAAGCGGACCTAGTCAACAACTTTGGTCAAACGAGTAGAGGTGCGAGCAAGAGGGGAGTGGTAAAGTGGCACAGAAGATCTAGTAATCGCTACTGAGGGAGCCCCTGTAGTATTCCAAATCAGGTCAGAACATTTTTGGCAAAGGAAAGGTCGGCGTTGGTATCTTGTTGGGCACTCGATCGGATTCTGGTATGGTGAGCGAAGTCGTTAAGAACTGAAAGACACTCGCTCTGGATGAAAGTCAAGAGTGAGTTGCCCTTGCGAGTATTTTGGATATAACCCTAGCTACTATGGTGGGGAATGAAATCTCCTAGAACGAAGAGGGCATTTCGGCCAGCGCTTTTGAAGGACTAGAAGGTGTTGTGACCGTGCATGGTCCGCGCTTTCGCGCACTATTGTGCGCCTGTGGGCATGGTATTGATATGTGCTGGTTGTGCAAGGGCTGTAAGTGAGCCTGTTCACATGAATCTTTTTGTGTGAGCATGGTTTGCTTTGTCGTGATCCTACAACTGCCAAGTTGGCCCTTTCAAGGGAACGTCAAGAAAAATACATAGAAACGTCACCCTGTGAGAAATAGCCGGAAGTGCTCCTGTTCAACTGTTCACCCTTACAATCGAGAGGTGCTGTTGTCAAGTGAGGAATGCCAATTGTCCAAAGGAGGCCATCGGAGTGACACGTCCGCTGACGTACAGGAGATGAAAGGAGCATTAGGATTACGGCCATTAGAGGATTTCCCGTGAATGCAGGAAAGAATTGCAATTGCTGGAAAGGGACAATGCTGGGAGCAGTATTCGTGGCGCGCACGTACAATTGGGTTTCTGAGAAGGAAACCCACTTGCTGGAACCAACATAGCGGATCTTTGCAGCAGAATCAAAATTTACCTCCTCGCCGTTCCCAAGCTCTACCCGACAACAAGTGACTACGCCCGACGAAACAATACTGGACCAGTAAGTGCATCAGACCATCAGTGCAGTGATGTGTTCAATTGGTTGCCGATATTTGAGGGGTGTGCCCTGGAACTGATTGGTCAGCATCTTCAGAGAGGGGCTGGACATAGAGGATTTAAGGACGTTGCAGAGCACGAAATGACGCTCTGAGCCCTGGGTAAACGGCTCATCCAGACGCTTCTCGCTATGAACTCCTAACGCTTGCCATTCTGCTGATATACCCTTTTTTTCTCATTTAAATAGGTTTTCTCAAAGTGCCATTAAACCTGCTTGTATATAATTTACCAACTTCGAAGATTCAATCCTTCATCAACCCGGAGTCTCTGCACGCTACTAAGTGAAGGTCGGGTCGACTAAGTCCCATCGTCACGACAACTGCAGACCAGCGTTGGGATCTGAATCTACAAGCCAGAACATCTTGTGATCGGAGGTGGATCACAATCTACAAGCCACAACATCTGGTGATCGGAGGTGGCATCTCAAGCAACAAGCAGGAGCAACAATCGGCCAACAAGAGAGCAGCTCGGAACAACGATTGCATGTGTGGGTGAGTGCTTGGCTTTTGTTCTGATGGGGGCCAGGTTCTAGAACAGGGTTAGATTTTAGGACAGGTACAGAGTGTTGAAACGCCTTTAGGTTTGGTTTTTTGCACCGTTGTTTTGGAAGTAGCCGACACTCGGAGCGATCATGCACCCACAAAAGCTGCAGAAACCGGAACTGTTGCTATTGTGTGAGGAATTGGGAATTGATAAAAGTGGTTTGACACGAAAACCCTTGATTTTAAATGCAATCACTGAATTGGCAACCGATGATGAGGAGCTCAGTGAAGAATGGAACCTCATCGTAAAAAAAAGGAGGAGCAGCTCAGACAGCAGAATGAGTGGGAAAAAAGGGAAAGAGGCGTGAGCGTGAAATTGAGAGAGAAGCAAAAAGACTCAAGCAAGAAATTGAGCTCCGGAAATTAGAAGTAGGGTTGAGCAAGAGGTCGGGCAATTGTCCCCGGCTAGCGGTATCTCTTCTGAATAAGGAGGCAGATTTCAATATGTCAAAGTACATGCAGCCATATGTGATATCAGGGGATATCGGTCTGTATCTGGGTAACTTTGAACGAACCTGCGAAAAACTGTCCTTCCAGCGAGACACTTGGTCTCAGAGATTATTGACGGTTCTGCCCTGCGAGGCAGCGGAGGTTGTCGCGCGGCTAAGCAAGGAGGACGCGGACAACTACGAGAAGGTCAAAGCTTGCCTTCTGAGAAAGTATAGGCTTAGCGCCGAGGCGTTCAGACAACGTTTTCGGAACGCTACTAAGTCCAGGGACGAGAGTTACCCTGAATTCCTGTACAATTTAAGAGTCAATTTGGGCGAGTGGCTAAAGAGCACTGATTCCTACAGTCATAGGGACGCTGTAGTCGAGCGAATTCTTTTGGAGCAGTTTTATAACTGCCTCCCAGAAAAAGAAAGAAATTGGTTACAGGACCGAGGCGACATTAAGTCGGCAACTGAAGCTCCCGAACTCATTGAGGAGTACGCTTCGCGCCGACAATTCAGCAATCCAGCAGTGGATAGGCCCCGCAATCCCAAGTTGAGTGTGAATAACCGTCAGAAAAGGCACTCTGCTAGAATTGCAAACGAAGAAAGGAATGCTTCTTCAGGCAAACTCCCTAGAAAATATGGCAGTGAGAAAAGTGGGGAAGAGACCAACGCGCACAACACAAAGAACAAGCTTGAGGCTAGGAAGCTGCTCACATGCTTTAGGTGTAATGAGCAGGATCACATTGCCGTCAACTGTCGGAAAGAAAAGATTGCTTTCTCGTATGTCAGTGACTGCGATAAAACCATGAAGCTTTTGGAACCCTACATGCATGACCTAGTAGTCAACGCGAAGCCTTGCAAGGTACTGCGCGATTCGGCCGCAACGATGGAGGTTGTCCATCCGGCGTATGTGTCGATTTCCGACTATACAGGACAGTGTGCATGGATCCGCCAGGTAGTGGAGGAACAGAGTGTGTGCTTGCCAATCTTGAACGTGGTTATCGGGGGCCCTTTCGGCGTGTTAACAACCCAGGCTGCTGTTTCAGGAAAGCTTCCTAAGTGCTCTCCGTATTTGTTTTCCAACAGATCGAACATGCTGCTGAGAAAGAGGGGCATCTTTTTCGGAGACAGAGTAGTGTAAGCCTTAACACGTTCAAAGGCGCGAAAACTAGATACCCTGCTCATTCCAGAAAATTCCATAGCGGAGGAAACGCCAGTTAAAACGGTGGTCGATGCGGAAGATAGCGGGTCAGAAAACTTTGAGAGCGAGGCATCTCAGATAAGTCAACTTGAAAGTGAGCTTGATGAGACGCGGAATGAGGACGTTCTTCAGAGTAACCTCTTGCCGCCAGTGTCTAGTGATCTCACGAGACTTCTAAGTGGAACCCGAGAGGACTTAGCTATGGAGCAAGCCAATGATCCCAGGATACAGAAGATAAGGGAGCGCCACCGCGCCACTAAGACAGCAAAGAATATTTCTTTCGAGATGAGAAAGGGAGTGCTGTATCGCTTATTCAAGGATAAGCGCGGAGTAGAGCGTGACCAATTAGTCGTTCCCCAAAAGTACCGCGAATACATACTGCGACTTTCCCATGGCAGCTCGTGGACATGTCACCTTGGAATAAGGAAAACAAAGCAGAGGCTGTTGCAAGAATACTATTGGCCTGGATATTTTAAGGACACGGCAAAGTTTGTACGATCATGCGACACGTGCCAGCGGGTTGGAAAGGCGCGAGATAAGTGGAAAGCTCCGATGATGTTAGTACCAATCATTACCGAGCCATTTCACCGGTTAGTAATAGATGTAGTTGGGCCACTTCCTGTGACAGAGTCAGGGTACCGTTATATCCTCACTATGTTATGCCCAGCCACAAAGTTTCCAGAGGCTGTTCCGCTGCGCGAGGTGACGCCCGAGAATGTAGTGGATTCGCTAGTGTCAGTGTTTGCTCGAGTTGGATTCCCTTCCGAGGTCCAAAGTGATCAGGGTAGCGCTTTCGCCAGTGTCCTCACCACCTCATTTCTCGAGCGATGCGGCCTTAAGGTAGTGCACAGCTCGATCCATCGTCCGCAGAGCAACAGCGTAGAAAGATGGCATTCTGTTCTCAAACGCGTCCTGAGGGGACTGTGCTATGAAAACAAGCGCGAATGGGATACCTGCCTGCCTGCAGCACTTTTCGCTTTGCGGTCAGTACCGCACGAATCCATTTGTCACTGCGCTCACCTTTTCGAATGGTGCGCGAAGCCTGGGATGGGCGCGGAGAAGCCCCAACAGTAGTAGAATTCATTCAGAACCTCCTGAATGGCTTACATAACACTAAGGACCTAGTTGAGGCCAGCATGAAGTCAGTCCAGGCTCGTTCCAAAGTGTACTATGATAGATCAGCCCGTCAAAGGACGTTTCGTATCGGGGACAAGGTGATGTTGCTGAGAGGTTCAAGGCAGAATAAGCTCGAAGTACAGTGGGAAGGACCTGCTGAAGTCGTTGCAAAGTTTTCTAACACTAACTACGCCGTGAAAATCCCCGGTAGGCGTAAAAAGTGCGCTTGCATTGTATGGGCCATTCAAAAATTTCAGTGCTATGCTATCTTGGAGAGGCCAAATTCACCGTAGAGACGGACCATTGTCCCCTGGCTTGGCTGCAAATTGCGACATCGAAGAACAGTCGCCTTCTAAGGTGGAGCTTGATTTTACAGCAGTACAATTTTGAAATAAGATACAAAAAGGGGAGTTAAGTGGGAATGCGGACGCGCTTAGCCGCTGTTTCTTAGCGGTCCGAGGTGCTCCTCACCATGTATTCAAATTGATAATCAGGTTCTTTTTTTTTCGTGCGCTTGTATATATGTGACTATGTAAAGCAACACGTTTCGTTTTCTAGGGATACGTGGGTCCTGAGCATCTTGAGTGTGGGGTTTTCTCGGACAACGATGGCAGTTTTCTTTTGACCTGGGCTCTTCAAACGGGAGACGAGTGCTTGCTTAAACATGTGGTTGAGTTTCAGAGACAGCTCAAGCAATTTGGCCAACGACAATCAAGACAACGCGACAAGCGACAGCGAGTTTCAAGCGTTCATGTGCAGGCCATTAAGTCTTCTCTTGATGCAGCAGCTGCGACTGCTGCCCTCCGTGACTCTTCTGGCGGGGGAGGAGGCTGTTGTGACCGTGCATGGTCCGCGCTTGCGCGCACTATTGTGCGCCTGTGGGCATGGTATTGATATGTGCTGTTTGTGCAAGGGCTCTAAGTGAGCCTGTTCACATGAATCGTTTTGTGTGAGCATGCTTTGCTTTGTCGTGACCCTACAACTGCCAAGTTGGCCCTTTCAAGGGAACGTCAAGAAAAATACGAAGAAACGTCGCCCTGTGAGAAATAGCGGGAAGTGCTTTTGTTCCTCTGTTGACCCTTCCCGTCGAGAGGCACTATTGTCAAGTGAGGAATGCCTCTTGTCCAAAAGAGACGATCGGAGTGACACGTCCGCTGACGTACAGGAGATGAAAGGATCGTGAGGATTACGGCCATTAGAGGATTTCCTGTGAACGCAGGAAAGAGTTGCAATTGCCGGAAAGGGACAATGCTGGGAGCAGTATTCGTGGCGCGCACGTACACTTGGGTTTCTGAGAAGGAAATCCACTTGCCGAAACCAACATAGCGGATCTTTGCAGAAGAATCGAAATTTACCTCCTCGCCGTTCCCAAGCTCTACCCGACAAGTGACTACGCCCGACGGAACAATACTGGACCAGTCATTGCATCAGACCATCAGTGCAGTGATGTTTTCGATTGGTGTCCGTTATCTGAGGGATGTGCCCTGGAACTGATTGGTCAGCATCTTCGGAGAGGGGCTGGACATAGGGGGATTTAAGGACGTTACAGAGCACGAAATGACGCGCTGAGCCCTGGGTAAGCTGCTCATCCAGACGCTTCTCGCTATGAACTCTGAACGCTTGCCAATTAGCTGATATACCCTTTTTTCATGTAAGTACGTTTTCTCAAAGTGCCATTAAACCTGCTTGTGTATAGTTTACCAACTTCGAAGATTCAATCCTTCATGAACCCGGAGTCTCTGCACGCTACCAAGTGAAGGCCGGGTCGACTTAGTCCCAGCGTCACGATAAAGGAGAGGGGCTGGAGGTGCTTTTGGAGGGCTGTACACAATGAGAACAAATAAGCTTGCGTCAGTGCGACGACGGGGAAGGATTTCGAGAAGTACATGGGCACAGTCCGAGACGTCAAGCTGGTGCAGCAGTGCAGCAAAATTGCGGTGCACTAGGGTGGCAACGTTTAGGTGGGTATCAGAAGGATGAGATGAGGTGTAGTCATGCAACTTAATGGCAGTTAGGGACTCTTGGAGTGCTACGACTGAAGTCAGAGTTCCGGGAGGGACATTCTGGAGGTGGAGCTGTAGGGTGCTCTGTTTGCCGCGGAACCCTCTACAGTTGCACTGCCAGAGGTTAGGGTGTAGGGGGTGCCTGGCCATGATGGATGGTAAGGTTCTTGGAATTGGTTGGTGCAGATCCCGGGATGGGTAAGGCAGGGAGCGAGAGGTGAGCAAGGGCGGCCTCCGTCGCGCTCTGGCAGGCCTCTGTCGCCATGACCCTATTGTCTAGGACGGTGAGTTGAGGTTCAATAGCGGCAACGTGGGTGTCAATACTGGAGACGCGCTCCTCAAGTTGTGCGAAGTTGTTGTTGTGGCTATTTGAAGAAGGAAAAGAAATGCACGGGTCTGCTACTGGTTCTGTAGTTGAGCCACCTCCGCTGCCTCGTGTGGAGAGAAGAGAGAAAGTAGAAAAGAAAGAAAAAGAAGGGGGATAGAAAGACACGCGCCGCAAAAGCCGTCATCCACCACCTATAGGTGGTGGCGGGTACAATGAAGGTCTACAACAGATAAAAATTCGGTGCTGGCTAGCCCCCGCCGCAAGCGGTGCATGACAGCCCCGTGTGGCCAGGAACAGCCTCCCTTCACCACCTCATCGCCCCCTCAGGTTGTGCGGAACGAGCCATGATGCGCTGCTCAAAAGCCTCGAAGAAGGAGGCTGTTTGTCGAACGACGTGACGCTCTGACTCGACAGCATCGGACGAAGGGGATCGCGGGTTTTGCAGGGGGATGCGGGTTGGCGAGGGGGCGCGCGTTCATCAGCTCCTGAGCTGGCAACGGCGGAAGCGGTGACTGTAGTGGTGTTTGGTGTACACACTAGCTCTGATTGGCCGACGTAGGAGCTTCTGTCTATCATTTTGATAAAGATTGCGAGTTGGAAATGTAACCACGCGATACTCGACGCTTCTGCTTCGTAGATTAGCCATATATATCAGAATCGGCCTGTTTACCGTTCCCACATAGATCCAACCATTTCTGAAATGGTCATCGGCCCTCATCTATTGCCATGTGTCTGATGACCAGGCCTGAAACAAGCATAATTTCCTGTTCAGTTTTATTTTCCGTTTCGGATGCTTCAGAATACCCGAGCACGATGCTGAAGTGCAAACCTTTCTTGCCATTTTGAGCGTGTCTTCTCTTACGCTTTTTTTTTTTGCAAGGGGTACGTGCCACTGAACTGAACTCCTGCACTGGACTACAACCCAGCATGACATTTTCATGTTCATTATAATACTTGTACATAGCCGTTTTTAGAAACAACGCTTTAAAAAGCAAGCCAAACAAGTCCCCGCCATTGCTCTCCCGCAGCGCCACTCGCGCGCAAGGGGTTTAGCGTGCCGTGTGCAGCGTGCCTGCCGAGGGGAGAGTGAAATCCAAGGAGAACGGAGGAGGAAAACAGCCGAAGGGAATAGTGTCGCTAATTTCAGGATCAAGGGGTTTTATTGCCAACCAGCAACCAGCTAGGTGCTGCTGTATAGGACGCTACAACAAGCTTGGGAGCCAACATACTGTGCCGAGCCGGGCGCCACGGCGCAACATGTAGGTTCCCTACAACAAGATAGAGTTACTATATAGAATACTAACTTTACAACAAGCTAAAACCCCTTGATACTTTGAAAGTTACGCCAACGATTGAACTTTGCCGCCGCCGCGCTACCTCCTCGCCTCCCCCTCGCCCCTTGCGAGCCCCTTCGCTGAAGGCCGGCTCTCCGCCCGATTTCCTGAGCGACGATTGGTCTCCCTGCCGTTGCCCTGAAACCGACGTGCGTCCGGCGTTTTCCTCGTGTTTTCTTTTTCCTTCACGCCAATTTTCCCCTAGTCTCGGCAAGCGAATATTGCGCGCTGTGCTTTCATTGCAGCGTGCAAGCTCTATGCCGTTTTGTTGCGCGTACAACTGCAGCAAGCGGCCTGAAGATGGTTATGCGGTATTCATGATATCTCAAGGCAAGCGTGACGGCTTGCGCATGAGTCAATGGATTCACAAGATTAGTCGAAAGACGTTTATTCCTAGAAAGAACAAAGTTGTTTGCGACGTCGGGTGCCTTTCTCACTCCCCGTAATAACGAGTCACCTGACGCTGCGTTTTTTATTCCTGCTTGCTACTCAATATTTTTGCGGCGGCAGCATGTTCATTGTATAAAAATAAGGTTGTCCTCTGCAGCATGCTGAATATTCTGCGAGGTTCCAAGGCTCCATCATTTAACACGCTTCGACTTCTGTACAGTCAGAAACAGGGCGCTATAATCTGCTTTTTGCTGTCAGAGATAACTGGAAAATTACAGTCTCTCGATTGCATTTGTCGTGATTATGCTAGGATCCATGGCCTCCTTAACTAAAAATCAAAATTCGGGCTTGTAGAGTAGCTATCCTTTCCAGCTTGTACTTGTAGTATGCGTCGGTTACTCGGGAGCAATGAATGCTGGCCATGAAAAACTCTGGCAAGTAAACCCGAGGTATTGCGGGTAATCTGCACTAGTTAGGTCGTACGGCATTTTTTTTTCAATTCTTGAATGTGTCTTGCCATGCTTCGACGCACGCGTGGGTTAAAAAATATGCGTTCGTTTTATCAGGGATACGGCCAATGTGCAGGAGGTGTTCATATGATCACACACGCTTCACTTTGACCATGACTACAAGGCGTTGGCAGGTTACCTTCGCTTTGAAAGCTGGAGCTCTAAAACCGCGATTCCGCGTATTCATTTATTGCGAGAAAAGTTATCCCATCGATGTCAAATCAGCCGGAATCATTGCATCAATTTTCTATATTTACAAAACTTCAACAATCAATAATGATTATAATTATGATGTAAAAATAGGGGAACATTTTGCGAGCAACAATTTTTAACACTGTAACATATTACTCATTTCAATTGTATGCAAGAAGATTTTTTTTTCACCTAGCCTGAGTGATTAACTCATCGCTTTATGTTCTAGCTACATTTCACTGAAGGCCAGTTTGAGCCGCCAATATTACACGAACTCGAAAAAAAACCAGGCCAAACGCAGTTCCATCAATTTTCTCTCACCGACCTGTCCTCAAGTAAAGGAAGCCTCCTCGACAGAGACATGAACCTCGCTCTGATAGTAGTCAGTTATTTCTGTGGCTTGCTCTTTTCCCACCTCCATTTATGAGAAAACAAGAAAGTATAAGAATTAAAAGTCAATGTATAGTTGTCTCGTCAGATATTATGAGATAATAGAGATATGACTGACAACGTAAGTCAATGAAAATTGAAGTATATCAATTGGTCATGGGGCGGCATCAGATTAAATAGTGATGGTTATGAATAGTTATAGGTAATGATGGTGACTGTTACGAATAATAGTAAATGATAGTAATAGGCCCGGATAGTGAGGTGATAGTGTTCGTTGCGGATAGTGACAGTTACGATAGGTCTCTGGCATTAGTAGATATAGTGATAGATAGGATAGCGATAGTTAATGAATTGGCAGTTATATGCTCTCTCATTTCCGCACGTTGAAGACTTATGTGCACATTGTAATTTTTTTATTTGATTGTTGCGTTCAATGAAATCAAGCTCTTTTACATAGCGCATGAGACCACAGCATGCTTGCCCCAGAACTTCAGTGTGTCGGCAACAGGGCCCACCACTTCTCCCAGTGTACCCTGCTGTCTTTAACCACACGCGAAGTCAGTGAGGGGCCGCGTACTCATAAAATTATTAATTCCTCCATCAGCATCATATCAAGACTGCCGTGTCAAACCTGTTCCTTGCCTCGAAGCAGAAAGGAACAGCTCAAAATTTGGTTTTATACAAAATTAACTAATTAACGCAGATTATCGCGGATCGCTAACTAGCACAGTGCCATTACACTTGGCCTAAGCTTTCCAACGGTGTACGGTTCGATGTTGCAGCTAAAATTTAGATTTTAATTGCAATTTATTAAATATCAATTAATTTGGCTCACTAATTGATCGAAATACATGTACAATTGACCAATAATCCAATCTCATGGTTGATCACGTGACATATACTATGCTTAGAGAGATAGCTTGACAGTAGCGAAATAGACTAAGTCTTGCTTTGACCTTCTCTGATCTTGAAGTTCAAAGCACCAGCCTGGATCGTTTTCCGAAGTTTTACCTCGGTGACAGATTTCACGCTCTAAAAAAAACACAAAGTCAGAGGCAGTACTATATTAAGTGCACAAAGTAAAACCTTATCATGATACTTAAAAAGTGTCTGTAGCACAGAACTCGCCTGAAAGCTTTGTTTATCAGTATTCCCCATTCAAACAGTTCTAAGAAGAAACCAATCAATTCATGAACTTTACTTTCGGCATTCTCAATGCTTTTCTCGCAATTTTTCAGAACTTTTGTGCACTCCTGAAGCGCAGACCTGGCCCAAAAGCTCGCGCTTCACTCACTGCTGCGGCCGGCCGGCGGGCGTCAAGGAGAAAAAGCGTGTCGTGCGCAGCGCTCGCCGCCGCCGCGCGAGGAGAATCGAGGAGGAAAGCGCGGCGCGGAGGAGAGTGTCGCTACTTTCAAATTATCAAGGGTTTTTACAACAAGCCGCAGCCGCACGCCATCTACCGTCGGAGCTGAAGACTAAGCGATGCAGCAACCAAGCACCATTGCCGCCGCGCTCGTCGCCCTCCTGCCCTTGTCATTTGCGGGGGCGCCTCGCCATACCGGTGCGATTGACACGAACTGAGCTCATCGTACGAGGACGGGGTAACAGCCGCGTCACCGTAATCGCTTTCATGGAGCTTCGCTGCCCTTGTCCGGATAGGGCCTTCGTCCCGAGTAAAATAATTCCCCCCTCCCCGCCTGGGAAGGGGCCTTGCCGGGGACGTCAGATGGATGATGACAGGCTCATGGGTTATGTGCACCCTTAGGACGCGGCCCCTTTGGTTGCCAAGTCCTCTTCATATCTGACAGCGGCAACACGAGGCTTTTGCCTTGTTGTTTTTAAGGCGTCTTAAAGGCTTGATGACAGGGTCGGTCGATGTATTTCAGTTTGATACTTCTGTGAACAATATACAAGTCTGTGATCCTACTCGAGAAGTTTTAGTCCCTAGTAGCAGCGCATATTATAAAAAATATGATAGAAATCGGAATCGGGAAACTCCTCCCACCGAGATCGCCCGCAATATTAAATGCCCGTGTTACGTCGCGGAGCATCGCCTACAATGCCGGCTGCACTATCAAAGGACAGTATTTTTTACTTTCGTAGGCGATTGTCACAGTGGCTGTCCCTCATGCAGAAGTGCCTAATAAACATACTACAGAAATGGTATAAAGTAAGGTATGTTTTCTTCAGCATAGTATACTGGGCACGGTCACAGTCAGTGAGCTGCGCGGTCAGGTTCCTTAGCTTATGACGCGCTAATCGGTCGCATTACACCGGCGACGACGCCAGCACGACCAAAGGTCGCCTATCGCCGTAGTGTGGGGTTTTCGGCCCCGAAACGCCGACGGAACTGATCAACGGACGATCACCCGATCTGTTTTGATCAGATCGGAGGCCGATCGAGAACTTGGTGCGCGATGCGCTAACGGCCTGAACAGCTGTACTTGCCTGTAGCTTAACCGTATTGGAAAAAGGAAAATAAGCAGCTATACACTTTATATGTTCTCACTTCTCGTCAGCAATAACCTTAGCCAGAAATATCAGTCGGCGCCGAACTGCTGGCGCGATTCGCAACGAGTAGGCCCTGCGCGAATACGTCGGGTTTGAATCTGGAATTTCGGCGATTACGGAGCGCTTCAAAATCTTTAGCGGTTGCATGTGTCTATCAAGTGTAGTTCTGGCAATAATGACCCCAAATCGATTACCGTTTTTATCACAAAGCTCGTGCACATTGAGCTGGAAGTGTTCACGTGACCCTGTCTAGCGGGCTATACTGAGGGCAGCCGGCAGCTGTCGGCGCCGCTTGTGGGTACACGGCGCAGACAAGGGACCAGTGGCGTAGCCAGAAATTTTTTTCGAGGGGGCTGACGTTGCTGCTCAGCCCCCTCCGTATCGGGATACCTGTCGCCAACCTGTCACCTCTCAACTGCGCCATAAATTCTGCATGCCGGGATGCAAAGATTGCATGGAAGAATATATACTATACCGTCCGGGCCTTTCGTTCCATCGAGTATCCTGCGCATGTATTGTGTCAGACGAAAATCAATAAATTTAACAAATGCAGAACTGAAAATTCATCACAGCCAGTTTTCCAACCATACAAATAACACTAGTTCGAATATGTAGTCTTCCTGACGGCCCACAGATGAAACGGTTGTCTGCAGTCTCTCCAGTGTGCTTAAGAATCTGCACTCTAACAAACTGCATGAAGTGTTACGAACAGACGAGGACTCCGAGCAGACCACTTCCTAGAGATTTTCCACCGGAGCATACATAGCGGTTAAAAACACCGAGATCCAGTACGAACAAGAGGTCCGGGAGAGGCAAGACAGCGTGGTGTCAGAAGATCGAGTTTGGCCTGCGGAGGCTTCTCATGTGGCGTCACGCTCCCTCCTGAATTTTGTTTTTTTCTTCACGCATTCCATCTCTGCGTGCTTTGTCAGCTTCTCTCTGATAGCATGACTTGTCTCCTTTGTATGGTCCAATGAACGGTTTCAGAAAACAAAATGCACCTTTCTCTTTTTTTACTCCCGCCGAAATCTCTTTTTGAGCGTGAAAAAGACATACTGGAGACCAAGTCCAGATTGATTTCCGGCTCTGGTGGTTGTTTTGGTCTGCGGTGCATGGCAGTACAAAAAAATTTCGTGGGGGGCTGAAGCCCCATAAGCCCTCCCCCTGGCTACGCCCCTGCAAGGGACGTAACTTCCTTGGCGCTTCTTGCAGCGCTGTTGTAGCTTGTAAACAGAACAAGGTGGAACTGATGTGGAAAGAAAAGAATATATTTCCTAAAGCTAGTCCAGCTTGTATTTTATGCCATGAGAACTAGCAGCATGCATCCACATGCATATATACAAAAGCTATGTAAACAAACACGCTGGGGTTGCACTCGTAATCAGCAGATCGGCGCATTCCAGTGGGAGTTTAGACTCACACATTAAATACTAAATGATGTATGTTTACGTTGAAGCACTCATGAGTTATTTGCTGGACAAGCTCTAGAAAAACGCAAGATTATAGTCGATCGCCGTCGCGCGGCTCTTACATAGGGAGAGCTTGGTCTGGGGTGAGGAAATTATAAGCTCTCCCTCACATTCTCACGTTGTATGGAATCAACAATTTTTACCCGATACTTATGAACAGATCGATATCGGCTACTTAGCTACTTACATTCCTACCAAAGCGAGCCGCTCAGATGCATTCATCGCGGCGGATCTCGGTTTTGTTGCCTTCGAAACTCACCGGCATACCTTTGTTTCCGTACAGCTGTATTCCATTCCTTCACTCTCGCAGTGCCTCACATATCTCCGCACACTAGGTATGCCTCTAGTGGACCATTTTTCCCGATGAAGCAACCTGAGCAATTCTTCAAAAGCGCAGTAGATAACTATTCCACGCGTTCACAGCTCTTAGAAGGCGCAATATGCAGAAATCCACATCGCGGAGAGATCTCGTCACGGCGATATTTAGCCTCAAGTAACAATGCTTCACAGCGACTAAATCTTATTTTCATGCAAGTAACTTTGTTGTGTAGAAACGCCACACTTTTCAAGCATCATGTAACAAGAAGCAAAAGAGTAAACACAAGAAAATAGTTTCGCACCTGAGTTGCGTAGCGACCTTATCGTTTCTGTAATACAGCGACAGGCTGGCTCGGAGCCAGGTTGGCAGGTTGCTAAGGGTGGTCAGCTTTTTCTTTTAGGCCAGTTTCTATAAGCTGCAGATCATTAGAGCATAAAAGCTGCGATAAAAACATTATGCACTAAAGAAAAAATCCGCAATCTGCTGATCGGCGCAGTCACGTCCATGCAACTCGTCTCCTTCGTCCCACTGTGCTCTTGCTCATTCTAGAACTGGGCAACACTGCGTGTCCCATTTTAGGCGCACCCCTGGTCAGCGCAAGTTCCCTAAATTGGCTTTGGCCCCATGACAAAAGCCACTTGCTGGTCCAGTGACAAATGTTCTCATATACAGCGGAAAAGGGCTCGTATGCATATGTGGATAAAATAACGTGACGATTCATCCAGCCGTGAACGTTGTGTAGTCACGACAAAGAGACCGCATAGTTAGATCTTTGCAAACGATCCGATATTTCAAGATACGCAGCCGTTAACTAAAGCGGGGCAGGAGCAGTGAGAGTTAAGAGTTGCCACGTCTCAGTGACGTAAACCTTTACGAGCTGCTTTCTTGATCTCCCTTTCTATACTCTTTACAAGGCGAAGCATGAAATATTTCAGGAATTAACCCTCTTCTGACGCCAGTAAACGTTTACAACCTGTGCTGCGCAATCGCGCCTTAGATATCTAACCGCTTTCACCATTCCTGTGCACGTAATCCTTGGGCATTTCAGGCTAGCGACACTGCTGTGCAGAGCTCAGCGATGCAACCCTAAAGCCGACGTTGTGTTAACGAAACATTTATATGCATTATACATACAAGGGCGTTATAGAAACAAACGCATATTATTTGCTAGTTGGTGCATACTGGAGAATGAGGACTACCGTGCCGTAATAAACGGACGAGGCGAGAAGGGCCGCAAAATGAAGAGCTTCGTTTGTGTCCTTCCTGACTGGATCGTCCACGTTATTTGACTTCAGTAGGCGTTGCAGTGTCGCCTCAGGACCTGAGAGCAGAACGGGCTCGCGCGCTACAAGGCGCGGCACCTGGGAGGACACTCACTCTGCCGTCTCCGCGTGGCTCGGTTCCCCGGAATCCGTTACAGCCGCCGTCACTTCGAACGCCCCAATAAGGAAGCTCCGCTGGTCGCCGTCTGAAAGGCGCTACAGAGAATGGAGGTATACAAAAGCTGTTCGTCAGAAATCGGTAGAACTAGCATCGTCCTTCGATAGTGCTGTTCTCTAAACGTGCTGCCGAAAAATAAGTAGAAGCTGACATTTCTGACTTCTCTATTGTACACCTATTTCCTAAGCTTATTTTAAAACGATTGGATGAGAATTTCACAATATCCGTGTCGACCTCTGCAGCGGGGGATTTTTATTGTATTTCGTCGGTGTGGTTTGTGCTCGTTGATTACAAAACACACAAAACAAAACAATTCGTACTTTCTGTCCCAGAGTGTAACAAATAGACGGTTTATTAACTGCAATTGAGTACACGTTTAATTTTTGTTTCAGGGCGCCATATGATATTGCGAAAGCGAAGGTCGTCAACTTCGGAAGTGCGCCAAGTTTTTGTTTTGTTGGCAGGGAACGCACTTCAAAAAATCGAATGACACAACTGTCCATTTGAACGCTCATTGAGCATGCACCACGGACATACTGTACATTCCGGCTGCACAAACTCCATCAATGCATACTTCGAAGTCATTACAATAAAATCTGCAAACACGAAAAACTCATCCAGTATATGGTCGTCTCGATCCACAATTTCGTCGTCTTTGTAAATTCAAATGGCGCATTGACAAAAAAAAAAAAAAAAAAGACAGGCATCATAAGCTGAACGCTTAGCCATATCGTGTGCACGTGTTTACGTTTGGTATTCAATGAGTTAGTCAAAGTTTTTCGTTTCGTTTTAAGTAAACAGATGGAGTCCAGGTTGTAATGCTGACAAACGAGCGGGAGCCATGTTGCTCGCCGGGTGACCAAAACATTTAACGTCCCCGAAGGATGATTGAAATGAAAGCCTCTAAGTTTACTCTCTCCTTTTTTTTTTCTTTTGCTCTTTGCACGCAGTGAAGTATTCCGCGTTACGTGTATCGCTGCCGAAAACGCTTTGTGGAATCTAATACCGGCAGGAATGCACGAGGCGCCCCGCTGTTCTTCCGAGGGGTGCCACGGCAGACAGCAGCCCCTATCGATTACGCACCGGGAGCGCGCAGGCGTTCTTCTTTTTCTTCTGGTCCGCTTCTTTCTCTCTCTCTCTGTCACTCTCCTCGCCTCCTTAATCCGCTGCAACTTTTTCACTTGTTCCGAAAGAGGACAGTGTCCCGTCTCACTTCTAATGTGAGCCCTAAGACTCGGGTTAATTTTTTGTAGCTCCTAGCTTTCCTTGACTTTAAAAGAAACGTTGATCGATCGCCGGCCGCTTCAGTGTCTTCTTCATTAATGGTTTCGCTGCTAACATGGAGGGCCTAGTCATCGACAATACAATGGCAAGCACCATGGGAAATTGTCCATCAGGTGACACGGGAAGCGGTAGGTGATTTGGTTTGAACGCTCTTGAACTGGTTTAGGTTTCGCGCGCTCCACTGCGAGACGCACGGTCACTAAAACACGCGTACCAAGTCGGTTTTGACTCTGGCTGCTACGTTCGCTCAATTTTTAGGATTCATTGCGCACAACAGCCCGAGTAAGAGAAAGCAACAGCTTCAGAGGCGGATAGCATGCGAAGGCTGTTGGTACGACGTCACGCGCCCTCCTGGTGTTTATTTTTTCTCTCCATGGCTGTTACACAGGCTGGTAGAGTAAGTGAAATATCCCGGAGGTGCGAGATACTGAACATGCGTGAGTGTGCCTTGGCTATAAGCAGCTGTCGATGAAAATGAACAGCACGGGTTTTAGCTCGAAAGAACCCATGTAGACACGAAGCGTGTATAAGTTCGGAAAGGTCAAGAAGCATGAAATGTGGTGTCGCCTCGACCTGTCGACTTAGTAAGTAAACTGCATGCGTCAAAGCCGATTTTAATGTGGATCACAATAGCAGCTCTGCACAGCTGATCAGTTATAATCGATGGCAGAAATCATTGGTTTTTGGTGATTATGTCACGGGCGTTAATCGGAATGAAGAGGTGGTGGAGATTTTCAAATCCAACTTTCTACGGATATTAAGGCGAAAGCCTTTAATGGCTCATGCTGTCGTGGACAAAGTGTGTCCCGCTTTTGAGGCGTTCTGATTGGCCGAGGCGGGATGCGTTTCTGCCATCAGCAATGCCACACGTGAACGCGCGCAAAGGAACGCCACGAGACAGGAGCGATGGTGTACCGTCCGAAGTCCAAACTCACACTTGCCGGATAGTGTGTGGTAGATACTGCGCCTTTCCTTTCCTGCAAACCAATTGTAATTATATGTAGCACTGCGACGAATGCCGACAAGAGGCATTCGTCGCAGAGCAATGGGAAGCAAATGAGAGTCGCCATTCTCCTCTTAAGAGACATCTAAGAGAACCTCTAATTTTTTTGTACAAGCTACGGCTAACATTTTCTGAAAGGTAGTTTTTCACACATTGCATAACTGGGCCATATATATAACAATCAATATGTCAGCAGGTTCCCTTGGCAAGCTTTTTCTGCTATTTTATCTCAAAAACGCAACCCACCTGTTTTCGAAGGCAGCTTTAGCTGCTCAGTGCAAGCTCAAAACAAAACAAAAAAAAAGTTTTAACAACGTTTTTACTACGTTTGGACGTTTACACGATTCCTGCCATAATGAGCATAGCAGTATCTTACAATATACCACAGTTGCCTCATGCATAACTAAATGTCTTCCCAGAAAGCTGGACCTACGCTTAACCGAACTCGTCAACCAGCATTTATTCACATTTAACGCGGAGAGCTGGGCGAGTTTGTGTTTAGATACAGCAACTCGCTTTCGCTAAATATGCTCGATGTATGCTAGAACTAGGTCTGTTGAATTTCTTCATACTTATTTGTAGAATGAGAGGAAGAAGATGGTTACACGTTATGAAATGGCACTGAGCAAGGGTAGAGCCGGGGGGAGCCTCAGTTCGCAGGTCGAGCCAACGTTTCGACACTGTGGACTTGTATTCGTCTGGGCGAGACGAAACCAAGTCCATCATGTCACCAGTAGCGGATTCACTTCTTATGACACCGGAATTGACATCGCCACAAAAACGAAGCGATCCCTTGTCATTCACGCGCACGCAACAAAGTGAAGATGCTTCACTGCTGAAGTGAAGCGCATCTTGAGAGTGCGCGCAATCGACTTCGAGGTTCGCCAAGCGTATTAAGCCCCCTCGACTCAGCGGGTCCCGTGCGCGCCTGAGAAAACGAGCGCACTCCGCAACCGGGAACAAGAAGAGAAATTAACAAATCGCGCCGCGACGAGAACGGCACAGGACTCGACACACCGACGGCGAAGTCAGCTGTCTTCTCTCTTTTCGGTGGCACGCGCGCTTTTACGAGCTGAAAAACGATTTCGAAGAACGATAAATCTGCCTTCGTCGGGAAACACAGCGTCCTTGTCCGGATGCTTCTTTCCTTCCTTGCGAAGGGTGCCTAGCAAAGTGCAGGAATGCGGTGCAAGTCGGCGGCGCGGCACGGCATCTTGTAATCCGGGCCAAGTTGTCAGGGCTAACGAGGTGTGCGTTTTGAAAAGTGCCATCTCCCCTCCAGAGAGGGCACTGTGCATGCTCGGATTGGAGGAGCAAGCGGACAGGAACGAGCTTGCTGGGGAGGCTGCAGCTAATAAGAAAATATGGACGACGGGGAAGGAATGGAAATGCTCAGAATTTCGGAGTAAAAACCCGCTCAAGGAGCAAAACTTTGCGAGATTGAAACGAAATCAAATGTGCGGCTAATTATCCTGTCGTTTCCCTCCACGTTTTGGCTCCACAAAAACTGCTCCACGGCCTGCGACAGCTCGGGGAGATGCATCAGCAAGCAGCATGGTTCTTTAGTTCATCGTTTTTTCTCTTCATTCCTTTTGTTATATTTATTCATTTCCTTCATTTTCTTCTGAGTTGTCACGTCCCATTAATTTCCGGTCACGAGCGCCTCCTCCGCCTTGGTGCTCCCAAGCTGCAAGCAAGCGCGCCCAGTTTTATTTTCATTTTATTCGTGTCGCCTGTCATTCGCTGTTTCCCTTGATCGTTCGTCCTTTCCCTGCTTTGCTGGCAACTTCGTTTCGAGTCATTTTCTTTCCGTACAACGTCTTTCTTCCTTTGTATTTTTTTCTTGTCCCCAGCACGATTCCATCGCGCATCATTTAAGGAGCCTGAACAGGATCGTTTCGGGTCGGCGGACTTGATACTGTGATAGCTTCAGACAAATCCTCTGATGAGTGCTCGCAGGAAAATCAGAGAAAGGAGGTCGTGATTCAGTGACGCGTCGAAAGCGGTCTCAAATGTATCGCCCCCTTCCCGACCTCTGTCGAGAAGCGCTCATCAGCCTGATTAGGATCTCGCGGACCGTGTCTCATCGGTCTTGGGACTACGAGGAGAGAAGAGACCGCGTAGAGGCCGTGCATTGGAATAGCGAATGCGAATCTGTACGAGCTTCGAGACACAAGAGGCGGGATCTTAAGCGAAATGCGCAGCGGGAAAGATGGCGGAACGGATCGCAGTGTCAAGCTGAGTAGCGACGAGACGGAGTACGAACAGTGCAGCGCGATGATCAAAGGACGCTCGTTTTCGAACGATATGAGGCACCTACACCGATTGCGGGCCTTCAGAAGCGGCAAGGCGTCACTTTATAAGCAATCTATAATCATCGGGCGGCGCAGCCAGCGCGCTGACATCCACGCCGCCAACGGTGGTGTCGCCAATCACGCAGACGCTTCATCAGTTGTCGCCGCCGTTTTGGCTCTGCTTTCTATCATTGCTTCGGGTCGTGCTCGCAACCTTAGAACCCTACTTTACGTTGCTTTATAATTCCCTTTTCCGGAACACTCTTATTTTCACTAGACAGCATCTGGAAGGGAGACCGCGAGCACGATGTCAGGGGTCTAGTTTCAAGCCTGTCGATGATCTCGACAATATTTTCGGTCACCATCACTGCAACAAGGACCAAATAAACGAACAACTTCGAGTAAAAGAGTGAGAGAGAGTCCGGGCAACGAACAATTTGCAGACAGGATATTGCTGTTTTGATTTCTTTTTTCTTTCTATCATGTCTAAAAGTCCGCTTTTAAAACGGCGTCGAGCGTATCGACCTCACTCGCGAAACCGTATAGGCAACCTGCAATGGAGTTTGCTGAGACATGTGGCTCCACCTGGCGGCCGACGGGAGCTAATACTGAGGCGGCGCAGAAGCTGACGCCGTATATGCTGCGGCCGCTGTGTTCCTTCTGCGTTCGCGTTTTGTTATCCCAGTGAGTGTGATTTACTCATTTAGTGACTTCAGTGGTCTCGTGCGATGCTTCGACTACTACGGATGTGAACAAGAATAAAAGTAAGCGCAAGGACGGTGACAAAGACTGCCACAATCACGAAGGAAACCTAAGCGTACCGCTTGCTGGGAGAACCTGGGGAGAATTATTAAAAAATGAGATATTGGCTGCGACAGAGTAATGTAACTGAAATTCATTTTGTTATGGGGCCATTGGCGTACAGACGCCAAGAAGCTAAAATAAGACGATTGCCCGTGAGCGGAAGAAACGGTATAAACTTCTGACTCGGGGAGTCGCACGCTGGTTGGGGCACACTACTCAGTACGCGCTCCGTGCTGTAAAATTTGGCGTGTACTGGTATATGCTGTGGAAGATCGAGTGGCATACGTCCAGAAAAGCAACAAAGCCGTGCAGCCGCAGCATCGTGTTCCAGCCGCATTTCAACGGAGGCGAAATAAAAAAAAAAAAAAAATGTTCGTGGATCTGTGAACCGGATTTCTAATGCGGTGTATTCTATTCGGAACCACAAAGCCAAAATATCTTCAACACTTCCAATTACAGATTTCAATAAGCATATTTATCTGTAAATTAGTTCTTAAGGTGCTGAAAAAGTCGAAGTGGCGGAGTGTAGAGGCCCATGATACTGTGTACGCTGAGAATGGAACTTCGTTCTATCGTTCCGCGCCAAATATTTCTTTCACCGACTGCTCAAGCTACTCAAGATTCTCTTGTACCAGACGATAGACTGTATCATCATCAGTAGCAACAGTAAAAATTCTAACTCTTAACGACCTCCTTTACGAAAGCTTTGCCATTGAGTGCCAGCATTACTCGCCGGCTTTCCCCAAGATTTAGGTACGGATCGGTACAAAATGTATGCCAATTGTTGTTAAGAGCTTTATTTTTTTCCAACGGTGTAGGAGGCCCCCTACTCCCCGCCCCCGGCACACACAGTTTTCGTTGATGACGCACGCTACAACCGCACAGTGCTTGCAATCGCCACATCCGTAGCGGGTACCGCACCATGCCTCCTGTAACTTCCGCGGCCCTGTCGAAAGGTGCACCACGAACAAAAGTGTTCGTCATGGTATTAAACTGTAAAGCAAAACCGCGAGGAAATTATTATGCTGCTGTAATCAAAAAGGAAGAACAAAGAAAGAAGAAATGGCGATCAATATCTTCTCAGGTTCTCTCTGCACTTTCAATCTTTGGGTATGAGGTGTGAACGCAGTAGGTAAATGAAAAGCTACGTTTACAACATTTTTCATTCATTTAATTATTTCTTAATTCATCGTCACATATCCGACTGATGCCCTGAGAGAATAAACTTCGTAAAAAAAAAAAAATCTCCGTCTACTCACGCGAAATTCAAAGCTGTGCGCGCGGGTGTACCGTCGCGAGCGGCACGCACTTCGCGGTGACGTCGACACCATTCACGTTTTAAACATGAGCATTCTAGAACAGGCGGTGTCCTTTCGTCAGTATTGGTTTTCGGAAGTAACTCTGAAGACATTCGATTGCCTTAAAACCGCAGAAAATGAGAGCCGAGATGCTTCCAGCCGTACAACGCGAACGCAACCCGACCGCGCCGGCCTACTCAGATTACTCGGCGCCGCCGTTGGCGGCGCTGAACGCTGCGCTCCACTAGCGCCGCCTGGCCACTGCAGGTTGCCTATAGAACGTGTAAGCACGCAAAGTTTTATCCGTTGCGCGTTCCCCACCCGTGAGAGAGGTATAGTGCGTGACTCCAGAAATGGCCGGGAATTCCAAAACGGAAAGAAGTTTAACAACCGCAGAGCGAAAAACATAGCAACGAAAGCAGCAAAAGGGGAGGCAGCCGACAATTGTAAAGCAACACGATTTGCACCGGGATATGGTCAGCCTCGAAGGCTGGTGGAGTTTTAGACGCAGCTGCGACCTGAGGTGCGGATGAACCATCAAATCGACTCATGGCGTGACCGGTGCTATCAATAGTGCGCCGTGCGATGCGCGTGCGCGAGAAGAATACGGTGGCTTTATTTTCACTATTTTCTTTTTGTTTTCGTTCTTACCTGTTTGTTTCCCGCGTTTCACATTGGACAAGTCCCCGTTTCCCTTTCCGGAGTCCTCCACTATGGCGTCTCTCATAGCCTGAGTCGCTTTGGGACGTGAAACCCCACAAACAAACCAACCAACCTATTCCCTTCTAGCCTTTATTTTGGCTCAGCGACTTCATCGGCCAGGATCCTTTTCAGGTTAATTTATTTCATGCATCTCTCTCGTTCATTCGTTTCCTGCATGATTCGTTGGTTCTCTCCTTCTTTTACTCGTTTCTTTTTATTCGTGCAGTTCTTATTGGACACATTACATGGGCTTTGCATATTACACCAGCTTGATAGTTTTGCGCTTGGTGACGGGATCCTAAAAACCAAAGATTTCAAATAAACCCGAATGATCGCACTCGAAATACGCAAGACATATCGGATACGTATACTCCCTACTCTCTCGAAGAAAATTCTATACACGCCTCGCTTTCGGAGGCGGTAAAAATTTCACTCTCTTCAAAAACGCTACATCTACGTCGCCATTCTCTTTCGCGCACGGGAGAGCCATTAGGGCGTTACGCTAATCACGCCGCGTCCAACAACACCAGCAAAAGAAAAACAAAGAGCAAGAAAGATCTTTCCGACCGCGGGGCAATCAATTTGCTTCTCGTTCTCCGACCGTGCTGACTCCATCGCCTTCGCTTCAGCTTCTGCTCCCGCGTTATTTCGGCTCTGTTTACCAAATGCGTGAGAAGAGAGAAAAGAGAGGCTGTTGTTGTCGGCGAGCATGCCCTTGTTGAGTAGGGGCTCATGATCGCGTGTATATATTGTTCGTGCGTCGCAAGCAAAACTGGGTTTGCATCGATTCCCATAGATCGCCTCGCATCGGGATGCGGCAAGCCGCCCTTTAAGGAAATCCGCTCACGATTTCCGCGTGCGCTTTGAAAACGCGTCGGAGAGAAGGGAACGAGAGAGAGAGAAGAGAGAGAGGCCTGCAGGAAAAATGAGTACGGCGAAGAAGCGCCATATAAAGCACGGAGAAACGGCAAAGCGTAAAGATGCTGCGCGCGGCGCCTGGCGGTATTTTGGTGTGAGGGCTATAGCGAAGGCCGGCATCAAGGCGCCAAGACAGCAACTACGGAGAGTCGTGAAGGCCGTAGCCAATGCAGATGACGCGCGTTTCAGTGAATGGGGGAGCGCATTGAAGGCCCCGAGTAATGCGCGAAACAGGCCTGGGCATAGGCCGATGATCGGTCCAACGACGTGAAAGTGTGACGACGACCGTTAGAAAATGGGTCGCTTGTCATCGCGTCCCGAGTTACGCGGCCTCATTGCATAACATAGTATCGCTTACTTGCATTCTGCTCTGGAGACCAAATAAACAATGCAGATTAGGCGAAATAAATGCTCGTCATATCATTCGCACTTTTTCTCTACACCATTTAGCGAACGTGCTTGAGGAAGTGGAAAAAGAGATAACGCAAAACCTTGGCGGGTCAGCAAACAGAGCACGTGACATTTAAAGTGGCCTGTCCTCCGTATTCAAAGACTGTGTTAAATAGCTATAGATACTGATTCCCCTTTTTCTAACTCTAACCGTCTTTGTCTCCAATGCAAGTTTCGTCTAGATGGTGTGACTTCTGATTAGGGGCTGCAGAAAGACCTTTTAGCTCCTTCAAGAACACCAACAGGCGCTCTGTATAAGCGTCAAATGATCAGGGTCCTGAGCTAATCTGAATTTGAACTGAATTGCCTTTATTTCCATAAACATACAATTTATGGGGGGATTTAAGGAAAAAGTTGCTCGCGGCAACTTGAGCCTTAAACCCAGTCTGAGGGCAGCGGCAGCAGGCACAGGCACTGATTCAGGACCAAAAAGAAAAAAAGGAAACAGTACATAATAAAAAAAACCAAGAACAAAAACATAAAAACATGTTGGCTTAGACATTATACCAGCAAACAAAAGTATAATATTAGAAAATATTACAAAAACTAAATTAAAGCCATGCAATCCAGAGTGTAGACTTGAGCAACAAAAACAGTGATAAAACCATTAATCAATTAAGTAGACACTGCGAGGTAAGAAAGAGACATACTTCAGCCATTGACAAAGGCTGATATCAAAAGGAAATACCCACATAAACGCGAAATAGGGGAAGAAGTGACATCAATTTTTTACGTGTGAGGGTGTTCAAACACCAACACGCGTGGTAAGTGATGATGTAACATTTGAAGAGCATTTAGTTAGTGCGAGGATGCGGCACATACCAGTATTCTGGAGACCGTATACTGTATTCTGTTCTGTTTCTAATTAATTGCGTTAAGGACGCGATGAGTGACTAGTTTTGTTTTACTTCTTTACGATAGACTAACAGCCGCCTGAAATCTAACAGAGAGTGCAATGTGAGCAAGGTCAACTGTTTGAAGAGAGGCGCGGTATGAGCGTCTACTGGAACATTACATGTACTACGTATTACCTGTTTTTGAAGCAAGAATAACTGATTTATATTTGTAGCAGTTGACGTACTCCACACGAGACAGCAGTAGTGTATGTGACTCAGGAAAGGAGCGTTGTATAGAAGTTGAACCTTACGTGGCGGCGGGCTTAAACTAAGCAGTACACCAGCGACTTGCGCAAGTTTTCCTGCAAGCAAGTCTGTGTCATCAGTCCATGACATACGGCTGTCAAAAACCACGCCTAGCGTTTTCGCAGACTGGGCAAGCTCAATTATTGATGAACATATTACAATGTCGGGCTCTAGGTTCACACCTTTATTTTTTGCTTGAAATAAAATTAATTTTATTTATTTTTATTTTATTTATTTAACAATACTGCCATTCTCATCCAAGAGCCTAACAGACGAACAAAAACATACATGTTATGTACATAAACAGGTAAGAAAAAATGAAAGAAGCAAAACAGTTCCACCAAATGCAGACAACAAAGTATACAATTTTTGTGAAAAACAGAAACGAACAATGCGCGCAACAGCATGGTGACATTTCTTAAAAAACAACAACAAAACTTTCATTAGTATGCAACAATAATCGGAGTACACAACAATATTAATCCTACGCGTTGTCAGTGTCATGTAAAGGAGAACCGGGAATAAAAATAAGAAGCATTAGTGATCTCTTGTGAATAATTCTAGTTGGGATACGAACTGCGACAATGATTTTGTATTTTTTACAGATGAGTTTAGTTGATTCCATTCTCTTATCGCTCGAGGGAAGCAAAAGTACCTGAATGCGTCATTAGAAAAAGAATATTCCGTTAGCCCATGCGCATGTTGGTGCCGTGTTATTCTGGACTGCGAATACGATATATACTGAGTGGTATCAATTTTGTTGTGGCGATGCTGTATTTGAAAAAAAAAAAAATTTAGTCGAGCTTGTTTCGCTCTGGTCATTAAGGTGTTTAAATCTGAATGAGCTTATAGAAGTGAGGGTGAGTCTGCACGCCAGTATTTGCAGTGAATAAGCCTTGCTGCTTTTCTTTGCACGCCTTCGAGTTTAGCTATGTTAGTTGCTGTATAAGGAAACCATATTGTGTTGGCGTATTCTAAAATTGGTCTGACAAATGTCTTATAGAACAAGTTTAATATTCACTGGGTGGTCTTCAGGCGCCTTATAAGATAATAGAACTTTTTGTAGTGTGTGTGTGTGGGGGGGGGGGGAGGAGGGGGGGGGTGCCGTCGCAACATTATTTATGTGCGCCTTCCAATTAAGATTTGATGTCAGTGTTTTCCTAAGTATTTATGCTGATCAACCTTTAAAAGTGGTGTGACATTAATGCTGTAGGTGAAGGGATAAGATTGCTTTTTTCTTGTAATCGTCATTGCTACTGATTTATGAACATTAATAGATATTAGCTTTGGTTCTGTCAGTATTAATTTTTAAGCCATTATCCTGTGACCATCTCTATAATTTTGCAAGAGCAGAGCTTGCGGTTGAAACCAAGCTTGCAATATTATTCGACGCAAAAAGGACCGTAGTATCATCTGCGTAGATTATGTACTTGGGTTCACTATCAACATAAACAATATCATTTAAAATTAAAAAGAAAGGAGCACAGTATGCTCCCTTGGGGAACTCCAACTGTTACTTGTTTGAGCTGAGAGCAGACGCCATGAATTTCAACAAGTCAATTCCGCTGATTTAAATAGGATTTGACTAGTATATCTAAAGTAATACCACGAATACCATAGTACTCAAGCTTCTTCAACAAAAGTTAATGATTAATAGAGTCAAACGCTTTACTGAAGTCGATTAGAACCCCGAGTGAGAGCAGCTTTTTTTTCAAAGTTTCTCAGTATCAGTTCCTTTTAATACTGGAAGTACAGAAATGGGTCTATAGTTAGACAACACAGTTTTATCACCATTTTTTAAACAGTGCAAGTACTTTAGCTATCTGCATGTTGACAGAAAATAACGCAGATACCAGGCAGAGGTTGTAAACATATGCTAAAACAGGTGATAAAATGTCTCAGACGTGCTTTACAGGGGTAATCTGTATGCCATCAATGTCATGCGGCGTGGTATTTCGCAACTGAGAAAATAAATGAATTAATTCGGGTTGAATTGAAGAAAATAGGGGAATCTGATCTGAACATAGCAGTCGGCAATAATGTTTAGACGCATGTCAGCCGCATTAATAAAATAATCATTAAAACAATCAGAAAGCATTTCGTCCGGGATACTAATGCCATCCTTAAAAATCTCGACACTTTTATATGACGGCGACGCTCGATTTATCATAATATTTAGTTTTTTCCAAGTTTTGTGACTATCATTTTGATATGACATAAAATATTCGTATTCATAAGAGGTCATGGCTTTCCGAAGCTCATTTGTTAGCTTATTGCGGTAGAGTTTAGATATTTGTAGATCGGTTAAGTTACGGGATTTAACAAACTTGCTACAGAGCATGTTTTTAAACTGTATTTTGTGAAAGAGGTCATCCGTGATCCACGGTTTGCGAATGTTAGAAGATGGCGTACTTTTAGTTCACAGAGGGCAGTTTTCTTGGTAACACGTGCTGAAACTACGTAGACATTTCTCGTATCCCGATTCGGCACATTGTGTTGCATATATGTACATCGCTCCAGTCAAGTAACTGAATCTGTGTGCGAAATATTTGGTTTAGTGTTATCACTTGTCTAGGGAAAATGCGCTGTCCGTTCTTTTCTGTGCATTGTTTGAGGCAGAAAAAAAAAACGGGCATATGGTCGCTCATACTACACGAAGCAACTCCGGGCTTTGTGATGGCTATTGTAACGCTGCTGATAAACAAATCCAGGCAGGTGGACGCAGCATATATTACGCGTGTTGGGGCGGAGATAACATTTGAGCAACCATGCGACTGAAGCAAGATATGGAATTACAGAGTTAAGCGAGTATCAGTTAGGAGATCAATGTTAAAGTCGCCACCCCAGATGACGTCATAATTATACGAAGAAACGTGTGAAAAAAGTCTCGAAAAAGCAGTTTGAAGTTTAGTTGTCCACACACATTGAAGTGCGAAGAAAGGACACGTACAGGGCGAAAAGCTGCATAATGCAGCTTGAGGTAGCACCCAGTGCCCCAAGAATACTGGGCAGCAGTGTGTTTCGCGAACATCAAGCGTAAGGTGAACTTAACATCCCCATCAACACAAAGAAAGAAAAAGTAATACAGTATAACGCTGATCGCATACACAACAAAAGAAATGCACATAAATAATAGAAACAACATACCTTAAAAAGCCTTCTTACAATTATTCCACAATAGGCTGAAAACTGCGAAACAGAAACGTGCGATATTGCCTCCTGGTGGACGATAGAACACTGATTAAACACTTATTCCGCTGAGAAAAGATACAACTTCCTAATCATCTGTGACACATGAGAATTCTTCAATGTAGTCAACCTTGATATAGTCAAGAACAAGTAAGCTAACACCGCCACCGCGAGAAATAATCCTAAATTGGTTGAAACACTGATAGCCAGGTGGATGCCAAGCGAGAGAACTGCGGTTGTACCATGTCTCAAATAACATAATAAAATCAAATTTAAAATTAAGGCAATCAAAGAATACATCTAGCTCATTATGTTTACTTCGAGCAGACTGGCAGTTTAGATGAAAACATTCAGGGGATAGATTGTATTCCGAACCGATGTAGTCAAGTAATTCTGTAGGGTATACCTAATATGCACCGCACATGTTGAACGGATGACAGGGAGGTTGACCCGTCTGAATTTCAGTATCAGTGGTCTCTTCTGATGCTTCAGGAGCACGACAAAAGACTAATAGTAATAATAATAGTTCATTGCAGAGCTAAGGTATATCTTAGTGAAATCGAATTCCCCTCCCCCCCCCCCCCCCCTCACCCTTCTTTTCCGTTTTTGCCCAATCTCCAGCCAGGTTACTCCCGCAAGGATACTATTTTCCTAATGTCAGCACTTCCTGACTCAGCCGCCCTCACATACGTGCGCGTTTTGTTCCCCTCTCGAGCGCACGCTAACGTAGAAGTAGCTATGCTGAAACTAATATGCTACTGCTAGCAATAAATAGTAATAGTAATAATAGTAATAGCAATAGCAATATTGACATAACTAATTTTTAAAATAGGCTGACAAACGTCAAGGTAAAATTCCTGAAATCTGAAAATTCTAAGTGGAGTCACCGGCTCCCAAATATGATCAGTTCTTGGGGAGCTCCTAGTGAAAGAAAAGGAGAAAAACGCTGTCGCGACGCAGGCAGTTCACTTCACACTTATTTTTCCGAGCCACTGAGTCCGTTGCTGGACTGTAGCTGAACCTCGGTATAGCCCCCATTGGCAATTCAAAGCTCCGCACAAACGCGAGGGAAAAGCTTCCTTGCCCCTATGAAATATGTAGCTGTGGCAACGTTTCATGAACCGCATTTACGCTCCGACATTTGTAGACTGTTAATAGCGAACCTGACTATGGGCCCCACATTGACTTTAATTCTACCAGAATGCCATACTCTCGCACCGAGTCCGGTACGAGTTTACTCTCAAAACCACGCATTAGTCGCTCGCCATACATCCTCAGACGCCAAAAAAACGCCAAGAAACGCCAATAAGTCCCTTTGTAACTTGGACAATGAGTGGCCGTTGCAACCTCCCTCAGTGCTTAAACATGTGACATGTACACGAAATAATCTGGCCCCACTGCATTTTTTACGGAGACAGTATAACAGACAGAGAAAAAAAAAGGAGGGGGGGGGGGGGGTTGGATTGTGGAGCTCTGTGGGTTGGACGCGTGTCGAGAGCTCTGCGCTGCCCAGTATTCCGGCTGCATCGTTTCCCACCAGACGTCAAAAAACATGGCCTGCTTTAAATATGGATTGACATGTGGTGCACAGCGAGTTGCGAGCTAAATATGTATTGCCTCTAATATGTAATGCATTTGAAATGATTTGGCTAATTGCCAGAACATTAATTCGTATGCTCACATTGGTGAGATATACTCAAAACATTTTCTCGACCAAGCGCCGACCGAACAAAGCGATGTGCCCAGGGCCACCCACGGATATGGCGTTGGTTTCCAGAGTGTAAATGTTAGTGGCAACGATATATATATGGCCCCACTGAATCAAACCAATGGCTAAAAATGCGTGACCAATAAACGACAAAGAATTATATGTAGGCGAACCACCAAGGGCCAGTTTTAATTGTTAAAACCAATCCTCGCTTGGGTATGTATAGCTCAAGTCATCAAGCATGGAGACGTTCTTAATTCGTGGCTCGCGACGAACGCCCGTCCAGGAGGGTTTAAAAAGATAACTCGATAAAATCCTATCAGATATTATGTTTTATTATTAGTACTATAATTATTAATATTTATTAATGCGGTGAGCCGAACGTAATTCAGAAGCTGATATACAAGTTGGAGCAAAACCACAAAATGTATAGAGACTGTTTAAAATGCGTTTGAAGGAAAAATAAAAGCCATATATGGACAAACAAGAAACGTCGAACGACACACTCAACAAATTTGCAAAAAAAATGTAAGTACTGCTAGCGGCAAGCTCGAAAAAATGTGCATGCAGTCCGTGAAGTAGCTTTATATGTGTTACAACATTACCAGGCAAAGGGGGGACATAACAGACGGACGGTTTATACTGTGAGGCCTACATACATCGCTTCACGTACTTGCCCAGTGATAGGATGACTAAACCCAGTCACTGCAAATTAGCGCTGACTAACCGCCGCTCCCCTGCGCAATTTGTGTCGGTTACCCCGCCGGGGTGGCGCAGTGGCTACGGCGCTCGACTATACTGTTCCCAAGGACGCGGGATTGAATCCCGGCCTCGGCGGCCGCTTTTCTATGGAGGCGAAAAGCAAGGCGCCCGTGTGCTGTGCGATGTCAGTGCACGTTAAAGAACCCCAGGTGGCCGAAATTCTGGAGTCCTCCACTACGGCGTCTCTCATAGCCTGAGTCGTTTTGGGACATTAAACCCCACAAACCAACCAAACCAACCAATCTGTGTCGATCACCTGGCGTCTAATAATTTAGTAACGCTAACGCGTCGCATTTATAATGGAGAGGCATTTGAATAGTTAAAGGTTTGAGTAGAGCCAAAGTAAACGCGGTAGCTGTCGTATGCGTACAAAAGTGGGTTTAAAACGCAAACGCAAATTTATTATTCGTTGCATTGCTAAAAGAAGAAGGCTGGTAGTATTTTAAAATTTGCTGCTATGTATTAGCTCTATGGCCTCACTCATCTAACTTAGCGGGGGAGAGGAGCGCTGCGGTCACTTTGCGATCAATTGACGCCGGACAGGCGATTGTTTGGACCCACTTCGCAGCGCGGCACGTCACCACAGTTTTCCAAATGTCTCTATCTGAGAACGCTGCCTGGCGTGGCAACCCGCAAGTAGTGCCTCTCTCTGCGTGTAACAGGTTCAGCTCAGTCGTTCAGTCGTGTCCGACTCTTCGTGATCCTATGGACCATATCACGCCACGCTTTCCAGTCTCTCACTATCTTCCTAACATCACATAACTTCATCTGCAGCAGGAATCGCCCTTTGTTCATCCCCAGTAACATGTGGGACGCCTTCAAACCTGGGGGCCTCATCTTCCGGCGCCATATCGATAATGGTATTGTGACTGGCCATAGGGTTTTCTTGTCAGGAAATACTGGAGTGGGTTGCCATTACCTTCTCCAGTGAATCACATTTTGTCAGAACTCTCTGCCGTGACCTGTCTATCTTGCGTGACCCTACACAGCAGAGCTCACGACTTCATCGAGTTTCACAAGCCCCTCCGCCACGACAAGGCAGTGGTCCATGAAGGGGGTGTAACAGGTAGCCCTAAGCAATGGCCTTTCAGAATGTCAGCATCCGTCTTCTTAGAGCTCTGATCTATAGAAGAAAGTTTATGGAGTCATTGTGAAGTGCTTTGCGAGGGCAGTATCAAAAAGGCAAATTTATTGGTTTGGCGACGTTCTTAAAGATAGGTGCGCTTTTAAATAAGCAAGCAAGGTTCTACGCTCTACTCAAACCTCTTAACTATTCAAATGCCTCTCCATTATAAATGCGACGCGTTAGCGTTACTAAACTAAGATAGAGAGCGGAAAGTTATTGCGCTTGTTTGGTTGCCCCGCCTAGTACCTGCGTGAACTGCAAAACTAAATGACTAATAAAGCAAGGGCTAGAATAAGCTAATACATAGAGAGCCAACGTGTATGCATATTGCATTACAAGCTCTTACCACAAATACAGCTGCATTTTGTAGGTACAGAGAGACGACTTATGGCCCATCGGCCACAACTAGATGGCGTTGCTTGCACGATCTCATGCAAATAACCAAACAAATCAAGAAGGAAAATGAAGAGAAGACCACTGTTCAACCAAAACAGGTCGATGGTAGCAGGCAGATTATGCGCCATGCAGACGAGCTGGGCCAGGAATTCCAGGAAGAGCAGGGTGCACATTATGCTTTCTTGCCTTAATTCAAGGAGAAAGAAAGTGAAAAAAGCATGAGAGAAGGGGAGACAGAGGCTGGGGGCGGACCCGGCTGGGAAACTCGACACTGCAATCAATTACGTGCGCGCGGGGAGCCCGGCCGCACGCCAGTGCGGCTGCCACGCATGGCGCTGTGGAACAAAGAGCCGCACCTTCACAAAACGGAAGTCGCAAACCGGCGCAAGACAGAAGGCTGCCAGCACCAACACTGGTCCGTGTCGCCCTCAACGACTGCTGTGTGGGCGCGCTCGAAATTCCCGGCATTATGAAGCAGCTAATGGGGAAAACAAAAGCAAAACCCTGCAACAAAAGAAGCAAAGTATCGGAAAACACATAAAAACAAAAATCGAAAGGCCCCAGGGCGATCCATATTCGCCAGCCTGTGTTTCGTATCTTTTTTTTTCTTTTTTGAGTATGAGTTTCACAACATGCGCGCTTTTCTCCTGTTGCATCTCCAGCACGGAAGACGCGTACAGGGTGCGGCCGCTGCAAGGCGGAGCGCGCGGCAGACGCACTGTCGCTGGAGGAGAGCGATGCGGCGAGCGATTAAAATGCAGCAGAGACGCCGCACAATGTGAACGAGCCGTATCCAGTGTCGAATCTTTTGTTTTCATTATTTTGCTGCGAGGCGTATCCGCGGGGAGCGGGAATTTCGCGGAAAACGGGTCTCCTTGATCCGGTCAGGCGCGACGCCGTGTATAACCGCTCGTTGCGAGCGACAACAACCCGCCAATTAAAGGCGGGGCGGAAACGAAGAAACCAAAAAACGGAGAGGCAGGCAAGGTTCAACGTTGCACGGCGTCGTAGCAAGACACCATTCGCAGCTCATGCGTTTCAAAAGCGTCGTACACGTACGTTGCTAAAAGAAAGCTATACAAAATGGCCGCAGCGGGCGGCGGCCAGACGTCGCCCCTACAAAACGGGAGAGGACGGATCGGTGGGAGGGAACATATCCGTGAACTTGGGTCGTCCTTCTGCCATACCGCAGGAGGTGAGCGGTCCGTTTCACGCTCGTTGCCTTCACCGCGCTCGGCGCCGTTTCTTCTTCGAAGTCCTTCAGGACTAAGCGTTGAGCGACAGTGGGAGGGGCACTCGGAAGCTCGTTAGGCAATTAAAGGTCATTTAGGAAACGCCTACTGGGGCGGGAGGAAGAGACAGATGAAGAAGAAACGGAGGAGAAAGCGAGTGCGAGCGACCGTGAGATTCATCACGACGATACGTATCTGGGTGCGTTGTATATACTCTCCCCGCACGCGAACTGCCTGCTCCGCGCACCTGTGCTAGATCGCGTTTCTTTGGAACACGGTGCTTTGGCGAACGAGGGAGGGGGAAGACGAAAGTTCAAGTTCAAAGTTCGCGCTTATATGAACGGTGGGAGGAACGTCCGCAGTAGGAATGGCGCGAAATAACGAATGATAGCGTTGTTTGCAACCCGTGCGCTTGTTATCCTTTTCTTCTTATATACGTATAACACAGCCTTTCGCCTGCGCTGCTGTGTTTTGCGCTACCTCAGCGGGAGTTGAACGATTTAAGTGCGTTCTCCGTAAACGTTTAAAGGCGATCGAGAACCAATCTTCTTCCGGTACGCCGGCGCTACGACCGCGAGTTTTTCTAGAGGATCCTTAAGATTCCAGAGGAGTGAGAAAATGATCTGGGAAAGCCTCGTTGTGTCGTTAGGGCCCAAAACAACCAGACAGGGCGCGGGGATTAGGAGCGTAATTATGCGAGCGCCCTCTACCGAAAGAACGTGTCGCAGCTGGAGTGCGCCTCCCACTGTCATGATCATCATCATCATCATCATGTGCAATTAGTGTGATGCAATGGTAACCCGCCTCAGTGCTCGCCTTTCCGTACGTGTAGCCTTTATACATGCATGTCCACGTTTGTTTTTTGCTTTTTTTCAGCGCCCGTAAGAACGCGTCTGTGCAATGTGTCCACACGAACTCCGGGTTCTTAATGCCGCGATTACGATGACAGGCGACAAGTGCAATGTGGTGCAATGGCTTGATTTGATGTCGCAATATCAACTTGCGCGATGAAATTCAGCTCAGCGTTCGTGGAATGGGTCACTGGACGGAAAAATATACGATGCGGTCATACAAGCCACGATTTTGCCGTTGCACTTTCTACATCGCTCGCATATTTCGCGCACGGGGGCCTTGAACTGCAGGACATGTTTTTACACTTTGTGCAATACCCTGCTAGTTTGATTAACGACGTCCATATGTATGTGGGTGCGCAGTTCAGCAGGGAAGTCTTATTAAACCGTGTAATAATACAACCCGCGCTTCTTGAATGCGTCCATTCACGAAATTTTGTAATTTATTAACGGACGTGTACTGCGTTTCCCCTCCTGTGGCTGTCTTCAACGAAAATTTGCGCAAGAACAGCTTCGCGAGTGTTCGTTCTATCTTCCTTTGTATTTGTAGCGAAATCGATTCGACGTAGGGCATCAAATATCTTCCTCCAATTCTATTCTGTTAACAAATCAAATAGTGCAGCTTCAGAATGATTCAAGTAACGTATCCTGTTTCCGAATTAGGCTGGAATAAATCTTCGGTGACAGTTCTGAACATAAGGCGAAATATGTTGCCGCACAGCATAACCTTTTCGCGACCCCCGAAAATAAATGTTTGAGGCCTGCGAAGTGAGCGTGGGCGAGATAACACTCCACTTCTTCCTGTGCTGCGAGCACTGCCCGGTCTCCAGTATGGCAGCGCCCTTCGACCACTTTTTGAAATAAACGCCTTATAGACCTCTTCAAAAGTATTTGGGTGGGGGAAGGGGGAGAAGGAGGAGGGGGTGATTTCATTTCTGGAGCTGTGTGAGCGCACTGATAATAAAAAGTTGAGAGAGATACCATGCCGCGATGCCTGATCTCGGAAACCGTTACTCACAGCTTGCGCCTCTGTTACAAAGCAATATAGTTAGCTCGTGTGATAATGCGATACCGTTCAGGGACCGGTTCACCAAAAAATCTGGTGTCGGAGTTGGCGTCGTGTTGTGAGAAAAAAATTTGGAGGACGCTTAAGCTTCGCCTTTAAGAATGGAACGCGATAGCGTTATCGCGCCCCGTTCGCACCGTCTACTCATTTGCATGTCGCGCTTTTGAGTGTCACAAAGATGTAGTTCACATGATGCGACTCTCGTTAACTTGTCCAAAGCATGGCTGTTTGGTAATTACTTGTTCTGAAACGTGATTCTGTGACGTAGAAGCGCTGCCAGCCACCTTGCCGAAACGCGCGGGCCTCAAGTTGCAGTCGTAGTTCGTCGGCAACATCGTTGACGATCCGAGCCGGCGCGAGCCCCGCCGGGGTGGTGCAGTGGTAAGACGCCCGACTACTGTGCCGGAGTTCCCGGGTTCGAACCCGACCGCGGCGGCTGCGTTTCGATGGAGGCGAAACGAAGAGGCGTCGTGTGCTGTGCGATGTCAGCGCACGTTAAAGATCCCCAGGTGGTCGAAATTACTCCGTAGCCCTCCACTACGGCTCCTCTTTCTCTCTTTCCACTTTCATTCCCACCCTCCTCCCTTCCCTTACGGCGCGGTTCGGGTGTCCACAGAGCAAGTGTGACAGTTACTGCGCCTTTCCCTTCCTGTGAACCAATTTAACCAATTTAGCCGGCGCGATGAAGATCTCGGAGGCCATGCCCTGGCTATCTTATTCCGTGCGCCACACGCATGATGGCGCTACGTGCACGCCAAGCCAAGAGCGGAAAAGTAATTTTCCACTCGCTTAACTGCGTGTTCTGTAATTCTGTAATTTACATGCTCATAATTATTATTATAAGCCACAATGCGCTGCTGTAAGGGAGATTTCTGAGACAACACAGCAATCAATAGACGCGCCTTTGTCCATTTCAAACCATCTAGCTGGCGTGGCGGAGTTTTGGCTTTTAACTTCCCTTATTTCTTTCGTGTGATTACCAGGCTGAATGTTTTCCATGCTTATCAAGAACTGCAGTTCTTGCTGAAGTTTTGTTTCGTTCTCTCTTTGCTGATATGCTATTAGGCTGCTTCTTTCGATGGCTCTCATTTTAACTCGCTGTTTAAATTCCTCCCATTCGACTGCAAAACAGGGGGGCTGCATTTCAAGTAACTTTTCGAATTCTTCAGTTACTGCGTTAACGAAGACCTCATCCTCCAACAGCCTCACATTTAATTTCCATAGGTCCCAGTTGAATCGAATATTCCTCTGTCTTTCCCCAAACGTTGCCATCACCAAGCAATGATCACTAAACTAGACGGGCTTGACTTCGTAGGCAGTACATAAGGACACCAACTCATGTGATGCATATATTCTGTCTAGTCTCGCGTGACTTTCACGTTGGAAATGAGTGTACTTCGGACGATTTTCGCCGGTCAGCACGCTTCCTATGTCTTCGAGATTGCATTCATGTACCATTGCATTTAGCACCTCTGCACTTTTGTCTCGAACACGTGCACGCTTAGCGCGATCCCAAGCTGAGCACGCGCAGTTGAAATCTCCCAACAGTACTATCACTCTGTCACAGTGTATGTAAGCATCAAAACGCTCAAAGAAGTATCGACGCTCTGTTTCAACATTCGGTGCATAGGCACAAATGACACGGAAAGACAGACCAGAATAGGTGAAATCAACTACTAAAATGCGCCCACTTTGACAAGGAAACACTGATTCCACAGAAATCCCAATGTTATTGCGTATGAATAGGGCACGACCACTTGATCCACCATCTATCTGCATGACATACACATACATGAAACTGCATACGAAAATTGGACACCATTCGATCAGTCGCTTCTTCGTTTTCAATTTTTGTCTCCTGGACGGCAACTACATGTAGGTCATTGTCAAGAAGAACGCGACTAAGTTGGCACAGCCGGATCCTTGCACAAAGCCCTCTTACGTTTAGAGTGGCTACCCGTGACGTTGTTTCAAGAATGCTTGCCATGGCTACACGAACGAAGGGCGCCCATCACAATGAAACATGCTTGTTTGGTTGGTTGGTTCATAGGAAGGGAAAGGCGCAGTATCTGTCACACTTGCTCTGTGGACACCTGAACCGCACCGTAAGGGAAGGGATGAAGGTGGGAGTGAAAGTGGATAGAGAGAAAGGGGGGGGGGGGGGGGGCTGTAGTGGAGGGCTACGGAGTAATTTCGACCACCTGGGGATCTTTAACGTGCGCTGACATCGCACAGCACACGGACACCACTTCGTTGCGCCCCCATCGAAACGCAGCCGCCGAGGCCGGGATTCGATCCCGGGAACTCCGGCACAGTAGTCGGGCGTCTTACCACTGCACCACCCCGGCGGGGCAAATATTCTTCTCGTTTGATACATTTGCGATACCATGGGAACCGCATGCTTCCCAACCAAAATTCTGCCTTGGATTTAAAAGGAACGTAAACGCCTTTTTCCGGCATCCGTTCAAATACTAATTTATACAGTGTTTCAGCCATTGTTGTCACCAATATCCCCCCAACCCTTTTATGACCCTGACAGCAAAAAACTACGGTGGCGGCTTGCCCGCCTGCCGAGCATCGGCGGGATTGCTCGGTCGCGGCTTGAAGGATGATCGCCGCATACCTGGTCCTGGCGTTTTCGCTGGTGGTTTGTCTCCACCAATTTCTTCCTGGTGCAATTGCTTGCTGTCGGTGTCATCGTGCGGCCGTTTCCCTGCCGGGGGGTTAGCCGCTCCGAACGCAGTGTCCATGCTGTCGGCGTCTGCTTGGCTGACGGCCACGGCGGCGTCTGCAGGCTTTTCGTCCGTGCCCTTCGGCGTCTCCACGATGTCTCGTGAAGGCATTTGTAGCGGTTCTTCAACCACTGCTTCTTGTACAGTGCTGTCCCCCACTTGCGGTATAGGTTTATTCGACGTCGCCACAGTGGCTCGCGCACTTGCTGCAGCTGATGCTTCCTCCGCGTCTGCCTCGTCCATGAGCAGATCAGACACATCCTCACTGCCCACGGGTCCGGTTACACTGGCATAGGTCCGCGAACATTGGCTCTCGTCGTGGCCGAAGCGAAGACAGACACCGCACCGCGGAATACGGCACTCACGGCGAATATGGCCTGTGGCTCGGCAGCGAAGGCAGAGTGGAGCCCTGCCCGGCACAACAACCAGAGCTAGCTCACCGGACACGCTCAGCTGATGAGGTAGATCGTCAACCTTCACACCGACGTTCAGCTTCAAGGTCACGTTGCTTGTGGTAGAGCCTTTGTCTGTCACTCCTTGAGCACGCCACCGCTCTCGAGAGATGTCACTGACCTTGCCGAAAGGAGCGAAGGCGAGACGCACCATTATCAAGAAAGTGGTTGCCGATCATTTTAAGGATCTGTTTAGTTGCTCACGCGAGGCAAAAGACGGATTCCAGAAATTCCTTTCGCTTATGCCACGTCTCGATGAAACGGTCAAGAAGCAACTGGAGCAGCCAATTACTGAGGGCGAAATAGAATGCGCAATCGACACCCTCGCCCTGGGTAAAACACCCGGGCCTGACGGTCTAGGAGCGGCTTTTTACAAAGTTTTAAGAACGAAGGCAGCCCGCATGTTGCATAAGGTTCTGGATGAAGCTTACGAAATAAAAAGAGTGCCCTTGTCTTTTACAACTTCGCACATTGTGCTCATACCAAAGAGTGATGATGCGGATAAACGTTTATTGGTAGGGTCCTATCGTCCGATCACTCTTACCAACGTAGACTACAAGATTTTTCTGAAAGCTCTGGCCAAACTTTTGCAGTCAGTGATAACAACTTTAGTTGGACCGCACCAGACTTGTGGCATAAAAGGCAGAAGTATAGCAACTAATGTCCATGTTGCTCGGAGTATTCTTGAGTGTTGCGATGCATTTGGTGACCGCGTGGCTATGATGCAGCTCGACCTGGCGAAGGCGTTCGACCGTGTATCGCACGAGGTTCTGCTATGCGTTTTGGAGCATTCGAACGTCGGTACTGTTATAACCGAGGGAGTGAGAATGGCCTACACGAACTGCTCAACGCGAGTCATAGTAAACAGAGAACTCACTGGCAGCCTGCCAGTTTTGTCGTCCGTGAGGCAAGGATGTCCGCTGTCACCCTTGCTGTTCGCTGTTTACCTCGAACCACTCTGTTTGACCATTGCAAATAGCCAACTTATAACATGTTATGACTGCAGGCGGCCCATGTTAAAATCTTGGCTTACGCCGATGATATCGCCATTTTTTGCTCCCACAGAGACAGTATTCAGCATGCCACAACTGTTGTACAACAAATTTGTTAGTGCACCGGGGCCCAGATAAACTGGGAAAAGAGTCATGGCTTTTGGCATGGAGACTGGGAAGCCCCGTCGGACAATTTTTGTCGGCTCAATTGGGCATCTGTTTCAAAACGTTATCTTGGTGTACCGCTTGATGCCTGTCGCGACCCAGAGCCATATTGGGCTAACCAAGCGTTGTCTGCAAAAGAAAAGGCTGACGCGTGGCAAGGAAGGCAATTATCGATGTTTTCCCGAGCCACAATCTGCAATCTCTTCCTTGTATCTAAGATCTGGAATGTAATGAATGCGTTGGGTGCCATGAGGATCAGTGTACAAAAAATTCATCGTGTTTTTGCTGTGTTCATTTGGGCTTCGACATGGGAGAGAACAAGTCGAACCAATCTTTTCCTTCCTGCCAAGAAGGGAGGACTAGGGCTTGTGCATTTATTTACGCGCCAGGTTGTATCGCGCTTTATTTATCTACGCGACCAAAACAATCCATTTCTCCGGACAGTGATTCAAGTCAGGCTCAGCAGACTCCTTCCAGGGTTCGTGGTGTCGTCATGTCAAAATATGTGCGGTGCCGTGACTGGATATCTGCGTGAAGTTATGCTTGCTTATAGGTTGTTAAATGTGCGTTTCTCTCATGAATATCTGTGCAATATGTCACCAAGAAGAAACTATATAGAGACCTCACTGACATCATGCTTCCCCAGCCATTTTACCGTTTGCCATACCGTGGAGGCCCCGGACAAGACGTCCTTAAAAGAGTTAAAAGAATGCCGGTAATATCTTCAGTCAAAACTTTTTTCTTTAAATTGCACACTTACACGTTACCCGTTAAGACATGGCTTCATAGCAAAGGCATCTTCGTACCCTGGACTACCAATTGCTTTTTATGCAAAAAACCTGAAACAAAAGAGCATGTTTTTCTTGACTGCTGGGACCCAATATTTCACTGGGATGTTTTACAGCGCACGCTTAAGAAACAGTTACCACTCGATTCATATGGAATAAGGTTCTTGCCGATAGAAACATCACAGGATATACCATACGATTTGATTATGCTTCTGGGCCTGCACTCATATGGAAAACCAGGATGCAATTTGAACATGCTGATCTTGTCGTGCGTCCTGTTCGCGAGCATTTTGTTGAAAGTATCGTTTCACTAAGACAGTGTTACCGAGCACTCCCTGATCCACCAGAATGGATTACCTTGCTTGATGTTTTGGTGTCGCTGAGAGAATTTTAATCCGTGTTTGCCGAAGCCTGGCTTACGCGTTTTAGGCACTGTATTTCTGATTTCACTTTCAAATGTCAAAGTCGGCGTGGCGGAGTGGTTAGCGTGCTCGTCTCGTTCCCCGGAGGCCCACATTCGATTCCGCGATTCCGCATGTCGGCGATTTTTCTACCCGTTTTTATTTATTAATGCTTTTGGGATTTTTCGCTCACGGCCAACGCTGGACGACGCGGGACGGCGGCCGCCGACGACGACACCGACTTTTCTGCGACACGGGGTCCTTACGCTACCGCGTTAAAATCTGGGAATGATCCTTGCTGGTGGCAGCTATAGAAGGTGACAAAGCCGGGATGTGATTGGTTTTATGGTTATGCGACATTAAGGGACGGCGTGACATGGCTGAGATGGCAACAGCTGCTAGCTAATTCTTTTTTTTTTAATTAGATATGGAAATCGAACCCAGCGCGATCCTTGTATTCTGAGTCAGACACGCTACTGGAAAGCTAAGCAGGCACGACAAAACGTTTCTTTTTTTTGTCATTCCGACTAAGAAAAAAGTTCATTTTGTTGTCGTTTCGAAAAAACAATTGTGACCAGTTGGAGTCAGGGCCTGTACTGTCTGTGTCTATTTGTGAGTTCGTATTTGTTAGCGCTGTGGAATCTTTCCTTATTTGTGCTATCATCATCATCATCAGCCTGACTACACCCACTGCAGGGCGAAGGCCTCTCCCATATTTCTCCACTTAACCTGGTCCTGTGCTAGCTGCATCCACTTGACCCCTGCGAACTTCTTAACCTCATCTGCCCACCTAACTTTCTGCCGCCCCCTGCTACGCTTTTCCTTCCCTTGGAATCCAGCTTGTTAACCTAAGCGACCATCCGCTATCCTCTCTTCGCACTACATGTCCTGCCCATGCCCATTTCTTCTTAATTTCCACTAGAATGCCAGTAACTTGAGTTATTTCCCTGACCCACTCTGCACGCTTCCTATCTCTTAATGTTACCCCTACCATTTTTCGTTCCATAGCCCACTGAGTTGTCCTCAACTTAAGTAGAACCCTCTTGTTTAGCCTCCACGTTTCAGCCCCATAGGTGAGTACAGGCAAGATGCAACTGTTCTATACTTTCCTCTTGAGCGATACCGGTAAGTTGCTAGTCATAATCTGCGAGTGCTTGCCAAATGCGCTCCATCCGAATCTTATTCTTCTTGTCATTTCCTTTTCATGATCCGGATCGGCGGTTACTACCTGTCCTAAGTAGACATATTCGCCTATACTACTTCCAGTGCTCCGCTACCTAGCATACACTGCTGCTAATTTGCTAATGCTGCATAATTTGTGCTAATGAGTATATAATTCCAAAGAGTATGTGGGAGATTACTGTTTTGAGGCAGGGAATTAAAATATTACTGATTGATAGAGGAAACGTACGTGAACGAAGATCCGCATAGGAAGCCGGCGGGCAGAAGCGATGACCGCTGTCGCCTCGTACTCTTTCGAAGGCGTGGCTTAATTGTCTCGGCAATTTTTCGTTGTCGCATCAGAACCAAACTCCATATTCCTTCGCGTGTTACTTCACGTCATAGAGTTACCTATGTAACTTCCAAGGGTTATATTGACACGCTGTAGTGTTGCCACAATTTTAGTAAACATATTTATGATTATTTGGTTCGTATTGGATTCGTTGGTTTCACTTCGGTCCCTACCCGTGTCCACGCCTGATTCCGGTACTCTTACGCTGTAAATTTATTCGGGCCAGTGCCCCTTTGCCCGCGCTGCACAGCTCTACCTCGACAATAATAATCCAGTCTCGAGGTCTTAGCTCTCATGAATTTCGGAGAGACCATAAGTTTCAAAGCGTTCATTGCAACTATACACTCCTCGTAATTCTGGATAGTATGGACAAACAATCCTCCTGCTAGAAAAGCGAGCTACACATGTTATGCAGGTGAGCTTGAAAGACGGAAAACAAGCAATCGATGCGAAGAACGTGGCCTATACAATATATACGGGATTTTGTGGGCAACTCGCGAGAATGAATTTGTGTATTACCTTCCCTAGGCGCTTCGCGTGTAAATTTGCAGTTTCGATTGTTTCCTTCTCTCGAAACGAAAACGAGCTCACTGACTGCCTAACGCTGGCTCTCCCTGTCAGTGTACGTTTTTTTTTTTTTTTTTTCTCTAACGAGTGCTTTCGCCAAGCACAGTTGGGAGCAGAAAGGAAAAAAATAAAAAAAAGAGGGGGGGTTGTGGAGTGAATCAGTACACCATTCGAGAGTTAGGGCGAAATTCTGTGGCAGCTGAAACACAAAATTCTAGGCTCCTTTGCAGCACCGGCAAGAAATAAACGTCTTTGAACAGAATTTGGAAAATATATACTAACTATAGAAGCAAAAATAAAATTATTCCTTCACAGAGAGCACATCGTTACCAAGCCGTTTCGTACTAATTTGAAGAATGTGCAAACTAAGTGGGGGCATATTAGGCGAGCAGATATATACATAAATATTAACCGAACCAAGCCCTAGGGTTACCCAAGATTTTAGAGTGGAGATCCAGGTGAGAACAGAAACGCCCTTTTCCTGCCGTTCTTTAGCACTCTTTAACGAATCAGTTAGCCTAACTTGCAGCGTTAGGGCAGGCGGCGTTGATATATTGAACAGAAAGCTATTTTTTATCTCGAATTCTTTAAGGCCTTGGTACTGGGCTTCAAAGCAATGTACCAAGCAGTCAAGACGAATGCAAGTTTCACTTAGGAAAGGTTATGGATAAATAAAACTTTAATTTCGCTGAGATCGTTAGCGACGCAACAGCTTGTTCTTAAGCAGCTAAGCTGTTTATCGGTCACCCATTTAACATCTCAGGAACCCCTATCGATACCCTTACCTAACATCCTACTTTTGTTTATTCTTTCATTTTCAGAACACTGCTTCTCCGACGAGGAAATAAAGAATGTAAAATCAGTAATTCCTGATTCGTTTTTGTGTTGTGCAGTGGTTATGATGCCCGACTACTGTGCCGCAGTACATACCTAGGTTCGAACCCAGCCGCCGGCGGCTGCGTTTTGATCTAGGAGGCGAAACAGAGTGGAAGCGAAACGGAGTGGCATCCGTATGCGGTGCGATATCAGTGCACGCTAAAAAAATCGGAGTCGCCCGCTACGGTGTCGCTGTTAGCCTAAGTCGCTTTGGGACATTGAACTCTGCAAACCAAAGCAGTTCTTTAGGGTGGCATACCGGTCTGCATGCTCAGTGTTCACTTCTTCTGCGCTACGTTCACGAAGCACACTGCACTTATATATACCAGTCGACGCCATAAATTATCTTTACTTGTTTGCCCTTTCTGCGGAAATGTTATTTGCTGGGTATTATTAACTCAAGCTGATTAGTGGCTCACCCTGGCGGGCGGATGAGAACCTACATCACATCGGTATTCTCGGACGTACAGCGGCTCACTAATCTTTCACCACCAGAAGCTAGACTTTTTAAGGTGATGTTATAGTTAAAACTGCGTCTTCGGTTGGAGGCTTTTCAATGTGTACTCATCGTATAATGCAAGGTTACAATGAATAGCGACGTACAGGCGTAGCCAAAATTTCCCAGGCCACAGGCTCTGCTTCTGTTCAGCATGTTATGGCACCACGAAAATGCCAAGAGGAGGTTTTTCCTCAAAATAAGGAATTTTTGGTTTTCACTTATTTATAAATAAAAATAAAGTATTGCCAGGAACTATCGAATGTTAATTTGTTGCTGCCAACAGCCGCTGGCATGTGGCCTTATCACTCTGCTTTTAGCGCGTAGAACGATTTTGTGTTCTTTGTTTAGGCTCAGTGTCGCCGAGTCGCAACATTATCGCTTTTGTTCTAGCGCAGGTTGCGCCGAGGTTAATCTAGAATGACTGCTGCAGCCAAGCGCGACTGCGTCAACATCGTTCCAGACTGTTCCAGTTTACTTTGGTCGTTTATCTACATCTTTCTCTGCCTAGTTTAAATTGAGTGGTGCCTGAAACTTTTTAATTTCATTTCATTTTCACTTTTCTTTCTTTTAGACCCCCTAGGGGTTTCGAGATATTACATATGGGATGGTGTTGACATGAGGAAAGTAGATAGCTGCAGTTTCGTGGGGAGTGTTGTTCCAGTCTTGCTGTTTGCAGGAATAATGACCTCGAAAAGTAGCCGTAAGAGCACGCTGAGCATAGCTTTCGCTTTAGGGTTCTATTCACGTCCTCTACTGATTCTTTTACTAAGAGCGCATTTCCAAACGCAAGAGGTCGTCGTGTCAGATCCACGTTTCTACCTGCATCTGCACGACGGCCATTCAGTGCTATAGCTTCTGAACGGTGCTGTCTCTAGCGGTGTATCGTTTCCGGCAAGAGCAGCACTCTAAACGATTGACAATGTTGAATAAGGAGTGCTACTCAGCCGAATTTAAGGTGAAACCAAGATTTTAAATTAAAATCAAAATCTCTTACCGTGCATTTGACCGCTGTGTCAATTTGCAAAATTGTTCATGTCTTATATATGTGTCTGTAGCAAAGATATTGTTGTGTTCGATGCTTGTTATCGAGTTTTTTTATATAATTGGAATGTCTCTGAGATTTGTGCTACTTTGTCTGTTACCCTTGGTGTCTCAGGGAATGTTTTATTCGGGTGGTCGTTACATATTCACAAGGCCGGTGTCTGGCTCTTCAGCAAAATATTGTTTACGGTTCAAAGGGCGTAGAGTATTTCATTATTAAAGAAGGCGGAGCTTAAATGCGGGCTTTCGATCATTTTCTCAGCATAGCGATGAATTTTGGAGTGACTTGTTCCTCCAAGGGCTGTATTCAGAGATTTTGAGAGAGAGCTCCCTTGAATAAATGTAGACTTTAATGAGCAGGTGGCTTAAATAACCATTATCATCACTACTTATTATTCTCAGCCGTGCCGCTTGTCCCCTCCACCCTTGTTACATTTGCTTTGATTTTTTGTAGCTACCTGACGCCTTCTTCTGTTGTTCTCACGTACTCATATACTATTAGATAATCCTTTATAGTCGGAAGGATGCTGTGCGCCTAACTTTAAGCCTATTCTTAAATGTTTATTCGCGCCAAATACGACGGAAGCCTGAGTAGTTTTGTCTTCTTGAAAGCCGGCAGCTCTCTTCTAAGTCTGGTCTTAAATAAATAGCATAAAGAAAGTGCATTGCCTTGCGCGATTTGAAACCGCTCCAGGTGCAGTACTTAGCGGGCAAATAATTGATTCCACCTCCTGCGCGAGATTTCGCACTACGGAGGTTTACACCAACTCCACTGTTACTTTCCAAGCAAGCAATGAAACAGCGGTAAACGAGTTAAACGAGTTAAAAGAAACTCGTCAAAGAACCGGCAGTCTTGCACTGTTCGCATTTATCCAATCATCTTCTAGTAGCATGTGCGTTAAGACTTCGCTATTCTTCTCTAATTTTATGCCCTTTTAGGCGAATGATTATTTGCAGTGACATCTCGGCAGTTGCTTCTCTCCACGGTGACAGCTCCTGCACATTCCTTAGCTGCTTTATATCTTCCGTTGCTTTTCGTGCGTGCTGTCAGCAATCTCGGCTGGTTCTTGTTCGGAAAGAATCACATCCTAACAAAGTGCAGCCTCTTAATATTGATGCCTGTTGTGGATTCGAACACTAAACAGGCAACAAAAAGTAAAGCAAAATTTTATTTTTCTCGAGCTAGTACAACCTCACCGTGTCGAGTAGCACAAACATCGAAGAAAGGATTCCGGCTTCTCTCCGAAACGCCGTTCTATTTATTCCTCACAACAATGTTTACGGCTCCCTGCTGTATAGACTTGAATATATAAGCGAAAACGCAGGGCACCAGTATGCGTGAATAAAGGTTTAAATGTTTAATTTTGAAGAAGCATTAAGTGTCAATGCACGCTCGGAGCCAACTCGGCGCCGGAGAAGGATTCTTGCTCGCATTTTTCTCGTGCGCGTTCGCACAGACTCGCTCCGTTTTGCGGAAGGAGCCTTAATGGTCGCGCGGAGGCTTCCCCTAACAAAGATTTTGCACTCTGAAGGCGCCGTACTCAGGCGCTGTCTGCTGCGAGTTTTATACTAGTCATTCAATGCAATTCATGGTTTCCCGTTTGTTCATTTTCTTTCTTTCTTTTTTTTTTTTAATTTCCTCCTGGAAGCGGTCGTTCCCGGAGCAAAATGCAAATGCAGCAGAACATGACAGCACAGGATGGGAAACTTTCCACTGCCTTTTAGGATCATAGAAATAGAGAGGAAAGTTTTCTTTTTCTTTTGTGTGTGTGTGTTTGTAAGTTTTCCTTAGACGTCTTCACAGTAGAATTTCATTCCTTACCGGAATAAGAATTTTCCCTGCTTTCATCCTTACCCGTCCTCAAGGGAGCTATTCTGACTTATTACTTTCGAGTATTTATTTCTTTATTTATTTATTTATTTATTTTCATTTTCGCTCGTACATTATTTACTCAAGTAACCTTCGTCCAAAATCAGTCGGTTTCTCTCAAGAGTTTATGATATTGAAAAATGTGTTTATAAACTTCTGAGTAGGAGAAAATACTTTTCGAAGCTTTTTCTTTTTTTTTTTTTTTCATAGTACCTCGAACGGCTACTTACAGTTAGTCATTCGTTTTCGGGTTTTATATTTTTTGCAATTCGAGGGGTAAAACTCGGGCGTTATTTTTCGCCTTGAGAATAGGGGAGAAATGGGCTTTTTCGTGCAAACACTACAAAATTCGGGTTTTATCGGGTTAAATTTAGAAACTAATAATTTATTCGATTTCTCCTAATCGATTTCGGTGGGTGGCAATTAGGATTATGTCTTGCGTTGCTGTCATGAAAGTATTTCATAGTTTGGCGTTTTTGTCGTAATTATTACTCTCAGTGACGTGCAACGGTCAGTTTTTGAACAAGAACCATTGTATTCACGTGAGCTGGTCATCGACGTTTTACACGCCCTTATTAGCATAAATAATCATCTGCATGCACAATACGTATTTCGGATTCCATCCGAGACCTGTCTGGTCTCTGGAGGTATCTTAGTTGAGATAACGTTCGCTCAACGTCACAGCTGCCATTAGCTAGACACAACAATTCAACACTGCATTTTCTAGCCTGGGGTACCGCACAGTTGCGTCGTTCCAATAGTCCATCATCTCAACCCTTTCATTTGTGGGGCTTGCTTCCAGCAAGTACTAAATAAACTCGCGAAGCGAGCCTGCATCGCCCGTTATGGAAATAACGAGAGGTCGGTAGTTATCAAACGACTGACGCAGCAGCCGCTTCTGGACTGGATTGAGTAAGGCACCTTGTTTCCACATTGTCAACTGTTTTCTTCTTTGTCTGATACTTTCGATTTCAGAGTGCAACCCCAGAACTCTTCACAATTTTTTTTACTAATGTGGCACTTGCTCTTAGGTAACATAGACGAAGCACCTTTTACTCGATCGCTTTTACCGATCATCGTAGAAACTTCGTTGACAGACTGCTGCATCTTGATGTTCACGATGTGATCGAAGCTTGGCATCAGATGTTTTTTTTTTTCTGGTTTCATTTTGTGGCTCTGGTCTGAGGCCCCACTTACGTTAGCTTTGTTTTTGTCTTAATTGAATAAAGTTTATTCATTCATTCATTCTGCTTTCAATCGTTTTCTGGGCATCTAAAAGTGGCTCGAGTGCATCTCTCATTAAGACTGCCATCACATAAAGGACCTCTTTATCAGAAAGTATCGCTCGAATAGTTTCTGCTTTGGTGCCTTCATACGAGCTTTCAACAAGTTCCATGGGCCTAGTTGTTCCAGAAACCGGGAAAATTCGGGACAAACATATTCGGCATTAAAAAACTGGGTAAAATCGGGTTTTACCCGAAAACAAAATATCCTCTTTATACTCAATTTCATAACACTTTTGCAGCACTATGGAAGCTACGAGAACTCTGCAGTCAATAACAAAAGTGTTTTAAGCGTGTTGCTTCGCGCCGCGTAGTGTGAGCGTCCTGGCATACGCAGATAATGTTGCAAAATATTCCGAACGCTCAAAAGAACATGCGAAAGATTTAGAACAGTAGTTTTCGTGGCGCCTTGTTTTTTGTCACATCGGCACTTTCAATTCAGCTATGTCGACATCTGGTTTTTGTGACTAAAAGGATGTTTGTCAACGAACTACCTTTCCCCTTTAGACTTAGGTAAAGTCGAATCATCACCAGAAATAAAAAAAAAAAATAAAAGGTATCTTGCTCTCGTGAACGTTGCTGTAGATGAGATGAGGCTGAACGAAAGGCATATGATTTTATGATTGATGAACATACTAAACACCTAGTGAGAACTCCAAAGCGCGACATGCTGCTCCGAAGAACGTCGCTATGCACCGCCAAACTATCTTATTGTATGCAAGACTAGAGAACTCTAAACTCGAGAAAGAGCGAATGTAAAGCAAGCACAAAATAGCCTCAAGTCGAAATAATGTTTCACCAATGCGCTCTTTGAAACATGCTGCCCTATAAACTCGTATGGCCATTTTATGAAAAGTATTTTGCTCTCGTGGACCTTGCTGTAGATGAGATTCCGCAACACCAGCACGTCGCCTCTGTACTGATCGGAACTTTCTCAGGGCTGTAGGGAAATACTTGGATGGAGTATACACGGGAGAACTCATACATATCTTTTCGTGCAGTAGGAAACACAAAAAATGTCGGGAGGAAGAAAGGAAGGAAGGGCTGAATTCCATCCGCATATAAAACATGAGTATACTGGGGCAGTTTTTCCACCGCTGCACGGAAAGCACGATAATTATACAGCAACTTTTACTGTACGGAAAATGTGGCAAGGCAAGTTTGGCGACGGTAGCAATGGCACGAACGCTTTACATTACTTGCCGTACGACAGTCACAATACGCTGCAACTGTACATTTTGCCTTTGGATGGATGGATGGATGGATGGATGGATGGATGGATGGATGGATGGATGGATGGATGGATGGATGGATGGATGGATGGATGGATGGATGGATGGATGGATGGATGGATGGATGGATGGATGGATGGATGGATGGATGGATGGATGGATGGATGGATGGATGGATGGATGGATGGATGGATGGATGGATGGATGGATGGATGGATGGATGGATGGATGGATGGATGGATGGATGGATGGATGGATGGATGGATGGATGGATGGATGGATGGATGGATGGATGGATGGATGGATGGATGGATGGATGGATGGATGGATGGATGGATGGATGGATGGATGGATGGATGGATGGATGGATGGATGGATGGATGGATGGATGGATGGATGGATGGATGGATGGATGGATGGATGGATGGATGGATGGATGGATGGATGGATGGATGGATGGATGGATGGATGGATGGATGGATGGATGGATGGATGGATGGATGGATGGATGGATGGATGGATGGATGGATGGATGGATGGATGGATGGATGGATGGATGGATGGATGGATGGATGGATGGATGGATGGATGGATGGATGGATGGATGGATGGATGGATGGATGGATGGATGGATGGATGGATGGATGGATGGATGGATGGATGGATGGATGGATGGATGGATGGATGGATGGATGGATGGATGGATGGATGGATGGATGGATGGATGGATGGATGGATGGATGGATGGATGGATGGATGGATGGATGGATGGATGGATGGATGGATGGATGGATGGATGGATGGATGGATGGATGGATGGATGGATGGATGGATGGATGGATGGATGGATGGATGGATGGATGGATGGATGGACGGACGGACGGACGGACGGACGGACGGATGGATGGATGGACGGACGGATGGACGGATGGACGGATGGACGGATGGACTGATGAATGGCACGGGATGGATGAGACGGGATGGATGAGACGGGATGGATGGATGGATGGATGGGACGGATGAATGGCACGGGATGGATGAGACGGGATGGATGAGACGGATGGACAGGACGGGATGGATGAGACGGATGGATAGGACGGGATGGGGCGGATGGATGGGACGGGATGGATGGGACGGGATGGGGCGGGTGGATGGGACGACGGGATGGATAAGACGGGATATGGGGCGGATGGATGGGACGGGGTTGGGACGAATGAATGGATGGATCGGACAGACGGAAGGACGAACATGTGGGGGGACAGGTGGGTGGAAGGAAAGATAGAATAATATAGACCCGTTTCTATTAATGCTGTCTTAAACTGTTTAATTGCTTCACCTTTTTCTTTACTACTTTTTTACTTCTAGCCTTATATCAGCTCTCTGCTTTTCAGCAACCAATGTGCCTATCGCGTTTTGTTAACTTCTACCTCCGATTCATTCATGTGCCACTCATTTCTAAATTCTAGGTATTGAGGGAGAGTGACTGTACCTGCATCGACGTCCAGAGGAATATCAACACATTCGAGTGAACAATTGTTGGTGCAGCTTTACCACCCACTGCACATGCGTTTTGCGTGTGTGTGTGTGTGTGTGTGCGTGTGTGTGAGAGAGAGGGAGTGCGTGTGCGTGCGTGTGTGTAAGTTTTTTTAGCTGTGTTCTAAGGCAGCCTGAAGATTAGAGCGCTGCCTCTTCAGTTATCATAGAAAGATTCTTTCCTGATTTACCTCTTCCGATTTTAATATACTTCTACGCTCTTCATTTCCATTGAATTACCCCAGGCATTACCTTCTGCGTTTTTTTTTTTTTTCATGTCATTTGAAGCTATTTATTTCTCCGTTCCTGCGTTCTGCAAGCTTAGTGGTTAGGGTAATTTCGTAGTGATTTTCCTTTGTTGTGAGTCAACGCTTTTTCGACATAGCATTTAAAGTCCTAGCTGCCCACCTGTTAACGTTTGATTTCGTCAGATATTCTTCATATAATATTTTACTGTGACCATCCAAAGCTTCGAAGATGTCCAGCCCATATCCTCCGGTACCCCTTCGTTTGTGTTTTGCCGTGGGCATTCAGCAGCTCAATGATTCACATGTAATATCGACTGCACCTTTAGGCGCAACTCCCCATTTCCGACAGTAAGCCCTAGTAGGCACCATTAATGACTTCCAAATACTCCTCAGTACGTCGTCCCTTACCTCCCAATGTACCACGTTTCATTATTTCAACACCTTTCCACCAGAGTCTATTCATGCTTTCCCACTCATGTCAGTCCTTCGTTTAGCCATACGCCGAGATAGTGAGGAGTTTGACGGGTAAGAGCTCGAATACAGCGCGAATGTCGCACTCGAGTACAGGACCATATCTATAGACAGTTATAGAAACGTTTTTAAATTTAATCTGATTTAGTCGTAGTTATAGGACTCAGTTGTGCAGTTTAAATGAACGTGACAATATTATGCGCACAAAAGCGCTCGCTATGACTGCATGCAGGTGACAGGAAATATATAGCGCACTCCATGAAGTAAAACACGCACGCAAAGAAATCGGCTTTGAATGCGGTCGCTCGAGCACTGAAATGGCGAAACTTTCACTATAGTTCGAACCGTGAGACAGAAAAGAAAATGCAGATACCAAACTTCTTGCTCCTTTCGTGCTGTTCTTCTAGCTTTACAGTAAACAAGCGGGCAAGAGAAGTTCAAAGTTGAGCCCCCTTCGCACAAAAGCCAAATGCGCGTACGACATCGCTAGCCAATGGGACAGAAAAGCACGCGTTTCTACATAGCTGTCCGCGCGTTTCATTGTCGCTCGTAAAAAAGGGAGATATATTTTAATCAAAAATCTCAGGATTGGCGGGGGGGGGGGAGTGCACATCATTGGATCGGGACTGGAGTACAACAAAGTCGAAATCGAGAAAAGGAACACACCGTCTAACACAGGCACAAAGTTAGGATTGAACGGAATGAAAGAATATGTATGTGAGTTCTATTCTTTTTTTTCTTCTCTCTTTGACATTCTTCTTCAGTATTTTTTCTTGCTCACTAGCGTAAACTTCGTGTCAGCCTTGTGCGGCGTTCGCGCAGCGAATATTTTCACTCTTTGAATTCTCTCGCCATATTTGTCACGCCGAGCAGCACCTCCGTCTGACGCGAGAAAAAAAAAAAAACATATATACAAAGAAGCAATCAAGAAAAGCCCATGCAGAGAAAAGAAAGAAAGAACGCGAGTGGTGGAGAATAACGAACAGATAAAAAGGGGACAACGTGCCATTCAACATTGCATGGCGTTAAAGGACGTCCTGGAATCCGCGAAGATATATTCCTGAGCGTACGCGTGCGTAGCTTTGCGTTCAAAAGAGCGGGCAAAATACCCGAGTGAGAAGGACTCCCTTTGTGCGAAGGCGGCCGCCGACGTGTGGTTGTGGGGGTGAGACAAAAGGCACAAGCTTGCCAGACAAGAGGTCGGAAAGCGGAAAAAAAGAAGCCATATGACGAGGACGTGAAGAGGACAAAAGAGTGAAGAGAAAGAGAGAGAGAGAGAGAGAAAAAAAGAAAGGCACCATGTCGAACCAGCGTTTGAGCATCATTCGTGCATGTTTTCCGTGGCTGTCCCAAACAGTGACGCCCGACTCTAGCGCTGTTCTCAGACAAGCCGTGACAAAGGAAGAAGGGAAGTAAAATGTCTAAAGTATTGCTCTCGGTGGTACAGTAGAAAAGAAAAGACAGGGAAATGTGCAAGGCGACAATGCCTAAAGATCCATCTCAACTACTTTAAATCGCTTGATGAAAGCCCGGGCGAAGAGGGAGGGGATGGGGGAAGGGTCGCTTTGTTCTGACAAATCTGTTCTGGGCGTTCCCGGCTTGACACGAAGAAAATAGCATTCACTGAAGACAATTACCCACGGAAACGTCCCAAACGTGCCCAAGAGAAACCAAAAGCTGGCCAGAGAAAGGCAGCTTTGAAAAAAAAGTTGTAACTGAAACTGCTTGTTCATTCACAGCAAGGGCTGGCAATCGTGAACTCGGTGTAGACAAACATTATTGCGCTGATTGGGTTTACAAGGACAGCGTTTAAAGACGACAGAAACGTTTAAGTACAGTCTATCAACTGAAGTTTATTCGTTTCAAGTGGAAAAAAGAAAGGAAACGAGAATGTGACCTTAGCCTTATGAGAAAGAAAAAACGCTAAAGAGCAGGACTGGAGTACACTGCACAGACAAAAATTTGAAAAAATGACAAGGTGTGAATACTGACAAATTTTGTGAATTAAGCTCGGCCGGGGACTACGCGGCGTAGCAACAATCGCCCTGCGTGTCAAAACTGAAATGTGTGCTTTGTACATACTAATGAAAAACTTTTATCATTCGGGAGGTAATGAATCTCCTCTTGTTTGAGTGCAACCGAGAGGGAACTACCGCAGTTGCCTTGAGAGCAGCGCACGCACTTTTCTCAAGAAACCCCAACAAAACCCCAACAGCTATCAATATGTGCCAAAGGTCCCCCCCCCCCCCTCCCCCCCACCTCACGATCAGGCAATGTTGAAGTTTCTTGTGTATGGATGTGTTGTCATT